>NC_133470.1:54132377-54501314 GCF_048565385.1 Saimiri boliviensis
TGTTGTGAGCACTTTAGCTCACCCCACCAGTGTCCATGATGACTAAAAATTATTTGATGTACTCACTCAAGCAGAAGCTCTTCTGGAAAGTGCACTGTGCCATGTATTTTAGCCTGTGGCCAGAGCATGTGAGCAGATCCACAAGGAATAGAAATTAGAATGACATTCCTTCAAATCCAGAGACTCTTTCAGTCCATGTGAGGTACATCAACAAAAATCTGTGGTAAACGCTAAAATTTCTCTTCACGAGAATCTTGGTAATATCCATGGAGGCAAAAAAAGGAATACGTTGCAATCTTACTGAGACTATTGTGGGCCGAAGAAGGTGTGGTGTAGGAACCAACATATATTTCTATTGTTCTTTGCAGATCTGCTGTAAGGACTTTCCCCTTTGTGTTCTCACTTTTGTCCTGCTGTCCTCTTCCTTCTTTCCCCTCCTCACTAGGCATGTGAGACCAAGCTTCTGCAATCTCAGGCAGCTCTAGGCCTCCCAAAAGGTAAGCTAGAAATAAGTACACATTCCAGGTAATAAGAATCATTGTACTAACGTTCAAGCCCACTAAGTGTGTTGGAAGCTTTCCTTAATCAAAAACATCTACCTAGAAGATATTGTTGCCTGCATTTTTACCAGAAGCTCAAGATTTATCTAGTGCCTGCAGATGAACCATACACATGACTGAATCTCCAAGATTACTGGATCCTTGCCCCAGAAAAGATCAAGTGCAAAATTTCATATGAACTCAAACCCACCTAAAAGTCTTAAAGACCAGGCCCAAATCCAGTTAAGCATATTCCTTTTGTAAAGAACATGATCAAGGGCAGCAATCTCTAAACTTACATTAGTCAAGTAAACTCAATATAATAGAGGAGCTGTTTTGGTTGAAGACAAGTCAGGGTCTTTTCCTTTTTGCCCCCACAGTGGTCTCTAGTGTACCTCCACTGAATCCAGGAATAAAGTCCAGACTACAGAAATCTTGGGGCCTTGGCACTGAGGGCTATTGGGCCAATAGAGAAATGATCATGAGCTTTCTGCTTCTCTGTCTACACTCATTTCCTAGGTCATGATTTTAAATACCATCTGTATGCTGATGAACTTCAAATGTATACACTGAGGCCTGATGAATTTATTGAAATTGAGAGTCATATGTCCATATCTAATATGTGAATATCTAATACTTATACCAAACTTAACATGTACAAAACTGATCACTTGTTCTTTCTTCTAATCCTTGTCTCTCACTCCTCATTTTATTAAATGGCAATGTTGTTCATCCAGTTCCTCAGACAAAATACCTTGGAGTCATTTTTGACTCCTCTCATTCACACCCTACCATCAAGAAACTGTATAAATTTCACTTTAAAATATATCAAGAGATACAGAAAAACACTTTATAAAATCGAACTCCCTCTCATAATAAAAACACTCAACACACTATAAATAGAAGAAAACTTTCTCTACCTGTGAAAAGACATCTATGGTAACCTGACAGCTAACATCATACTTAATGGTGAAAGACTGAATGCTAACATCAGGAACAAGACAAAGATGTCTATTCTTACCATTGCTATTTAAAATTGTAGTGGAGATTCTAGCCAGGGCAATTAGGGAAGAAAATGAAATACATATCCAGATTGGAAAGGAAAAAGAAATTACTCTATTCACTGATGTGTGATCCCATGTATAGAAAACTCTAAGATATCTAACAAAACAGTATTAGAATTAATAAACAAGTTCAACAAAGTTGTAAAATATAAGACCAATATAGAAATTTAATTGTATTTCTATATATTTGCAAAAAATAATGTAAAAATGAAATTAGGAAAATAGTTTCATTTATATCAACACCAAACACAATGAAATAGTTTGGAATGATTTCACAAAAGAAACGCAAGATTTGTACACTGAAAACTACAAAACATTTTTGAAAGAAATTAAATAAGCTCTAAAGAGAAACATAACAGCTCATTCCACTACCCACGGCATCCTGGCTAACCAGAGGTCCTGAGTCTGTCTACATGACAGCTTCACTGCTAGCATAACCAGCATTCAGGAAAGCCAGCACACTACTCATATTTACAACCAAGGACTCTCACATTGTCTACTTCTCTCCTCTCTACCTCCAGCAGAGCAGGTGCTAGTATCCATGGTTGAGAGACTCGAAGACAGATTACATCACAGAACTCTTTGCAAACATTCCACAGCACTAGCTGGGAGCCTGGTAGCCCTGCTGGCTGGTTAGACCCAGAAAAGCAATTACAATCACTGCAGGCTGGCATTCAGGAAGGCCCATCTCTAGAGGAAGGGGGAGAGCACCACATCAAGGGATCAGCTGATGGGACAAAAGGATGCAAAGAGCAGCCCTTGTGTTTCAGACCTTTTCACTGAAATAGTCTACCCAAGTAAGAAGGAACCAGAGAAGTAATTCTGGTAATATAAAAAAAACAGGGTTCTATAACACCCCTAAAAGATCACACTAGCTCTCTGGCAATACATCCAAACTAAGGAAATCTCTGAATATCCAGATGAAGAATTCAGAAGGTTGATTATTAATATACTCAAGGAGATACCAGAGAAAGGTGAAAAGCAACTTAAATAAATTTTTTAAAATCCAAGATATGGATGAAAAAGTCTCCAAAGAAACAGATATCATAAAGAAATGACAATTACAACTTGTGGAAATGAAAGACACACTTGAGGAATACAAAATGCTCTGAAAAAAATTCTACAATGAACTACTACAAATAGAAGAAAAAACTTCAGAGCTTGAAGACAAGTTTTTCAAATTAACCCAACCAGACAAAGGACAAATATCTAAAAAATAAAACCTCCAAGAAATTTTAGGTTATATTTAATGACAAAACATAAGAATAATTGGTGTCCCAGAGGAAGAAGAGAAATCTAAAGATTTGGAAACATATTTGAGAAAATAATTTTAAAATAATTTTTCCAGCCTTGCTGGAGATCTAGACATCCAAACACAAGAAGCTAAAATGAATGAAAAGACATCCCATACTAATTGATAGGTAGAATCAATATTGTGAAAATCACCATACTGCCAAAAGGAATCTATAAATTAAATGCAATTCTCATCAAAATACCATCATCATTCTTCACAGGACTAGAAAAGACAATCCTAAAATTCATATGGAACCAAAAAAGACTCTGCATAGCTAAAGTAAGACTAAGAAAAACAAAACAAAACAAAACCAAAAACCAAATCTGGAGATATCACATTGCCAAACTTCAAACTATACTAACATGGCTATAGCTACCAAAATAGAATGGTACCGCTATAAAAATAGACATGTAGACTAATGAATAGAATAGAGAACCCAGAAATAAAGCCAAATACTTACAGCCAACTGATCTTCAACAAGCAAACAAAAACATAAAGTCGGGAAAGTACCCCCTATTCAACAAATAGTTCTGGGATAATTGACAAGCCACATATAGAAGAATGAAACTGGATCCTCACCTCTCATCTTATACAAAAATCAACCCAAGATGGATCAATGACTTAAATCTAAGATCTGAAATCATAAAACTTCTAGAAGGTAACATTAGAAAAACTCTTCAAGACATTGGCTTAGGCAAAGACTTCATAACCAAGAACCCAAAAGCAAATGCATCGAAAAGTGAAATAACAAATAGCACTTAATTAAAACTAAAAAGCTCCTGCACAGCAAAGGAAATGATCAGCAGAGTAAACAGATAATCTACAGAGTGGGAGAAAATATTTACAAACTATGCATCAGACAAAGGAACCTACAAGAAACCTACAAGAAACTCAAACAAATCAGCAAGAAAAAAACAAGTAATCCTGTCAAGAAGTGGACAAAGTATATTAATAGACCATTGTCAAAAGAAAATATACAAATGTCTACTAAACATATAAAAATGCTGAATATCACTATCAGGGAAATGCAAATCAAAGTCACAATGTAATACCACCTTACTCCTCCATAATGGCCAATCAGAAAATAATAGATGTTGGCATGGATGTGGTGAAAAGGGGAAATTTTTACATTACTGGTGGGAATGTAAACTAGTACAATCACTAGGGAAACATTGTGGTTTATAGTATGGTTATGGGAAACATAGATAGATAGATAGATAGATAGATAGATAGATAGATAGATTTATCGAGATTATAAATAAACAGATTTATCATGAGGAATTGGCTTACATGATTATGGAAGCTAGCAAATCTAAAATAAATAGTGTGGGCTGACAGGCCCGAGACCCAGGAGAGCTTATAATGCAGTTTCAGTCCAAAGACTGGGCAGCCTGGAAATCCAAGAAGGCTGATGATGCAGATGAATTCTGATTGCATTCTTCTGGGGAATTTTCCTTTGCTCAGAGAGGCTGGTCTTTTATTCTATGTGGGCCTTCAACTTCTTGTATAAGGTACATTTATACAGAGGCCAACCTGCCTTAGTCAAGGTTCCATGATTTAAATGCCAACCTCATCCAAAAATACCCTCAGAGTTGACACATAAAATTAACCATCACAACTTTCTCCCCAACATTTAAAATTTTTATAGTAGATTACTTACAATTCACAAGCTTCTATTTTATGCTAAATAGTTCTCTTGAGAGATTTATTTGTATACATACATAAACTCTTACCTCCATATATCCACTTACATATTTCACATCTTCATCTGGATATCCATTGAACAAATATCCATTTGTTCAATATCCATTGAACAAACCAGGTTTGTTCAAAACTAAATTCATCTTCTCTCCTTCCCTCACCAAGGAAGCAAACAAATTGGCTACTCATCCTCACCATTCACCCACTCAACTGAGCCAGAAATTGGGAATCTCTCATTCTTACTACTTATCATCCAACTCAGTCACATTCTAACCATTCCTCCCCTGTATCTCCCTTATTATCTCTTTCTTTTCAGTGCACCATCTCACTGTTATCCTAGCTGCCACTGCCTTGCTGCAAGCCCTTATCCTCTATTACCTAGGCAAGAGCCTACTAATTGTTCTCCTGTTTCTAGCTTCACTTTCTATGTGCCTAATTTACATGTTGATTCCAAAGTTGCCTGTTTAATATTCACATCTGCTTAAATCTCTTCTTGCTTAAAACCTTCTAATGACCACTTAACATCTAAGGTACATCCAATCCCCATCATGCAGCCAACAAGTTACTTCAAGATATGGGTCTTGCCTGCCTCTCCAACCTCATCTCTCTCTAGACTTCCTTGGCACCCCCTCACATTTTATGCTCCAGCAATCCCAAATTAGATACTATTTCCAGATTACACCATGTCGTTTCACACCTTTGCACACACTGCTGCCTCCATATAAACTTTTTGCTCCCATCCCCTCACTCCTCTGGCAAACTTAAATGCATTGCTCTATATCCAGATGCTATGGTTTCTCCACAATGATGCTTCCCATGCCCCCAGAATTATAAATAACCATCAATTTATCCATGTTACCCCCATAATATGTACTGTTTACATATTTGCTCTTTTTATAATGTCTTGGCTTTAGATTTATTATACATCTCTCCTATTAGTCACAAAAGAGGAAATTATGTCATATTCAGCACTGATCTCCAGTGCCCTGCTAAGGGGTTAGCTCATACAAGATTCAGTAAATATTTGAGAAGGAGTTATTGTTGAATATATGTTCAAGCAACTGATTGAAATGAAAATGGTTTCACCTCATACTTATATACTGTTGGCTCTCAGATATTTTTTGCCAGTCCTTTCCTGAATTCTAGACCTATGTGCAGCTGCTACCTGAACATTTCCACTTGGATACAATAACTCTGACTCAACCTGTTCAAAATGACCTCCTCAACCCTGCACCTCCAACTTATGTACATTTCATCACCCAGAAACACAAGTTCAGGATCTGAAACTTATCTTAAACTTTCCACATCCCTGCCCTTCAGCTTCTGTCACTTCCCCTCAAATCAGTCACAGAGCCCTCCTGATTCCAATTCCAGAACTTCTCTTACGTGTGTTCCCCCATACTCTGTCTGTCCTAGTAGGGTCATTAAATATGGCAGTCTACATCAAGGTATGGGATTCTAGGAATTATGTGGAACCAGAAGAGTTGTGAAGCACAAGTAATGTAGTAGGTGAGAAAGGCCCAAGAACACTCTAACATGTTTCTACTTCCTATTCTGATATGACTGTGAGCACCTCCTCCTCTCTTCATCACTTATCAGAAATCACCACTTTGCCAATGCCACACAACTCAGCCAGAGAAAATGACTGAATCCCTTTTGTACTGGCTGGAGCAGATCCAGCAGGAATGCTGGCCTTATGATCTGACACCAACTTATGCCCCTGAGATTTGAGGTTAGATAGGACAGCTTTATTCAGAAAACAAAAATGTTTTGGGTGACTAATAAGCCCTCAGAGAGACAGGATAGAGCAGCAATTAAGAGTAAACGGCGGCCGGGCGCGGTAGCTCAAGCCTGTAATCCCAGCACTTTGGGAGGCCGAGGCAGGTGGATCACGAGGTCAAGAGATCGAGACCATCCTGGTCAACATGGTGAAACCCCGTCTCTACTAAAAATACAAAAAATTAGCTGGGCATGGTGGCACGTGCCTGTAATCCCAGCTACTCAGGAGGCTGAGGCAGGAGAATTGCCTGAACCCAGGAGGCGGAGGTCGCGGTGAGCCGAGATCGCGCCATTGCACTCCAGCCTGGGTAACAAGAGCGAAACTCTGTCTCAAAAAAAAAAAAAAAAAAAAAAAGAGTAAACAGCTAGGTTTGACAAGGACACTACTGAGGTATGTGACCTTGGAAAAGAAACTTAGTCTTTATATAATGATAGTTACCTACAGGATAATTACAGTACCTACAGATTATGAAGTTGTTGTGAAAACTAAAAGAATGATACATAGAAGGCTCACTGAATCATACTTGACACATTATAAACACAATGTAAATATTCATTATATATTGTCATTATTTTATGGGCCAGGCCCTGTGTTCCATGCAGCATTGTTGCTCTTATGGCTTGGAACAAATAAAATGCAGAAAGTGAAAACACATTCTACGTGGAGAGGAGACAAGGCCTGTGTTGGAGTTGTAGTATCAAGTGTCAGGTTCAAGGATCAAAGGGAAAGCCAAAGACAAGAGAGGGAGAAAGAGACAAAGACCAAAGGTAAAACTAGAGGAGGAAAGCAAGGCAAGAAGAGAGATTATACTGATCAGGAGATGGGGCAGAAGACACCAACTAGCAGCAAGTGAAGCCTAGGAACTGCATCAGACTGTATGTACTGTTTTACTGACGCACCAAAAAGTAGTATAGTCAGAAGAGCAGTGTGGGTAATAGAGACTGGATGGAGCTGGGAGAACTTTCCCAAGTGTCAAGGATGAAGAAAGATGAAAATCTGTGTAAAGGTGTCAAAATCTGCGAGGATCAGGGCACAAGAAGTAGGATGGAGGCATTTGTGTATGTTGGGGTTGAGGGATGGCCTGCCAAGGTCTTAGGGCCAGGCCACATTGGGGTGCAGGCTGGGGTCTAAACAGATGGGCTCTGTTAAGAAGTAGTAATAGTGATCATGGTAATATTAACTAGTAATTAAGTCTACTAGTCACTTGGTATGGGAGCTAAACCCACTCAACACTTAGTATGGGCTGGAGAAAGTGGACAGGATGGTTGAGCCAGATTGGGGGAGAGGAAGCTGGAAGGACACAAGGTTGGGCCATGAGCTCTGAGATTTTCACTGGGCCTAGGAGCAATTCCTTGACATTGGTCCAGGGCAGGACATGTAGTCAGGGCAGAAAGAGATCCAGAAGGAGGCAACTACCTGCACTAATTGCCAGGGACCCATACTTTTTGGTACAGGTGATATTAACATTCTGAGTCAATCAAAAAGGGCCCTGCTTGTTGCCATGAACAGGCTGGCACTTCTCCCAAGAAAGACCAGGAGTTGAAGTTGTGGTGATGTTAATAGTAAAGAACTGACTGGAAATGAGAAACAGGAGGGCAGGTATCTACATGGACAAATTCAGAGAGGTATATACACATAGAAACAGTTTGTTGGAGAGGAAAAGATCACTTGACCTGGAATATGTCATGCCTGTGGTGGAATATAGGCTCTGTGATCTTAAGCAAGTTGTTTAACCTCTCTGGGCTTCTGTTTCTTTCTTGTCATACAGGAGTCAAGAGTCATGCTTCTCTCATGAGTCTCTTGTAAAGGTGAAATGATATGGTGCCTGTGAAGCACTTAGCATGGCATCTGACATAGAGTGAGTGAACAATGAATATTAGTTATCATTGTGATCAGTATTATTATTATACTCTCAAACAGAAGGGATAAGGACTCTGCTCCAAAAAGTTTTATTCTAAAGGAAAATAAAATCAGACCTGGGCAAGGACAAAATGAAATATTTGAAGCTGCCAGGAGCAAACAGGAATCTGTTCCTGGCAGGACCAGGGATTTATTTACTTTGCCAGGGATGGCTCATATTAAAATTGTTCTCATTTCTGTGCGTGGACTTCTTTGCAGTCTATAGTCCTCTGCTCTACCAGCTGAGCTATTGAACTGCACACTTCTGTGTGGACATCCAAAAGAGTCTATGAACACATGGCCACTGCCCCACATTCTCTCTACATCCTTATTCTGATCCTCTTGGGGTCTGGGGAAAAGAGGAGGTACTTGGTTTTAATCATGTGTGTCAGGAGCCTGGAAAAGATGGGTGGGGTTCTCCCATGGCTAAAATACACACGCGCACATGCACATGCACACACACACACACACACACACACACCCTAAACACACAGGGAGCAGAGCCTGAGCTCTATAGGCTCTGGAAACCACATTTGAACAGAAATAGAGGAAGAATCTGGAGCTTTTAGAATAGATAAAATGATGAAAAGACTTACTCGGGTTTTACAGTGAAAAAAAATCCTGTCCAGAAAGATAGGACCACCTTAAGCAAATGCAGAATTTGACCTGGTCCTCAAAAGATGAACTGTGGCAAAGAAGTTAAAGGGGGAAGCCATTTATAACTATTGAGGGAAGCTTAAAAATCCTTCAGAATTCAGGGGTGATTCATGTGGAATCCCCACTTAAGGGACTGGTGTTTGAAGTCAAATAAGCCTTAGCTGGTCTTCCCCTTCCCCACTTTGTCCTTTTATATATATACATATACAAAAGAGACAAAAATCATTCATATTTTTATACATATATACATACATATATAAATTACTTTTAAATAAATAATATAATTGAAATTAAAAAGAAAATTCAATGAACATGTATAAAAAGAAATGAAGAAATGAAAGAAGAAAATGAAGGAATAAAGAAAAAAGAAATGAATGAATCATTATAAAAAAAGTTGAAGAAATAGCCTAGGATACAACATAGATAGCATAGAGATGAAAAATAAAAATGAGGGACAAAGAAAGTAGAGTGAGATGTTGTAATATACATCTAATTGGATTACCATAAAAGACAATAGAAATTATTTTTGAATTGATGAAATGTATCTATAGTTGAATTCAGATAGCCTAATTGATCCTAAGCAAACATTCTAAGATGTCTCACCCAAGAAACATTGTGGTGAAACTGTAGAACCCCAAAGACAAAGAAAAAAAATCATAAAAAGAACCAAAAAAGATGGATTACTTACTCAGGAATAATAATTAGATTGACAATTTAGTACTCATAACAATGAAAATGAGAAAAAAATAAAATTATATTACCAATGTGCTGAAAAAGAATAATTGTCACCTAGGAATTCTATATCTTGTAAACTGTCTTTCAAAAATGAGGGAAAAATAAAGTCATTTTTAACAAAACCAAAACCAAAACTAAGATGTTCTGTCATCGAGAGACCTTTGCCATAGAAAATTCTTTTTTTTTTTTTTCCGACATGGCATCTCACTCTGTTGCCCAGGCTGTAGTGCAGTAGTATGATCTTGGCTCCCTGCAACCTACACCTCCCTGGTTCAAGTGCTCCTTCTGCCTCAGCCCCCTTAGTGGCTGGGATTACAGGCATGTGCCACCATGCCCTGCTAATTTTTGTATTTTTAGTAGAGACAGGGTTTTGTCATGTTGGCCAGGCTGGTCTTGAACTCCTGACCTCAGGTGATCCACTGCCTCAGTCTCCCAAAGTGCTGAGATTACAGGCATGAGCCACCACAACTGGCCTGCCACAGGAAATTCTAAAGGATACATTTGAGTCACGAAGATACCCCATACGGAAGGTCTGAGATACAAGGAGGAAGGATGGTTAAAATAAGAAGATAAATATGTCAGCAGACATTTAACAATTGATTGAATGAAATATTGATAATAATGTCTAATTTGTAGGGTTAAAAAAGATAACAAAAATACTAGGGATAAAAGCATATATGTTTGGATGTAGTAGATAGAGCTAAGATTTTCTGAGGTTTCTGTATTTTTCTGGATGAGTACATGAATGCTGATTAATTTTTCTTACTTTGTTAAGCATACATGTTAAATTTTCTAGAGTGATTGCTAAAAGTAAAAAAAAAAAAGAGAGAGAGAGAGAAAGAGAGAGAGTGTGTACTTCCCAAGTAGTAGAGAGAAAAAAGAAAGGAGAAATATAAAAGGAAAGGTAGAAAAAGTTGGTAAAAGAGAAATTCCAAAATAAGATGGCAGAAATAAATCCAAATATATCTGTAATGAGTGCACTAAATTATCCAGTTAAAAGACAGTTTGATCACAATGGAAAACTCTGTCTATATCCTGTTACAAAGGACATACTTAAAACATAGTAATACAGAGAGACTGGCTGTAGTAAAAAGAGTGGGGAAAAAATGTACTAGGCAAATAACAACCGACAGAAAGCCAGTGTAGCTATATTAATGGCAAAACAAATAGACCAAGGCAAAAAGCATTGCTAGAAATAAAGTCACTGCATAATTGTAATAGATTTAATTTGCTTTGGAGATATGACAATTTTTAACTTAAATGTATCTAATAACACAGCTTTAAATGTTTATAGTAGAAAGTAAGGAAGGCTAAAAATTAAGATGTTTAGCATATCTTAATAAATCAAAGACCAATGGAATTAAGGCAAAGAAAATAAAAAGAATGAGCCAAGTGTGGTGGCTCACGCCTGTAATCCCAGGACTTTGGAAGGCTTAGGCGGGCAGATCAGTTTAGTCCAGGAGACCGAGGCCAGTCTGGACAACATGACAAAACTCCATCTCCACAAAAAATACAAAAATCAGCCAGGTGTGGTGGTGTCCAATTTAGTCTCAGCTAGTTGGGAGTCTGAGGTAGGAGGATTGCCTAAGCCCGAGGAGGTCAAGGCTGCAACGAGCTGTGATTGTGCCACTGCACTCCAGCCTGGGCAGTAGAGTGAGACACTGTCTAAAAATAAATAAATAAATAAATAACATGTCAGTAATCACAAGTAAAACAGAAAATAAATATACAAATTCATACATAACAATATTAACCTTAAATGTAAATGGGTTGAATGACCCAATCAAAAGACACAGACTGGCAGATTGGACAAACAGTCAAAAGCCATCAGTGTGCTGTATTCAGGAAATCCATCTCACATGCAAGGACACACATAGGCTCAAAATAAAGGGATGGAGGAAGATTTACCAAGCAAATGGAGAGAGAGAGGAAAAAAAAAAAAAAAGCAGGAGTTGCAATCCTAGTCTCTGATAAAACAGACTTTAAGCCAACAAAGATCAAAAGAGACAAAGAAGGGCATTACATAATGGTAAAAGGATCAATGCAACAAGAAGAGCTAATAATCCTAAATATATATGCACCCAATAAAGGAACACCCAGATACATAAAGCAAGTTCTTAATGACCTACAAAGAGACTTAGACTCCCACACAATAATAGTGGGAGACTTTAACACTTCACTGTCAGTATTAAACAGATCAATGAGACAGAAAATTAACAAGGATATCCAGGACTTAAACTCAGATCTGAACCAAGCAAAAATAATAGACATCTACAGAACTCTCTATCCCAGATGTACAGAATACACATTCTTCTCAGTACCACATCACACCTACTCTAAAATTGACCACATAATTAGAAGGAAATCACTCCTCAGCAAATGCAAAACAATGGAAATCATAACAAATAGTCTCTCAGACCACAGTGCAATCAAATTAGAACTTAGGATTAAGAAACTAACTCAGAACCACGCAACTTCATGGAAACTGAACAACTGGCTTCAAACTGTACTACAAGGCTACAGTAATCAAAACAGCATGGTGATGGTACCAAAACAAAGATACAGACCAACGGAACAGAACAGAGGACTCAGAGGTGACACCACACATCTACAACCATCTGATCTTTCACAAACCTGGCAAAAACAAGCAATGGGGAAAGGATTCCCCATTCATAAATGCTGTTGGAAAAACTGACTAGCCATGTGCAGAAAACAGAAACTGGACCCCTTCCTGACACCTTACACTAAAATTAACTTCAGGTGGATTAAAGACTTAAACATAAGACCTAACACCTTAAAAACCCTAGAAGAAAATCTAGGCAAAACCATTCAGCACCTAGGCATAAGGCAAGGACTTCATGACTAAAACACCAAAAGCATTGGCAACAAAAGCCAAAATAGACACATAGAATCTAATTAAACTCCAGGGCTTCTGCACAGCAAAAGAAACAATAATTAGAGTGAACCAGCAACCAACAGAATGGGAAAATACTTTTGCAATCTACCCATCTGACAAAGGACTACTATCCAGAATCTACAAAGAACTAAAACAGATTTACAAGGAAAATCAAACAAACCAATTCAAAAGTGGGTGAAGGCCATGAAGAGACATTTTTCAAAAGAAGAGATCTAAGAGGCCAACAAACATATGAAAAAATGCTCATCACTGGTCATTAGAGAAATGCAAATCAAAACCGCATTGAGATACCATCTCATGCCGGTTAGAATGGTGATCATTAAAAAGTCTGGAGATGACAGATGGTGGAGAGGATGTGGAGAAATAGGAACACTTTCACACTGTTGGTGGGAGTATAAATTAGTTCAACCAACATGCAAGACAGTGTGTCAATTCCTCAAGGACCTAGAAATAGAAAATGCAATAAAAAACATAAAAATAAAAATAAATAGAAATAGAAATAGAAACTCCATTTGACCCAGTAATCTCATTACTGGAAATGTACCCAAAGGATTAGAAATCATTCTATTATAAAGACACAGGCACATGTATGTTCATTGCAGCACTTTTTACAATAGCAAAGACCTGGAACCAACCCATATGCCCATCGATGGTAGACTAGACAAGGAAGATGTGATACATATAAGCCATGTATGCGGCCAACAAACATATGAAAAAAAGATCATCATCACTGGTCATTAGAGAAATGCAAATCAAAACCACACTGAGATACTATATCATGCCAATTAGAATGGCAATCATTAAAAAATCAGGAGACAACAGACGGTGGAGAGGATGTGGAGAAATAGGAATGCATTTACACTGTTTGTGGGAGTATAAATTAATTCAACCATTGTGAAAGACAGTGTGGTGATTCCTCAAGGTTCTAGAACTAAAAATACCATTTGACTCACCAATTCCATTACTGGGTATATACCCAGAGGATTTAAGACACATGCACAGGTATGTTTATTGCAGCACTGTTCACAATAGCGAAGACTTGGAACCAACCCAAATGCCCATCAATAATAGACTGAATAAAGAAAATGTGGCACATATACACTATAGAATACTATGCAGCCTTAAAAAAGGATGAGTTTATGTCCTTTACAGGGACATGGATGAAGCTGGAAACCATCATTCTCAGCAAATTAACACAAGAACAGAAATCCAAACACTGCGTTTTCTCACTCATAAGTGGGAGAGTTGAACAATTAGAACACATGGACACAGGGAGGGGAATATCACCTACTGGGGCCCATAGGCTAGTGGGTGTATGGGGAAGGGATAGTATTAGGAGAAATACCTAATGTAGATGACAAGTTGATGGATGCAGCAAACCACCATGGCACGTGTATACCTATGTAACAAACTTGCATGTTCTGCACATGTACCCCAGATCTTTATACATATATATATCCACTGTATTTCTATATACCAGCAATAAACAGCCTGAAAGTGTATTTAAAAAAAAAAAAACTAACATTACAATGGCAATTAAATTTATCAGTTATCTATGAGTAAATTCAACCAAAGATGGACACGACCATCATAAAAAGTGTATAAAATTTATTAAAAAATTTTAAAAAAGAACAAAAACATGGTGAGACATATTACTTTTATTTGTAAGCTACAAAATTATAAGTGTTAATCCCCTCAAATCAATTTATAAATTCAGTGCAAAGCCCAATATGATTTCTAAAATGAAATTTGACAGACTTACTCTAAAATTTATATGGTATATTAAATATGTAATAGCCAAAATAATTTTTATAAAGAACAAAGATAAAGTACTCTCTCTATAAGATATCTGGATAGATAATAAAGCTATAATGATGAAAACAGTGTAGTATTGGTAACAAAAGGACAGACAAATATGCAAATGGACCAAGAATAAGAATAAAGCATCCAGAAACAGACTAATGTATATACGAAAATTTAGTACATCATAAAGTGACATATCAAATAAGCTGAAAACAAATAATTTAATAAATATCTCTGGACAAGTGGGCATTCATTGGGGGAAAATTATTCTCTATCCTACACTTTTCATAAAATTACATCCCAGTTATATTAAAGGTTTAGGCACCAAAACCAAAATTATAAACAAGTATTTGAAAAAAGTATAGGCATATATGCTCATGGGTTTAGAGTATGGAATGCCTTTTTAAAGAGGACACACAAAAATGAGTAAAATATTGGTAAATTTGACCACATGCGACATAAAATTTTTGTACAGAAAATAATCATAAATAATGTTAAAAAACAAAGCACAGGCTAATAGAAAATATTTGCAATACAAATAATAGACTAAAATATTTGCCTTCAAAATAAATCATGGGCCTCTACGAACTAATAAAAAGACACAAATACCTTCAGAGAAAAACAGGCAAATGATGATTCACAGTAATGGAGGTTGAAATCCCAACCTAGACAATTCACAGAAAAGGAATTATAAGTTGCCTACAACCTGATAAAATTATGGTTGATTATGGAATCTCACTAGTATAATCAAGGAAATGCAAATTAAAATAATTATGAGAAACCATTGTATACCAGCAGTTTGATAAAAATTTAAAATATTAATAATATAAAGTGTTCAGGAGGATATGGGGAAATCAATACACAGTTTGAAAAAGTGCATATTGGTATGGTTACTGTAGAGGTCTAAGAAAAAAATGAGATGCTCCTCATGATTTAGCAAACAGCAGTTGTCATCTAAAAGGCCCTCACATTCCTTTAATGTTAGCTCATTCAATCACACAATGCCTTCTTAAAAGTAAGAAGGAGGTATATTGGGAAGTAAACTTATCTCATAGGTTATCACCAGGTAGACTTATACTGACCTTCATCACCAAGTAGACCTATACCAACCTTCATCCTCAGGGAGATTGGGGCTGTGCAGATATTGGGGCCAGAAGAATTTCTCATTGAGACAAAGGAGGGTACTTAAATGAAGAGCCAAGAACTATGTGGAAATCAATGTCAGAAAAGCCTGAAGAAAGTGAATCTCAAGGATCCATATCCAAGGGGGTCAAGACAGATTCAAGTGCTGGGGTTACTATCATGTGTCAAGCACTGTACTAGGCATTGAGATTTTACATTAGTTGAACAAAATAAACAGGGCATCCGACTGCATTTCTGCAGATCTGGACCCTAAAGAAAGAATCAATTGGATGCCGGCAAAATTAAAGAAAACGGGTCAATTTTAACAGTAAGATAGTATAGTGCTATGACCTAGAAGACACTTAACAAATATAATGTTTATGATAAGGAACTGTGTATGGATTAGGTTGTAGGTATGTATGTGTGTGTGTGGTGGTGGGGGTGCTTTATAACAACAAGAGCCCAGAACTAACCCTGGCAGAGACAGATAGGTGCTGGGTGGAGTCTGTGGGGAGAGGACCTGGCATAGTGAGTCAGGAAGCAGAAGAGCAGAAATTAGGGGTTACTGAAAGAACAGGTCAAGACTGTT
This sequence comes from Saimiri boliviensis, assembly GCF_048565385.1. Taxonomy (NCBI): domain Eukaryota; kingdom Metazoa; phylum Chordata; class Mammalia; order Primates; family Cebidae; genus Saimiri; species Saimiri boliviensis. The sequence continues at coordinate 54,148,478 of NC_133470.1, forward strand.
ATTAATGTGCATTTTACTGTGAAATAAATCTCAAAAACATATAACATTTGAGCTGGAAACAAATCAAGAGGTTATCTTCTGCAATTCCCCATTTTATAGGTTTTGAAAATGAATTTCAATAAGCATTATAGATCTTATAATATGCTAAAAATATTTTCAGCTTTAATATTAACAATTGGCCGGGCACGGTGGTAATCCCAGCACTTTGGGACGGTGGTAATCCCAGCACTTTGGGAGGCTGAGGTGGGCAGATCATCTGAGGCTGGGATTTCGAGACCAGCCTGATCAACATGGAGAAACCCTGTTTATATTAAAAATACAAAATTATCCAGGCATGGTGGCGCATGCCTGTAATCCCAGCTATTTGGGAGGCTGAGGCAGGAGAATCGCTTGAACCCAGGAGGCAGAGATTACAGTGAACTGAGAGTGTGCCATTGCACTCCAGCCTGGGCAACAACAGTGAAACTCTGTCTCAATAAATAAATAAATAAATAAATAAATAAATAAATAGAATATTAATAATTGAGTACCCAGCTATTTCCATATGAACACAGGTACACCCCTCTAGCCTGCACTGGTGGGAATAAGGGTAGGCAGCCAGCAAACAGACAGAGGGAGAAGGCGTGGAATGGGGGTGGGGCAGGAGCAGAGAGCAGGATGAGTAGTTCAGGACTCTCACGAAGGAGCCACCTGATACCTGCCCTGTGCTTCCAAGCAAGACAAGCTGTGACTAATGGATGGCTGAGCAGTGCTGTGCAATCAGAGCCACATGTGTGGGAAGATGTCTAGGCCTTGTTATGGGGAAGGCTCAGTAGTCAGGTTTGAGGCTGCTATTCCAGGCCAGTGCCCTGTTGCTGGCTATGCCCAGAGATGCCAGGGTTCAAGGTGAGTTCTGTCATCACTGGATGGGTAGTACACGGCTATGGCATGGAGGCTTCCAGTGCCCAGAGGGATACGATAGGCCCAATGCACTTTCTGCTGTGGGACCCGTTCTCTGTGCTACTGCTCCACCCTCCAGGCTAGGCTAGATAAGGAACAGTGTCCAGAGAATGCACCTTGGAACTCCCTCCCTCACAGACCCAATCTTTTCCAGAATGTCATTTCTCTTACTCTGCCACCTTTATTCCTTTTGCCTGGAACTGCCATTACCTGTGTCTGTTTTCTCAAGAGTCAATAGAGCACAGCAATTAAGAATGTACTCCAGGCCGGGCGCGGTGGCTCAAGCCTGTAATCCCAGCACTTTGGGAGGCCGAGGCGGGTGAATCACGAGGTCGAGAGATCAAGACCATCCTGGTCAACATGGTGAAACCCCGTCTCTACTAAAAATACAAAAAATTAGCTGGGCATGGTGGCGTGTGCCTGTAATCCCAGCTACTCAGGAGGCTGAGGCAGGAGAATTGCCTGAACCCAGGAGGCGGAGGTTGCGGTGAGCCGAGATCGCGCCATTGCACTCCAGCCTGGGTAACAAGAGCGAAACTCTGTCTCAAAAAAAAAAAAAAAAAAAAAGAATGTACTCCAGAAGGTAATCCTGGGGTTGATGTGGGTAGCAGAGGGGAGCTAAGACTGGTAGGGGAGAGATATGTCTTCTTTCCATTGGGTTCAAGTATCTGTGCCAGGGGAATTCAAAGTAGCTGGCATGGTAAATGGAGGGTCAGATGACCTATGTTGGAACTCCAATTCCACCCCATCCAAACTGTGTGAGTTAATGTCAGGCATTTTGCGTCTCAGAAGCTGGTTCCTCAATAGTCTTCTAATTATATCAGGTTGGGATGGGGCTGTGAGGAATCAGATGATTTCTATGAATTATGAAAGTCCTATTACAACTGAGAAGAAAGTGCTTCAGGATGGTCTTGAACCCAACAAATTTGGTCTTGGAAATCAGACTCCAAGATCCTTTGCCTCATAATTCTGCTTTCAATTGTAAGTGTTTGTCAGGCAGGGGTTTGGAATGCTCCCACTGTCCACCTTCACCTGAGCTCTTGGGGAAACCTGGGACTCCGTGGCTAATGAGAAGCAGTTACTCATCAAATCCCCCTCACACACTAAGGTGTGTACCTGATTGGTCTCAGTTTGAGATAAAATATCATGTATTTGCTTATTATTGAGCACCTACCCTGTACCAGACAGCAGAGACCCCATGCTGAAAAGTATTGCCTTTGCTTTCCCCTCCCTTTGAGAATGTGTCGAGGCAGGAAAGTTTGTGACAGGGACAGGACTTCGAGAAGCTTGTTTGAATCTTCTCCCTGCGGAGCTCTTTAAAAATCATTTTTCTTGATCGGACAATATTTTAATGCTCTTGAGCTCACCTTGGGGCTCTCTCCCTGCCCTCTCATTCCTGTTTGTCTTCCCTGTGCCCAAATAGCCTGGAAGTTCTAGGACTCTAGCAAGTCACTTCTCCCAGTCTGCAACCCCAAGGCTACACTAGAAACTTTGCATTCCTTTGAGCCTAGGACGGCCTTAGCCAGAAAAGTTAATGACAATGGAGACCTCAGGACACTCAGTATCAGATTTCCTCCAGCCGAATATGTCCTCTGCATGGTGTCTTCACTACTCAAGTGCCTAGACCTTAGGGCTTAGGACATCCCTAAGTATTGGAAAGGGCCAGCAGGCCCAGGGAGAACCTGGCCCACAGCCGTGTGTGGCCTTGTGTAAAACAGGTCTAACCCCTGCTTGCAGGATGGCTGAGGACTAAAGGAGATTATACATGTAGCATTGTGCCTGGTACATACATATTTTAAACATATATGATAATGTCTACACTGTCTACTGGTGTCCCCTGAGTTTCTACTATAAATTGCCTGCCTGGCTGGCTGAGCTCCTTTTCCAGGGTCACTTCTTAATTGAAGAAAGATCCCTCCTGTAACCCACAAAACAGAGCAGAGGTGCTCATTTAGATACCTGCAGAGCCTGCCCCATTACTCCTAGGCAGAAGTACCAAGAAGTACTTTCTATCTTCCCATCCTATTTTCCCTCATAGATCCCATCTCTTCCAGAATGTACAATCATTTCTCTTACTCTGCCACCTTTATTTCTTTTGCCTGAAACTTCCATTACCTCCATCTGTTGTTTCAAGAGTCAATAGAGCACAGCAATTAAGAAGTATTAAGAATCAGTTGTGGCCGGGCGCGTTGGCTCAAGCCTGTAATCCCAGCACTTTGGGAGGCCGAGGCGGGTGGATCACAAGGTCAAGAGTTCGAGACCATCCTGGTCAACATGGTGAAACCCCGTTTCTACTAAAAACACAAAAAATTAGCTGGGCATGGTGGCACGTGCCTGTAATCCTGGCTACTCAGGAGGCTGAGGCAGGAGAATTGCCTGAACCCGGGAGGCGGAGGTTGCGGTGAGCCGAGATCGCGCCATTGCACTCCAGCCTGGGTAACAAGAGTGAAACTCTGCCTCAAAAAAAAAAAAAAAAAAAAAAAAACAGTTGCTATGGTTCAAGCCTATAATCCCGGCACTTTGTCAGGCTATGATGGGAGGATCACTTAAACTCAGGAATTCAAGATCAGCCTAGCCAACATAGTGGGACCCTTGTCTCTACAAAAAACATGAAATAGCTGCATGTGGTGGTGTGCACCTGTAGTTCCAGCTATTTGGGAGGCTGAGGTGGGAGGATCACCAGAGTCCAGGTCATGGTGGCAGTGAGCCATGATGGCACTACTGAGCTCCAGCCTGGATAACAGAGTGAGACCCTGTCTTAAAAAATAATAAAAATAAATGTGAAATAAAAAAGAAACAATTGAAATCTGAAATCAGAAAGAGGTGGATTTAAATCTGGCCTCCTTCTGTTTAGCAACTGGTTCACCTTGGGTAAATTACTTTATCTTTGAGCCTCAGTTTTCCCATTTGTAAAATAAGAATGTTGTGAGGATTAAATAAATGCACTTAGCATAGCATCTGGCATACAATAAGTGCTAAATAAAGGGTACTACATTTCCTTGAAACAGCATCTGGCATACAATACTGTTTTTTCTTGAAATTCCTGATCCAATTCCAGCTCTTCCAAAAAGCCAGAATGAAATTCTCCCTTCTCACCAACTCCCAAACTTCTGTTACAGTGTTTGTCACAGTTACCTTTCTAGTAGACATACTTCTTGGCCTGTCTGTACTAGACTAGGGCAGAGACAATATCTTATTCATCTTTGCATTCCCTACAATAAGGGAGCACAGTGTCTGGCACTTACATACTCAGGAAATACTACTGATCAAATTCGTTTTGGCCTCCCTTTAAAAGGCAGTCCCCTGTCCCATTTCTCCATGGCCTTAACTCTAAATTGTCATAAGTTTCTATGATGATGTGAGGTATTTCTCTCCAATGTTAAAATATTTACTGGTAGCATTCAGGAACAATGGTAGGGAATATAAATAAGATTGCTTTGGGGAAGGATGTCTGTTGGTACCACTCAGATAATACTTCACAAATAGCTGCCATTTCTTAAAAATAGCTCTCTCAGCCTTGGAGTCCCTTATGGATTCTATAGACACTTTTAGAGATTTGAAGAAGGTATATAGCCATTGTTCTTGAAATTTGGAGCTGACAAATCCACTTCATATGAAGACATGTAACTTAAGTTTCTATAGGACTTTTATAATATCTAGTTCACATCATCCTCCCTGTTAGAGATGAGCAGTGCTGCCTCAGAAAACCCCCTCTGCATAGGCTGACCCGACCCCCCTCTGATTGCTCTGCAGCTGCATTCCTGAACCCCTACCTCGAACCCATATCAAGGCTGCCAGACATGCTTCAATTAAGCAAAGCTGAATTACAGCTATCAGGGCAGCTTGAGGGAGGGCAGGGAAAATATATGTTGGTTATCCATACTCGTAAATTCCTGTTTGACACATATCTGTAAAAAATCCTGGTTTTGGTCTTTTTTTAAAAGACTGCAGCCACAAAAGTCACAGGATAATGTATTACAGGTCTGTTGCAAGTTAACGAACTGTCTCTGTGCCTCTTACCTAAAATCCCCTATGCTGCCCTCACCCCGTATAAACCGCTAGTTTTGTAAGCTCAGGACTGCTGCCTCCTCTGAGCAGCCCAGCAGGTTAATAAACTTTCTTGCCTGACTTTGGGCCTGTTCTCCTTTCTCTCGGCTACCCTTACACTTACACTTGCTCGTAACTAGTAGACCTAATATTTTTTTGATAATGAGTAGATCTCTTAGTTTGGTAGCATCTCACTCCACTACAGCTGCCACAGGGTTCGGGAATTCTTTCACGCCATCAGAATTTTTTTTGTTTGTTAAGACAGAATCTCACTCTGTTACCCAGGGTCTCACTCCTTTTACAGGCTGGAGTACAGTTGCGTGATCACTGCTCACTACAGCCTTGTGGGCTCAGGTGATCCTCACATCTCAGCCTCCCAAGTAGCGGGGTACAGGCATCCATTATCACATCCAGCTAAATTTTTTTTTTTTTAATTTTTTTGTAGAGACAGGGTTTTGCCATGTTACCCAGGCTGGTTTTGAACTCCTGGGCTCAAGTAACCCATGCGCCTCAGCCTCCCAAGGTGCTGGGATTACAAGCAGGACATTTTATTACAGACATTTTATTTGTACTTCTACTCTGTTCAATATGCTCTGCTGGTTTTATGATCCAGTAAACATATCTAATTCAAGGCTTTCCAATTCGGTCTCCAAATGAACCAGTTTAGGTTTGTTACTACTAATAACAGGTAGGAAACATCAGCATTTCATTTGCTCTCTCTGAATTTCAGATTTTTCACTTATAGTATAGTATAATAATAGTATCTGGGTTGTTGAAGGAATTTAGAGATGATGGGAAAAAATTAGAAATAAACTGTCTGTGAATAGTGTACAGGTTACATTATGGTACAGAAACAATGGCATACTCTAAAGCCAACCAGAAAGATTGAAGAAGTTCTCTATAAACTGATAATGAAAAGATTTCAGAACATATCATTTGGTAGAAAAAAAGCAAGGTGCAAAGCAGTACATGTTTTGCTACCTTTTGTGGAGGGGATTGGGTGTGAGAATACAGATTTGAATTTTCCTTTGTTATCATGTAGGAACACTGGAGGGATACAAAGGACATTAATAAAAGAGGTAACTCTTGGGGGCTTCAAGGATGATACTAGTACTATACGGACAGGGATTGAGGTGGGAACAAGATTTCTCAATTGCATGCAATTGTTTATGACTTTGACTTTTGAACCATGTGAATGCATTTTCTACAAAAATACTTTGAAAATGGTAAACATTGTGCTAGGCATAGCAAGTTATTTATAGCTACCTAAAGTCATTATGCTGTTTTATATTGTACTTTATATATTTTGTTCCATTTGTTTTAACGTTCCTCACTTTCTTGTCCACCTTGAAGATTCCTAAATAGTAATTCCTCAAAATTCAGCTCTAGACAGAGGGTTGCCATACAATAATTGAGCAATATCCCCCAAATCTCACTCTCTGCACCATCTCTTAGGACAAGATTACTTCAGGTTGACCACATCCCCATAAATGCTTATCAATTACCAATCTTTTAGTCATTCTAAGTGACTATTTTCTGAGTGTGGGAAGTTCCAATGCTCTACAAAGATAGAAGCCCTTGTATTCTCCAAATGTTCAGTAAGCTTGAAGATTTCAATTCCACTTTATTCTAAACCTCCTTCCCTATTGTTTTGCCCCCTCCTTCCATATTGGTTGGCATAATTTCATATGAACCAGCCTCTCGTTCACATATGCCAGGCACACTACTCCAGGATGCCTTATTGTATCCTGAAGCCCATTGTTGAGGGAAACACCAAGCAAATGGGAAAACAAATCTCAAACCCAGCCCTGGATCTTAGAGGTGATTTTCTGTTTTCTAAAAAATAAAAATAAATACGTTTCTCTTCAGATGGACAAGAGTCTCTTCTGCCTGGTTTTTAGTAACAGTACACTGTGGCTGCTGTCATTGCTTTTTCATAATGGTGAGGGGCTTCACTTGCAAACAGTATGATTTAGCAGATGAGTTGGAGAAATTATGTCTATAGTGGGAATGTTCTCGTCAGTTCCAAGGTGGTCTTAAGGTTCCTTAACACATTAAAAAGTGTATCCCATGTTTATATGCTGAGGGAAACTGATAAGAAGGCAGTATTTCACTTGTGCTGGTTAATATTTAATCCAGCATTAGCCATTTATTATTTATTTATTTATTTATTTTTATTTTTTTATTGCATTTTAGGTTTTGGGGTACATGTGAAGAACATGCAAGATTGTTGCATAGGTACACACATGGCAGTGTGATTTGCTGCCTTCCTCCCCTTCACCTATATATGGCATTTCTCCCCATGCTATCTCTCCCCAACTCCCCACCCCCCACTGCCCCTCCCCCATTTCCCCCCAACAGACCCCAGTATGAAGTGCTCCCCTACCTGTGTCCATGTGTTCTCATTGTTCAACACCCGCCTATGAGTGAGAACATGCGGTGTTTGATTTTCTGCTCTTGTGTCAGTTTTCTGAGAATGATGGTTTCCAGGTTCATCCATGTCCCTACAAAGGACACAAACTCATTGTTTTTGATGGCTGTTTTTTTGTGGGGTTGGGACCAGTCGAGCCTGATCACCTGGCTCTCTGCTTCAGAGCCCTTCCTTTTTTTTTTTTTTTTTTTTAGTTGAATGGTCATTTCTGTCTCCCAGGTGTTCCAGTCACCTGTTGAGAAGGCACCATGATCTGTGTGATTTCCCGTGCGGCGACCCAGTGTGCTGGCTGAAATAACCGCGCTGAGACTCGTGGTGATTTTTTGCCCAGGAATCTCCTGGCCTGGCTCCCTGTTTCAGTCCCCTTTTAAATCAGTTGAATGAGTGACTCTGCCAGGAGCTCCAATCGCCAGCTAAAATGGTGCCTGGATCTGTGTATTTTGTACAGAGAACCGCCACGCCTGGGCACCGGCAAAACAACCTCGCCAGCAAAAACAGCCATGCTGGCCAAACCAGCCATGCTGGCGACCTGTGGGGCTCCTCTGCCTGGAAATCTCCTGATCTGTGGGCAATAAAAATCCATCTGGAAATGCGGCATCCACTCACCCTTGGTGCTTTCACTGGGAGCTGCAATCCTGAGGTGCTCCTAATTGGCCATCTTGGATCCCTCCCCCCAGCATTAGCCATTTAATCTCCCATTTAGAGTCTGGCTTCCTACAAGATAGAAGAGGAAGTCTGGTGATTTGGCTCACTTTGATACCTGTGGGACTTTTTTTTGTTTGTGAGATGGAGGCTCACTCTGTCACCCAGGCTGTAGTGCAATGGTGCAATCTTGGCTCACTTCAACCTCTACCACCCAGGTTCAAGTGATTCTCCTGCCTCATCTTCCTGAGTAGCTGAGACTGCAGGCACATGCCACCACTCCCGGTTAATTTTTGTATTTTTAGTAAAGACGGGGTTTCACCATTTTGGCCAGGCTGATCTCAAACTCCTGACCTCATGCTGGGATTACATGTGTGAGCCATCATACCCGGCCAACTGTGGGACTTCAACTGTCAGCATGAAATACACACTCAAACACACACACACACACACACACACACGTATGCATACACATGTACATACCTATTTTTTTTCAGAGCAATATTGAATGGAGAACTTTAAAGACAACTAGAGATCAACGCAGGCTGCACATGTACTTCACAAGAGAAAGTAGGATTTCTAGGCAAAGACTGCAAGTTGTAAATTTTAAAGGAAATAGAAAATGATTTATTGTTCTTTTCCTAATGGCTGAAACCTGCTGCTGCTAATACATGGCTTGACATCTGAGATATAATTAATGCAAATATTTTTCAAAGTGGTAAACATGCAACACCTCCCCAGAGTAATCTAAATGGTTTAAATTACAAGTGTTTAAGCTTACAGTTGCAAATCAATAACTTCCTCCAGCACCAGATAATCGGGTAGGGAGAGTTATTCATAATTTACTCATAAATAGTTTCTTCTGGACCTGGAGCCAATGGTGCCTGAATTAGAGACCTCAGGGACCCAGAGGTGATTATTGCTTTAGTGTAGATCAGATCTGTAGAAGAATAAGTAGAAAAAGAAAGGCCACCGCAGATACTGAATTTAAGGGAAAAAAAATACCCATCCCATTCACTTCTCTTCATGTTGATTTACTTGCTTACTACAGGTTTAGTGATTTTGTCAGTAATGCTCACACATGCTGATTAGACACATTCTTGTTGTAGGCTTGGCTATCAATTTTCAGTGTGACCTTGGGCAAGTCACTTCACCCTCTGAGCCTCAGTTTCTTCTCCTGTCAAAATAGGACAATGAACTAGATAGTTGTGCTACTTTACAGCTCTATCTATGACAGTGTTTACTTCTATCTGCACATTAGAATCATTTAGGAACTTGGAAAAAGTACAGATGGGTACCTACCCCAGGCCAGCTACATCTGAATGGGCTGGGGGTGGGCACAGATATTAATTTAAGAAAAAAGATTCTCACACATAAGCAGGTGTTGAACAATGAGATTACATGGACACAGGGAGGGAAACATCACACACAGGGGTATTTTGGGGGCAGGGGGTAGGGGAGGGACAGCGCGTTGTGGGGAGGTTGGGGAAGGATAACACTGGGAGAAATGCCTCATGTAGGTGAAGGGGTGATGGAGACAGCAAACCACCATGGTATGTGTGTACCTATGCAACAATCCTGCAAGATCAGCACATGTACCCCAGAACTTAAAGTACAATTTTTAAAAGTTGGAAAAAAAAATACAAAATTAAAAATAAATGAAAAATAATTTTAAAAAGATTTCTGTGTGATGTAATATGCAGCTGGGAATGAAAACCATGGATTTCTGTTCTGTGCCTTTCTATCTTGGGCTAAATCTGATCCAACTTATAAGCAATTGCAAGGTAAGTGTCTTTGTTTCCTGTTGCTGCTGTAACAAATTACTACAAATATACTGGCTTAAAATAATACAAATTTGGCCGGGCACGGTGGCTCAAGCCTGTAATCCCAGCACTTTGGGAGGCCGAGGCAGGTGGATCACGAGGTCGAGAGATCGAGACCATCCTGGTCAACATGATGAAACCCCGTCTCTACTAAAAATACAAAAAACTAGCTGGGCGTGGTGGCCCGTGCCTGTAATCCCAGCTGCTTAGGAGGCTGAGGCAGGAGAATTGCCTGAGCCCAGGAGGCAGAGGTTGCGGTGAGCCGAGATTGCGCCATTGCACTCCAGCCTGGGTAACAAGAGCGAAACTCCGTCTCAAAAAATAATAATAATAATAATAATAATAATAACAATAATAATACAAATTTATCATGTAATATTTCTGGAGGTCAGAAGTCCAAAATTAGTTTCATTGCACTAAAGTCAAGGTGTGTCATGAGGACTGGTCCCTCTGGAGGCTCTGGGGTTGAGGTGGGGGAGGGGAGAATCTATTTCCTTGTCTATTTCAGCTTCTAGTGGCTGCCTGTATTCACTGGCTTGTGATCCTTTCCTCCATCTTCAAGTGCATCACTCTAATATATGCTTCTGTAATCACATCACTTATTCCTTTGGCTCTGAATCCTCCTGACTTCTTTTTATAAGGACCATTGTCATTATATCGGGCCCATCCAGATGGTCCAGGATGGTAGCCCCATCACAAGATCCTTAATTTAATCACATCTGAAAATTCTCTTTGCCATATAAAGTAACATTCACAGGTCTCAAAGATTTGAACAGGGACTTATATATGGGGGGGACATTATTCAGCCTACTACAGTAATCTTTCACTTTTCCTGCTGTATACACTGAGTGATTTAAGAGACAGATAAAATGTTTGATTATAGCTGATATTTTCTCAGTAAGAGAAGCAGAAAGTGTCTCAGAATGGAATAAAAATAATACCTTGCATTTGTGCGATGATTCACCTTCACATCCATTACCTTCTTTGATCCTTAGATTCAGCTTGGGAGAATGCTGGGGTTACCTGAGGCTGTAGGGAATGAAGTAAGTTGTCCAAAGTAAGTGATTGGATAGTACTTGGTATAGGGTTGCCAAAATTGGTAAAGAATAATGCAGATACTCAATTAAAATTTAAATTTAGATAAACCACATATTTGTTTTAGTATATATGTGTCCCATGTAATATTTGGAGCACTCTACAAAAGTATTCATTGTTTCTCTGAATTTTAAATTTAATTTTACATGTTGTACTTTATCTGGTATCCCTATTTTCATATGTTCACTCCATTATACTTCAGTTGTCTCTTGGTATTCCATGGTACCATGCTCTTGCTCCTACCATTATCAGTAATATTTGAAAACTTTTTATTACATAGAGTTTTATAGTTTATGAAGCTCTTTGACATATTATTAACTTCGCTCCTCAAAATAAAGCTTCTCTTCCCGGAGACAAAGCAGAGCACATATTGTGAGTTTTTATTTTACAGATAGAAATCAAACCCAAGTAAGATCACTGACTTGCCCACTATGAACTGTATCCTGGATCTTTTGCTTTTTCATTTTATCCTGGACTTGCTCCCCTGTAATGTTTCACATTCATCCACAGGACCTCAATTCTTTCCCTCTTTCCCAGCTCCTTTAATTCATCCCTGCAACACTTTGAACTCATATGGACCTTGCTGCCATGTCTGTAAGATGAGCCCTTTCTGGTCTCAACTGCTTCAACCTGGTTTCTGAGGGTGAGGATGTTCTCATCCTATAGCCTTCTTCATGCAATATTCAGGTTCCTGTGTGGTAATCTAGCTTTGCTGATTCCACGAACCACTATCTGCCTCTCACTTATGGAGATGGAAAAGTAGTGTGCCTGAGAAGTGACTTGGTTCATTCACTTCTACACACAGCGTGACATGAATTTGAGGAGACAAGTGAAGTAAAGTACTAAAAATTGAAGGAAGAGAATTTGGAAAACAGAACCAAACCTCAAAGCTCTGAATTCTGCAATGGTTACCAGAATTTCTACTGTTTCTCCAGAACATTCTATGCATGGGCTGTGATGGGATTGGCCATAAGGTCTAGGTAGACTGGACAGCAGAGTTGTGCCTTCCTTTTACAGAAAAAGAAGCAGGCCCAGGGAGGAAAGAGTCATAATGTGTGCACTACAGCACTGGAGCTAGATCTCAGTTTTTCTGAATTTCTTGTCCGGTTTACTTTCCACCCACAAAGACGGGAAACTAGTTAGTATTTTTTAGTATCAATCCCTTGCTTGAACAATAGTTCTTGACTCTCTAAAGACACACTCTTCTCATTATCTTAGTCTTGTTTATAGAAGGATTAGTCTGAGGCCCACTTCTAATAGAGGTACCAGCAAGCTAGGCTTGTATGCAACTCTGTCTGACTCTTAATTTTTTTTTAGATGGAGTTTTGCTCTTGTGGCCCAGGCTGGAGTTCAATGGTATGCTCAGCTCATTGCAACCTCTACCTCTCAGGTTCAAGCAATTCTCCTGCCTCAGCCTCCTCAGTAGATGGGACTACAGGCATATGCTACTATGCCTGGCTAGTTTTGTATTTTGAGTAGAGATGGAGTTTCACTGTGTTGGCCAGGCTAGTATCTAACTCCTGACCTCACATGATCCACCCACCTGTGCCTCCCAAAGTGTTGGGATTACAGGTATGAGCCACCGCCCCTGGCCTGCCTCCTAATTTGAACTGAAAATAGTTCAGTGGTCTCCTCTCTTCCTTCCCAACTGGCTGCCCCACCAGCCCCTCCTTCTCTACCCAGAAGAAAACAGAAAAGACTCAGGAAGGCTGGATAGGCCACCAAGTTGTTGGCATTAATTGGTGCTGGCTTGACACATTTTTATACTATGCTATCTTCCTCCTTTACGTTTTTCTCTATCCAAATATAAGGAACAGCACTTAGCCAAGTTGGATGGATCGCTGAATTCCTATTGTACTGAAATGCTTAAGTATGAGGCCTTTTTCTTTTACTCTCTACCCATTTCTACTCTCAGTCAAGAAATAATGAAGGGCCTTTCATTGGCACCTCTGCTAATAATGTGAGGCCTCTGAGTCCAGGATTCTAATCTCAGTTAACGAACAAAGCAATGGCTTTGGACTTACATGCAAGAGACAATCAAAGGATATAAGACATGATATATAGCGCCGGGCGCCATGGCTCAAGCCTGTAATCCCAGCACTTTGGGAGGCCAAGGCGGGTGGATCACGAGGTCAAGAGATCGAGACCATCCTGGTCAACATGGTGAAACCCCGTCTCTACTAAAAGTGCAAAAAATTAGCTGGGCATGGTGGCACGTGCCTGTAATCCCAGCTACTCAGGAGGCTGAGGCAGGAGAATTGCCTGAGCCCAGGAGGCGGAGGTTGCGGTGAGCCGAGATCGTGCCATTGCACTCCAGCCTGGGTAACAAGGGCGAAACTCCGTCTCAAAAAAACAAAAAACAAACAAACCAAAAAAAGACATGATATATATATATATATATATATATATATATATTCCTGCAGTTTAATAAAGTGCTACATTGAATAGTACAAGCTATGAATGCGTTGGAGATAGCCAGAATTGCTAAGGAAAAAATTATTCTGACAGTTAAAACGGTAAGAAAACTTCAGGACCACTGTCAATAGATGTCAAGACTATCACAATATGGGAGAGATCAGGCTCATCTCCAAATGCAGCAGGGACAAGTGGGGATTTATAGCCAACAAGCAGAATGAGGTTCTACTTGTTGGGATGGAACAAGCGGATGGAAAGTTACTAAAAAAAACACATCAAGGTTAGGGAGTTTCTTGCTAAACCAATCTAAGAGAATTCTTGCTGATGGCAGCCCAGGGTGATCAGAGGTCAAGGGTGAGAGATTTTCTCTAAAACGACTTAGAAGTATTCTTGCTACCACTGGACTGGATGTGCCAAAGAGCTAAAGGACAAAGCCTAGTCAAAAAGAAGGCTCAGAGGAGCCTAACTAAAGTTTGATCAAGACGATGGTCTGTTGGAATCCCATTGGTACCAGGAGAACAGCAGTGAACTGATTACAGCACTCAATATGGGGTCTGCAGGTGTTTGATGGCAATTAATTGATTAGGTTCACATGACTGCTAGTCTTTACCAAGTTCTAAATCTTGCAGGGTAGAGGTCTTAGTGTTCTGTAAAAATCTGCAAATACCTTGGCAATAGTAATAATGTCCTATGCTGCTCAGTGTATTCTAATGTCCTCTTTCTACGAGTATACAATCTCTTGGACTTAGAAAATTTCAGAAGTGGATGTGCCCTTGTGAGGTGCATCTAGTGTAATAACTATAATTATGGTAATAGCAGATAAGGTGTTTTTTTTTTTTTTTTTGAGACAGAGTTTCGCTCCTGTTACCCAGGCTGGAGTGCAATGGCGCGATCTCGGCTCACCGCAACCTCCGCCCCCTGGGTTCAGGCAATTCTCCTGCCTCAGCCTCCTGAGTAGCTGGGATTACAGGCACGTGCCACCATGCCCAGCTAATTTTTTGTATTTTTAGTAGAGACGGGGTTTCACTATGTTGACCAGGATGGTCTCGATCTCTTGACCTCGTGATCCACCTGCCTCGGCCTCCCAAAGTGCTGGGATTACAGGTTTGAGCCACCGCGCCCGGCCCAGATAAGATTTTTTAAAGGCTTACTCCAACCTAGGCACTGCGTTAAGGAGCATTATGTGCAGTATGTCATTGAATCCTTACTACAAACCCACAAAATGAGTACTATTATACCATTTCACAGATGAGAAAACAGATTCAAAGAGGTTGATCAATTAGCCCAAGATCACAATTAGTAACTGACCAAGCTAGGATTTGAACTCAAGTTTGTCTGAAATTAAAGTCTAAGACCTTAGCCATTACTCTCACTTTGCAGGACAGAGGACTTGAGCCCTAGGGATAGGATGTGACTTTTCAAAATCACAGAGCAAATTGGGTGATTAGATAAGGACTGTAACCCAGAAATCTTGGCTCATAGTTCAGTGAGCCTCTGGTATCTATCCTGTCTCACCAGTTTGCTGACAGCAAGGTAGACTGAAAAGCATGGCAGATTAAGTTCTGACTGTCTCACCTACTGGATATGTGTGACCTTGGGTTACTTAACTTGGCTTTACTTCAATTTCCTCTTTTGTAAAACAGAAGCCAGAATTTCTATTCTGACCTTTGAAGCTGCTATGAGAATCAGATGAGATATGGGTATGAAAATGCTTTGTAAATAGCAAAAGACTGTATACTTTAGAAGGCAAATTTTCAGTCCAGAGCACCCAGTGAACTCTTGATGCCATCTATTATCAGTAAGTCCTCATTGGAGAACCATTGAGTAGTGATAAAAGCTAAAACCTGAGTCCTGACTTCAGCCCTAGTAAAGGGAACAATAATTGCTGGCTATCCATAACTTTCCAGGGGTTTAAAAGATTAATTTGAAAGAACATTGCTTTAAAGGAGGATAGGCAGAATGAAATGATTTAAAGTCTATAAATTAGAAGACATCCCCCCAGAGAGAAGTGGTAAAATCAATGCAAACTACTATTGCTGAGACAACCCTGATGAGAAATTACAGTACCCACAAGCCTTACTTGGTATATGCAGTTGGGGAGAATCAATTTGTTAAATTGGAAACCAAAACTGAATTGAATTCAGTGACTAGAGATTAAGTTTCTTCAGCTCTTTGCATTCTTAAAGTTTCTACTAGCACGCAGAAAACAGCTTGTATGCTAAATCCCCTTTCCTTCTCAAGAAAGGAATATTTACAGTCAATACTGGAGAGAAAGAGAGCCCTTAATCTCCATGTGTTCACTTTCCTCCAACAAGAGTTTAACAGGGAGAAGAGTAGAAACTGTAGGGAGGTTTGCAAAAACACATTACAATGATTTTCAGATGTAGCCTCTTAAAGATGGTGCCAGCAAAATTTCCCCTTGTTAAGGACAAAAAAAGATAGAAAAGACTATCTCTTGCTACAAATAAACACAGTCCCGAAAAACTTTAGGCCCAATTTTTGATTAAGGGACAATAAACCTAGTTTCCTTAATTTTCTGGCTTATTTCCCAAATTGTCTCTACTTTCCAAACTCATCTCTGACGAGAGACTGCATTTGCACAACTCCCAGACCACACTGTTGAAAAAACTGTTCGAATCAGTCAAGTCCCAAGAAATTAGACGTGGGGCTTCTGTCAAAAGAATTCTTCATGTACTTTAGGGGCACTTAGTTGACACATTATTTTCACTTGAACTTTTCTCTTTTGATCCTCCTTAAACTCCAGAGAAGTTGGGCCAGACAGGTATTATACGTATTTCACAAATAAGGAAGTAGGTCCAGGAGAGTGATTTGTCTAGCAGCTCAGAGTGATTAAGAGGCAAATACGGTCTAGGTGTTCTGACTCCCAGCTAAGGACTTTCCAGGAAATACTCTAGCTTTCTTATCCAACCCTCCTTACTGCCCCTGGATTCTCAGAGCTTTCAAGCATTCTCTTCCTTTTCCCCTATTAAATAAGGAGAGGAGGTGGTGGTAGTCACTTGCTGTGAAATATATTTTGTTTTTCTGGGGACAATGCCTCACCCCAAAGGAATCAGTTGAATTGCAAATTTCAGATTATTTGTAGCCATGTGAGAGTGGAATCTGAGGAGCAGAGGACTTTTTGGCTCCTGAAAAGGTCCCATCATGTGGGCCCAGGTAAGATCAGCCATGTTTATAGTAGGAAATAATAGACTCTGCAACCTCTGGCCTGGCTTTTGTGCCTAGAAAGATTAGACAGTATTTTGAGCAGGATATCAAGGTTCCATTCTTACCTCCAGTGATGATTCACTTAGATTTATTCTGTTCTGCAATGGTTTCATCAAGCAGAAGACCTCAGAGGCCATTTCCCAGGGCCAGTGATCTGGAAAAGTCCTCAGAGATCTTTGGCTCTGTCTCCCTTCATTGTACGGGTGGCAAAAGAGAAGCCCACTCAGGGCACAGGCTTAGGGTGCCGAGGTGACAAAAGGAATGTGCAGGTTAGAAATAAGTTCCCCTCTATCTGGTAAAGGAGGAATGGGGGAGTGAGTGCCTGTTATTCAACTTTGTAATAGCAAAAACAGTGGGTAAGCACACAATTGACTCCCTAAGAACACTGAAGAATGTTTAAGACAAGTATTACTGACGATTGTCTCTATTTATAAAGGGTGGCAATGTTTATTTAATGCTTAATACATAGTTATCAAATGCATGAATAGGTGCACAGTAGGTGCTCAAGACAGATTGGTTGATACAAATAGAGGTGGGGATATCCAGCAACACACTTTAGTTGCTCCTAGACTACTGTTAAGAGCCAGAAATAGTCATAGAAGTCATCCAATCATCTTTCCATTTTCCATTTTAAACTGAGACATAAAAAGAGGTAGTGATTTGCCTACAGTCATGTAACTAGTTTGTGGTAGAACTAGTACTCTAGTCTTCTGACTACCAAACCAATACTTTCCTCACCATATTACATCATTTTACAAAGTTATGGAGAAGGAAAGTGTCCTGCCCAAAGCCACACAGTTACTCAGTCACACAGTGGTACTAAAGGCAGGACTAAGTAAATATTTCGTGTTCTTTCTTTGTGTGTGGGTTTTGTTGTTGTTGTTGTTGTTGTTGTTGTTGTTGTTTTTCTTTTTGAGACAGGGTCTTGCTCTGTTTCCCACGCTGGAGTGCAGTGGTGTGATCACAGCACACTGCAACCTTCATCTCCTGGGCTCAAATGATCCTCCCACATCAGTCTCCCAGGTAGGTGGGACTACAGGTGTGCACTACCATGTCTGGCTTTTTATTTTATTTTATTTTATTTTTAATAGAAGTAAAGTGTTACTATATTGCCCAGGCTGATCTTGAACTCCTGGGCTCAAGTGATAATTCTACCTCAGCCTCTAGAAGTGCTGGGAGCACAGGTATGAGCCACCATGTGTGGCCTTATTATCTATCTTAATCTTTGAAACAACCTGTGAGGTAAACAGTATTATAGCCACAATTTTCTAGATGAAAAACATCATAATTTGTCTGAAGCCTGGCTGAGGTTCATACTCAGATCTGACTCCAAAGCCTGTTTTCAAGCACTGTACTCTCAATAGATACCAGGCAAATCAAGCTAGAGAAGTTAGTTCGAGTGACCATAGTGGGGCTCTAAAATAAGTATGTGAATTTGCAGAATTAGGAATTACTAAAATAATTCTTTTGGGTGGATATAAAAGTAATTCATTTGTGGTAGTGGGTGCCTGTAATCCCAGCCACTTGGGAAGCTGAGGCAGGAAAATCACTTGAATCAGGGAGGTGGAGGTTGTAGTGAGCCAAGATTGCACCACTGCACTCCAGCCTGGGTGATAGAGCAAGACTCTATCTCAAAAAAACAAAAAACAAAAACCAAAAACAAACAAACAAACAAACAAAAAAAAAACACAACAGAATGCTTAGTTTGGTGTCATGTAAATTTACCTCAATTAAACAAAAAAATTCAAGTGATGGTTGGGTGCAGTGGCTCATACCCGTAACTCCAGCCCTTTAAGAGGCTGAGGAGAATGGATCACTTGAGCCCAGGAGTTCAAAAAAAGAAAAAAAAAAGAAAATTTGAAATATTCTAAAAAGTGTAAAAAAATTACCATAATCATACCACCCAGACTCAGTATGCTGGTATATTGTTTTCCCCAGTCTGACAGAATTAAACTTTGAATAACCTCAATTCTATGATTTCAAAGAACTCTGTGGTCAAACTGTACATTCTTTAAACTAGAAAAATCTTCCCCAATACATTTCAAAAGTTGGCCAATCTCCAAATTGCCCATATAGCCAATAAGTTCCCGTGGAAGTCTTTACACCTTGCTATTCTCAAATCATTAAGCATTTGTTTGTCAACTGTAAGCAATCTTACCATGTGTTATATATGGAATGGTAGTCTTCTAAGATACTCTGGGGGGAAAAAAAGTCCTGTGATTGAATAAGATTGGGAAATATTATATACTAGGCTCCTTCCCTGATATTTATGATGCTCAAAGTTCTTTAGAAAAGAGCCATGTTTAGGCAGAATTTTCCAGATTTCCTTCATCCTAGAACACTCTTTTCTACAAAAAATCTATTAGGGTCAAGTAGTATTTTGAAAAAGGCTAATCTAGTTAAGATGACAAACCATTCAGTTTGTGTGGGGCTAAGGGAGTTCCCAGGATGTGGGACTTACCGTTTGAAAACCATGAAAGTCCTGGGTAAACAAGGACAAATTAGCATAGATTTTTATCTAAACTTCCTCTCCTTATCTCCCATTTTACAGATAAAGAAATTATGATCTAGAGAGGAAAAAGAAATTTTATACACTTATCCAATGTCAAAACTTCAATTAAAACCCAGAATTCATGGATCCCAAAGGCAGTAATCTTTCTATACTCTACTAGGATGAAATTTATGGAAGAATAAAATTAAGGCATCTAAGAATCTAATATGCTAATTCATGACTATCTCTTACATATAATAATCCTACTAAACTTGAATCAGGCATTAGGACCTAAAAGATGGAAATCTCATGCACTAGGCTTTTACTGAGTTCTTGACTGGAGGAAAATGAGGCTTCCTATGGTCTAAGTATGAGGGTGGTATAAAGCTAGGTAGAAGTAGTCTTTCCTTTCTGGTATTCACTGGAATTTGGTCAAAGAGCCAGAAGTTTTAAGCTTGACTCCTACTTTTGCCTGGCAGTTGTAAAATCTTTTTTAGTAGGCTGACTTTTCTCTTTTCTGAGATTACATAACTTTCCCTTTACTCAAACTTCCTGCAAATTCTTCACCCCACCTCCCTTTCAGCTGATAATCTTGCTTCATACTTCATTGAGGAAATATAAGTCATGTAAAACAAACTCTTCTCTCCCTCCCACCACAGCTTACTACTGCCTGTTTAGCCATACTCTCTGCCTTCCTTTATGTCACAACATAAGAAGTCATTCTGCTCTTAGATAAGACCACTTGTGTTCTGGCTCCTATCTCTTATTGCTCACTTTTGTAACCCGAGCACACGATACACAGTGCTAGACGCATAGCCATCATGCAACAGGTATTTGACAGATGAGTGAATATGTGAATGGATGAGTAAGGCATTTCTCTCTCTGAATTTCAGTTTCTCTAGCTATAAATGGAGTTCTAGAGAGGCGGCTTGGGCTGAGTGAGAGGGCTTTCCCTACTGCTTCAGAATAGCTCTGATTTTTATCTGTTTTACACATCAAGTTTCATATAAGGTTTCCTTGTGAAGAAAGGATTTTGTGGACTCATCCCCTAAAAAGACGTTGAAAACCACTAGTTAGGTTAATTCAAAGGATTCTTCTGGTTTCCAGTGATGGATCTCGAAATCTGATCCATCTGATTTCTGATTCTTTCAATCAGTCAAACATTTATCAAGCCCCTTTGAGTATGAAATGTTAATATAAATATATGGCAGAGGCCCTTCAGCCTCGTTTCCAAGCCCTACACTGCCAAATCCAGACTTCTGAAGAATAAATATAAATTAAAACAATATATGCTCATGTTATCATATTTAAAAGATTTGTCACTTTACAAAAAGGATTGACAGCAATTTTAAATGATAAGGCTACTATTGCACTTCAAATAGAATTTAACATAAATTACTTTTTACCCTATGTTTAGTTACCTGATTATAGCTGACTAAGATCTACTTCTGTCCTTTAAGATATTTGATTCTCTTGGCTTTCAAATGTCTCCACAAATTATGAAATGTTTTTTTTATCTCACTGTTACTATAAATAGCACTTAGCAAGTCACGGTGCACAAGGATATGCCCGTTGAAGATGTGATCATTAATTATCCCGTCTTCAATCTTGTGTCACCTCTGGTATGATTGGTATACACTATATAGATAGTGTAGAAAGTCTTACAAATGCATATTTTCTGGCTTTGTTAACAAGATAATCTTGTCATCTTGGAATGATGCTTTCTTGGCTTCTCTTTTTCATTTCTCTTTGGTCCTCCTGTTTTGAAGGGCAATTACCTGCTCTAGAGATTTGTTTCATCAGAAGAGGTATGCATACAAGTTATATAGTATTTCTGTCTATTTAGAGTTTCCTTGGTTTGGCGTTTATGACCGCTCCCCACTCCCCACATCATTTATCAAGAATGAGGACCCTGTCCATTGAGTTACAAATATGGGAAGGGGTGTGTGTGTGTGTGTGTGTGTGTGTGTTATGGAGTAACTGTGTTCTCCCAAAATTCGTATGTTGAAATCCTAACCCCCAATGTGATGGCAGTAGGAAATGGAGCCTTTGGTCAGTGATTAGGTCATAAGGACAGAGCCCTCATGAATGGAATTAGTGCCCTTATAAAGACACCCTGGAGAGCTCCTGCATCCCTTCTCCCTTCTGCCCTGTGAGGACACAGCAAGGAGATGGCCATCATCTACAAAAAAGTGGGCCCTCATCAGACACTGAATCTGCTGGTACCTTGATCTAGGACTTCCATCCTCCAGAAATAAAAGAAAGAAATGTTGTTTAAGCCACCCTGTCTGTGGTATTTTTGTTATACCAGCCCAAATGCACGAAATGTGTGTTATGTGTGAGTGTACATGTATGAAGGAAACTATGTGTGTGAGAGTAGTGAGGATTAGGGAGAAGGGAAATTCTCTCTCTCTCTCAACTTAGCTAAGGAAAGGATGTTTTCACGACACCTAATCTGCCTTATTTATTCCTACAGCAAATACTTCATGGAGAAACGTGTGTGTGTGTATACATATATATATATATATATATATATATATATATATATATACATATATATATACATATATATATATATATGTATACACACACACATATATATGCACACACAGACATTATATATATATATATATAAAACTTTTCCTAACATTACTTCTTTGATTGTACTGTTCTAGCTATCTGGAATGCCTTTCCCTCTTCCACTCCTGTCCACTGGGCAATCTCTTACTCATTCTTTAAGGTTAGGTTTAAATACCATTTTTCTGAAGTGCTTCCTGAGAAGCTCTTCTTGTTTTTACCCCAAGCAGAATTTATTATTCTCTTATCTAGAGTCTTACAATATTTTAAAAACACTTCTCCTACAGTACCTACCGCATTGCACTACTGAATTCACTTATTAATTGATCTTTCCTACTAGACTAAGAGCTTGTTGATGGTAGTGACTGAGTTATCAGTGTGTATGTCAGTGGTTGGTGTATGGTAGACATCATAAAGTGTTTGTTGCATGAATGACTGATCTCTCTTCATTCAGATCTCTGCTAAATGTCTCCCTCTGTGAGGTTTTCCCTGACAAGTCAACCAAACTAACACCTCTGGCAACTCCCTATCTATATCATTAACTTTTTTTCATTTTCTTCATACTAATAATAACTACCTAATGTTATATGTTTTCTGTTTTCTTATTACTTGTCTCCTTCCTAGATTGTAAGATGCATGAGGGTAGGGTCTCTCTTTATTCTTGAATTCCTTGTTCTTGGAAAAGAGTCAGACACATAAGAGACACTCATTTTTGATAAATGAATTTCAATGTTACGTCACCAAAGGACATAGCCAGTGCTCAGTGGACATACCTGAACCACCTTATAAGACTGCTGTGAGGATGAAATAATTCAACATTTCAGAAATTTTTCTGTGGATTGTAAGTACTACAGAAATGTAATTACTAATATTAATACAACCATCTTTTCCAAAGCTTTATGTTTTAATTGATATTTCATCATTGTACATACAGGGTACAATGTGATGCTTTAATAGAAGCGTCCCCAAACTTTTTACACAGGGGGCCAGTTCACTGTCCCTCAGACCGTTGGAGGGCAGCCACATACTGTGCTCCTCTCACTGACCACCAGTGAAAGAGGTGCCCCTTCCTGAAGTGCGGCGGGGGGCCAGATAAATGGCCTCAGAGGGCCGCATGCGGCCCACGTGCCGTAGTTTGGGGACGCCTGCTTTAATGCATGTATACATTGTGTAATGGTGAAATCAGGGTAATTAGCAAATCTATCATTGAAACATTTGTCATTTTCTTTGGTGACAAAATATTTTCCTCTAGCTATTTTGAAATACACAATACATTATTGTCAACTATAGTCACCCTACTGTGCAATAAAATCTTAAAATGATAAACGTCTAGACTCCACGTTACCCATAAAAATTTTGTACTACCACTTTTTCAAATTCGATCCCAGAAACCCAAGGTGAAATGGGTTGACTGCAGAATTTTATAAGAATATTTTAAGGACTATTTTAATAATCATTTGAATAAATGATTCAGTGGCATTTTAGAAGGAGGCACAATTCTCATAGACAGAGACACATCATAATTTTGCTTAAACCTGAAAAAGATTCACAAAATAATGAGTCTTTTAGTCAGTCCTGTATCATTTTTTTTACCAAGATAGTTTATGTCCATATTAGCTAATAATGGATTAATATAATTTCAGGATGTATTCATAAAAACCAAAGCATATTTATCCTAAGTAGACACTTGGCAGATAGTGGAAGGAGAATTTGTAAATGAAAACATTACTACAAATTGTCCATGTCAACAGTAACATCAGACAGGCACTGCAAAAAAGGTTAGGTTTAAATTTGAAAACTTTTTATTAAAAAAGCAATTTTTAAAAAACCATCATTCTCAGCAAAATGACACAAGAACAGAAAATCAAACACCACATGTTCTCACTCATAGGCTGGTGTTGAACAATGAGAACACATGGACACAGGGAGGGGAGCATCACACACTGGGGTCTGTCAGGGGGAAATAGGGAAGGGGCAGCGGGGGGTGGGGAGAGATAGCATGGGAAGAAATGCCAGATATAGGTGAAGGGGAGGAAGGCAGCACATCACACTGCCACGTGTGTACCTATGCAACAATCTTGCATGTTCTTCACATGTACCCCAAAACCTAAAATGCAATTTAAAAAAAAGAAAAAAAGAAAATAAAGTGGGAAAAGAGCACAAAGTCAAAATAAATAAATAAATAAATAAAATAAAAAAGCAATTTGAATAAATTGCTAGTTAATGTTCTAAGTAAGGAATGAAACCATACAAAATTAAACGATTTTGTTTTCTTTAAATTTTACAGTTAAGTAAGAAATGAGTTGCCCTCTCTATATAATTCATTATGCTTGAAGGGGAAAACCATTGGCATTTGCTGTAATAAAATAACTGAAAATCTCAAATGCTTCATGCATTATTAGCCTATATATGCATGATATTATAATTTACCTATAGCAAGAAATGCAGATTCACAAGTTATTCAGTTACCAGCAAGTTTTAGGCTTCAGAATCGCATCAAATCAGAATTTATAGCTGAGTATACACCAAATGATCTACTCTGTTCAGTCCCTACTAAATTTAAATGACTTTAGGTAATGTTTTATTTGTAGACCACTGGGAATAAAAATGTCCTATGTAATCTGTAATTTGATCATAAACAATAATGCAAAATTATTCTGTGGAATTTAAAAATACCTATTATATTGGCCAACTCTCCAAATGTGATTGGCCAAAATTCAGATGGTTAAGACAGTTATATTTCTTCCAAAACGATATTTTTTGAAATTACCATTACAACTGCTCAAATCTACCAACTAATTGGAAAAAATGAATAGGCAATTATATTTGGGACAGCAAAATGATTAGACCGTTTATAGATTCAATATGATACTACTGAAATATGAAAGACTAGGAACCTCAGACTTTAGCTCACACATAGGCATTGCAACGGAACCTAAGACTGAACAAAGGAGGTACTGTATCTAACTGAAGAGGTCTAAGAATATATGACAAGTCACAAAAGAAAGATGTGCATGCTGGTACCTGACCAGCATGGGCAGTGATAGTAGATACCCACTCACTGGGGTGCAGCAGCATAGGATGAGGACAAGGTTGTAGGACAGTGGCTTGGGTACTAAGAATAGTCCTGAAAAGAAGGGTGATTCAACATAGATAGAGTATATCAGAGCGTTCCATTGTCTCAAGCCTAGTTTTCAAAGCAGTCATTTTCCCCGTATCCAAGCAGAGGGATGGGGCATGACTGTAGGGTGTCCAGATAGTCATGATGAGAGACTAGTCTATATATAGCAATATCCTTACCAGGGGTCAGAGATTGGAGATGGATTTGGCCCTTGGTGAATGGAAGCTGCCAGTAACTGTTGGGGTATCAGGACTGAGGTGTAACTTAAGCACCAGTCTCAAGAAAGGAAGGGTTACTAGGCACTGAAATGGTTCGGCAAGGAGCAACATGAGGACTGTAGTTAATACTACTAGTTCATTGTATTTAGGATTTTTGCTAAATGGCCACCAGTAACTGTTGGGGTATAGGGTTGAGGTGCAACTTAAGGACCAGTTTCAGGAAAGGGAGGGCAATGCAACTAGTCAGGAATGTGCAACATGAGGACTATAGTTAATATTAGTTCATTATATTCAAGGTTTGTGCTAAATGAGTAGACTATGAGTGTCTCTTGCCACAGGGAGAAAAATGAGTAAGTATGTGAGATAATGGATTTGTTCATTTTTTCATTATTGTAACCATTTTACTATATATGTATTTCATAACATGTTGTACATGCTAAATATATACAATAAAATGCACTTTTAAAAAAACAAAGAAAGAACAAAAGTCTAGATCTAGTTTCTTTGAAAGTTCTAGGCTAATAAACGTTGTTTTATAACACATTCCTTTTGGTTAATGAAATCTGTACTATAATATTTACTTTTTACTCTAGTCCTCTTTTATTAAAAAGTCTGTTTTTCTCATTAAAAATTTGAGAGTCAATACACATTTTTATTTATTTATTTGTTGAGCTTTTATATTTGCCTTTATTCATTTAACTTTTTTAAACACTACTATAGTTGATTAAAACAAAAACAAGAGCAAGTAATGAGCATATTATGATTACAGTCCTTACTCATTCACTGCTGCACATAAAATGTCAGCAGTGAGTGTTATGCACTGGCCCATTAAGAGGTCTGACACTGAGCACCACCTCTGGGATGATCTTCATCATCCTCATATGCTTCTCCATTGTAATGGTGCCGTCTTTCCTGATTTGGATCAAAGTCCACCAGTTCTACTTGATCCATCTCATCAGTCTCTTTCACTTCCTTCCTCTCCGGTAGGAGTTTTTCCAGCAAAGACAGTTTAACAGCAGAGAGAAAGCCATTCTCAGGGAAGTTTACCTTAAATTCGATTAGGCGACCCTTTTCATATGGTCTACGATAAATTGGCATGCCTTCATTTAGTACACACTTGATATCTCCATGCTTGACAATCTGACCTGGATGAGAGGTGATGACTATGGTTCGGTTGTCAAGAGTAGATATCGGCTTTTGGAAGCCACACAGAGCTTCAACCAGCTGTATGTCCATGCACATGAAAAGTTCTTCTCCTCGTCGAGTAAAAACATCATGGTCCTTCTAATCTAACACAATGATTATATATCCTGGCTCCAGTCCTGGTTCTTGGTCTCCTTCACCATGGAATGTTATCTTCTGGCCATCTTTCATGCCTTTGTCAATATGAACTTCTAGAATCTCCTTCTCTCAAACTATCTTCCTCCCATTGCAGGTTTTACATCTATCTTTAGGACTGATCCCCTCCCCACGGCCCTGGTACTCCATGCACACAGACTGAATTTGCTGAACCATTCCAGGTCCTATCTGGTGAATTCTTATTTGCATTCCAGTACCTCGGCAATTGGGATAGCACTCTACTGCTCCTTTCTTACCTCCTCTACCTTTGTATTTGTCACAAATCATATCCTTTTGCAGAGCCAATTTTATTGTTGCACCATTATATAAGTCTTCTAGGGTTACTGAGAGCTGATGTACAACATTTTTACCTCTCCTTTCTCTCTGCATCCTTCCTCCTCCTCCAAAAAACATATCAAAGATGTCCATGGGGGAGCCAAAACTGCCACCTGCTCCACCCTCTTTAATTGCCTGTTCTCCTCCTTTGTCATATAATTCCCTTTTCTTTGCATCAGAGAGAACTTCATAAGCTTGAGAAATCTGTTTAAGCTTCTCTTCTTCATTTGGATTCTTATCAGGATGGTACTTCAAGGCCAGTTTCCTATAAGCCTTTTTCAATTCTTCCTGAGTAGCATTCGGTTTGACTCCCAAAACATCATAGAAAGTGGTTTCTTTCACCATCTTTTACTGCCGGTGAGCGGGCTGAGGTCAGTGTGTGAGGGAGCGGGAAGGAGCGCAGAGCTGTCTGCAGCGCAGGCAGCTACCGCTCCTCTGCCTCTCACCGAGCGTTCCGGAAAGTTCCTCTCAATACACATTTTTAAATTGTTTTTTTTATGGAGGGTAGGGTGGGTTGCCATTTTTTTTTAGGATAGATATTACTTTGGTCTCTAAATTTATGTGTTGAAGAGACTGCATTCTTTTTATTTTTGCTATTATTATCATTATTAGAGAATATTTAAAATATGAAAATACACATTCAGTCTTAATATAAACTATTAACAAAAATGTGGCTCTCCTAGGACCAGGCAATTGATGATCTTAACTCTTTAATCAGTCTTCTTGCCAGTGACATCAGCAAAACAATCTTTTTTAATTTTTAAAATTGTTTCTTATTTGTATAGATTTTAAAAGCACAAGTGCAAAATTGTTACATGGATAGTTGTATAGTGGTGAAATCTAGGCTTTTAGTATAACTATCTCAGCAAAATAATCTTTAGTGAGGGCATTAAGAAGTTTTCCATACAGCTGTCTTGCTTGTCAAAACTAAAATTCAAGTCATTTCTTTGATGGAGATATGCCATTACCTTGTACGTGAATTTCAAAACAAATTATTATACACTAACGCTGTTTGACTGAAATGAGTCTGACATTTGAAATGTCCAACATGTTACCTCAGTACCTCATATCTCAGAAATCAAAGGAGCAGCTTCCAATATAAATGCAGCACGTAACTCACAGGCTTTTACAAAGAGGCTCAGCAAAATAGCAAAATGCAGGAAGATAACATTACAGAAAATTTCAATCTGCCAAGTCCAGCTGAGGCTGTGAAAAGTAACAGATAAAAATTCAGCCTACAGAGTTCAGAATTTAAGCAATAGATTCTATTACGGTCACACTACCTTGAGAGTATGTACTGCTCAAAAAATCTATTAAAATGAAATCCAGGAGCTGTCACCACAGCAGTAACATATCATGTGGTGTTAAACAATTTGAGACTCCATTCAAAAGTCACCAACTTCAAAGACAAAAGGTAAATAAATGCATGAAAATGAGAAGAATCCAGCACAAAAGAGCTGAATTCACCAAAATCCAGAAAATCATTTCTCAGTAAATGCAAAACAATGGAAATCATAACAAACAGTCTCTCAGACCACATTGCAATCAAATTAGAAATCAGGGTTAAGAAATTCACTCAAAACTGCACAACTACATGGAAACTGAACAACCTGCTCCTGAATGAGTACTGGATAAATAATGAAATGAAGGCAGAAATAAAGATGTTCTTCAAAATCAATGCCAATGAAGATACAATGTAACAGAATCTCTGGGACACATTTAAAGGAGTGTCTAAGGGAAATTTAAAGAACTAAATGCCCACATGAGAAGTGAGGAAGTTAAAAGAACTAGAGCAAAATAAGCAAATTTAAAAACTAGCAGAAGACAAGAAATAACTAAGATCAGAGCAGAACTGAAGGAGACAGACAGACAGACAGACACACACACACACACACACACACACACACACACACACAAACCCTTCAAAAAAATCAGTGAATCTAGAAGATAGTTTTTTGAAAAGATCAACAAAATAGATAGACCACTAGCCAGACTAATAAAAAAAGAGAAAGAGGCCGGGCGCGGTGGCTCAAGCTTGTAATTCCAGCACTTTGGGAGGCCGAGGCGGGTGGATCATGAGGTCGAGAGATCGAGACCATCCTGGTCAACATGGTGAAACCCCGTCTCTACTAAAAATACAAAAAATTAGCTGGGCATGGTGGCTCGTGCCTGTAATCCCAGCTACTCAGGAGGCTGAGGCAGGAGAATTGCCTGAACCCAGGAGGCGGAGGTTGCGGTGAGCCGAGATCGCGCCATTGCACTCCAGCCTGGGTAACAAGAGTGAAACATTGTCTCAAAAAAAAAAAAAAAAAAAAAAAAGAGAAAGAGAAGAATTAAATAGATGCAATAAAAAGTGTTAAAGGGGATATCACCACTGATACCACAGATATACAAGCTACCATCAGAGATTACTACAAACACCTCTATGCACATAAACCAGTAAATCTAGAAGAAATGGATAAATTCCTGGACACTTACACCCTCCCAAGACTAAAACGGGAAGAAGTCAAATCCCTGAATAGACCAATAACAAGGGCTGAAGTTGAGGCCACAATTAATAGCCTACCAACCAAAATAAGTCCAGGACCAGATGGATTCATAGCCAAATTCTACCAAATTTACAAAGAGGAGCTGGTACCATTCCTTCTGAAACTATTCCAAGCAATACAAAAAGTGGGAATCATTCCCAAATCATTTTATGAGACCAACATCATCCTGATACCAACACCTGGCAGACACACAACTAAAAAATAATATTTCAGACCAATATACATGAGAAACATAGATGTGAAAATATTTAATAAAATACTGGCAAACTGAATCCAACAGCACATCAAAAACCTTATCCATCACGATCAAGTAGGCTTCCTCCCGGAAGTGCAAGCCTGGTTCAACATATGCAAATCTATAAACGTAATCCATCACATAAACAGAACCAAAGACAAAAACCACATGATTATCTCAATAGAAGCAGAAAAGGCCTTTGACAAAACTCAGCAGCACTTTATGCTAAAAACTCTCAATAAACTAGGTATCGATGGAAAGTATCTCAAAATAATAAAAGCTATTTACAAAAAACACACAGACAATATCATACTGAATGGGCAAAAACTGGAAGCATTCCCTTTGAATACTGGCACTAGACAATGGTGCCCTCTCTCACCATTCCTATTTGACATAGTATTGGAACTTCAAGCCAGAACAATCAGGCAAGAAAAAGAAATAAAGAGCATTCAATTAGGAAAGGAGGAAGTCAAATTGTCTCTATTTGCAGATGACATGATTGTATATTTAATAGACCCCAAAATCTCCTTAAGATGATAAACAACTTCAGCAAAGTCACAGGATACAAAATCAATGTGCAGAAATCACAAGCATTCCTATACACCAATAACAGACAAAAAGAGAGCCAAATCATGAGCACACTCCCATTCACAATTGCTATAAAGAGAATAAAATAACTAGGAATAGAAAAAAGAAAGAACATGAAGCACCTCTTCAAGGAGAACTATAAACCACTGCTCAAGGAAGTAAGAGAGATATTCACTGCTCATGGTTAGAAAAAATCAATATTGTGAAAATGGCCATACTTCCCAAAGTAATTTATAGATTCAATGCTATCCCCATCAAGTTACAACTGACCTTCTTCATAGAACTGAAAAAACAACCTTAAACTTCACATGGAACCAAAAAAGAGCCCACATACTAAAGACAATCTTAAGCAGAAAAAACAAAGCTGGAGGCATCATGCTACCTGACTTTAAACTATACTACAAGGCTACAGTAATCAAAACAGCATGGTACTGGTACCAAAACAGAGATGGATTCCAATGGATCAGAACAGAGGCCTCAGAAGTAGTGCCATACATCTACAACCATCTGATCTTTGACAAATCTGACAAAAACAAGCAATGGGAAAAGGATTTCCTGTTTAATAAATGGTGTTGGGAAAACTGGCTAGCCATGTGCAGAAAACAGAAACTGGACCCCTTCCTTACACCTTATACAAAAATTAAATCCAGATGAATTAACAATTTAAACATAAGACCTAATGCCATAAAAACCCTAGAAGAAAGCCTAGGCAATGCCACTCAGGACATGGGCATAGGCAAGGACTTCATGAGAGAAACATCAAAAGCAATGGCAATAAAATCCAAAATAGACATATGGGATCTAATTAAAGTTAAGAGCTTCTGCACAGCAAAACAAACAATTATCAGAGAAATGGCAACCAATAGAATGGGAAAATACTTTTGCAATCTACCCATCTGACAAAGGGCTAATTTCCACAATCTACAAAGAACTTAAACAAATTTACAAGAAGAAAACAAACAACCTCTTCAAAAAGTGGATGAAGAATATAAACATTTATGAGTGAATAAAAGAAGACATTTATGCAGCCAACAAACATATGACAAAACGTTCATCATCACTGGTCACTAGAGAAATGCAAATGAAAACCACATTGAGATACTATCTCATGCCAGTTAGAATGGTGATCATTAAAAAATCTGGAGACAACAGATGCTGGAGAGGATGTGGAGAAATAGGAACACTTTTACACTGTTAGTGGGAGTGTAAATTAGTTCAACCATTGTGGAAGACAGTGTGGAGATTCCTCAAGGATCTAGAAATATAAATATCATTTGACCCAAAAAGCCCATTACTGGGTATATATCCAAAGGATTATAAATCCATCTGTTATAAAGACACATGCACACATATGTTCATTGTGGCACTGTTTACAATAGCAAAGACTTGGAAGCAACCCAAATACCCATCAAAGATAGACTGCACAAAGAAAATGTGTCACATATACACCATGGAATACTATGCAGCCATAAAAAAGGATGAGTTCATGTCCTTTGCAGGGACATAGATAAATCTGGAAATCATCATTCTCAGCAAACTGACACAAGAACAGAAAACCAAACACTGCATGTTCTCACTCATAAGTGGTTGTTGAATGAACAATGAGAAATGAGAACACATGGACACAGGGAGGAGAACATCACACACTGAGGTCTGTTGGTGGGTGGGGGGTTAGGAGAGGGATAGGAGGTGGTGGGGAGATTGGGAAGGGATAACATTAGAAGAAATACCTAATGTAGGTGACAGGGGGATGGAGGCAGCAACCCACCATGGCATGTATATACCTATGTAACAATCCTGCAGGATCTGCACATATACCCCAGAACTTAAAAGTAAAAATTTTAAAAAAAGGAAAAAGAGGTTAATTACATGTTGTTGTATTTTTCATTTGTTTTACTTCTGTGCTTGATGAAGTATTGAATATCTAGCAATTCATTTTAGTGCATCTCTACCTTTACATTTGTTCTTAGGTTGCCTAAAGTATTTAAATGCAAATACAAATAAATTGAGTGTAGCAAAAATAATGAAAACAAGCATCTGGTAATTTTACAAATAATGGATTGTGGACTGATTCTGTCCGTATCCAGAGTAAATTAGGTTACAACTTTGTCTAAATAATACTTCTGCAGCTGTCGTCAAAGGGGTGGACTTTGAGATTGAGTATTCCATAGATATACACGGTTTAACATGCAGTATCCATAAGATATCTGCTTCTAGCAAAGCCTTGTAAGTGGTCCAAACCTTAATGTGTTCAAAATTACTTGTGACTGGACCCAGTTTACCAGTGGTCCCTTTTATTCCTCACAAAAGTCAAATCAATATGTAGGTAGTTTTCTTTGCTTAGATATGAAAATAATTTTAACACTGGCCCTTGTGAAGCCACAATGTACCAAAAGTACTATGCCAAATATTTATAACTTGTATAGAAATTCCACATCCCCATATTGGCCACCTCAAGATGAAAACAGATAACTACCTAATGTTAACTGGCTTTAATACCCTAACATTAAACATAAAAACCACACGGGAAATAGATAAATTCAAATAGAAGTAACATAAACATGTCATAAATCATAAACTAAAAACTGTTTGTGGTACATCATGAATGAGAAAATGTTCTGCTGTGTAAATTTTAGAATGAGGCAGGCAAAAGTTGGAAGGCCAACTTTTCCCCTACTTCTATTGCTTCAGCTTCATCTCCTTGGGTATCTGATGTCCGTATTGTGAGTTGTTTCTCAGTAATTGCATCATTAGTGTGTTGTCTTTTTATGACAATGTATTAAGTTCAGTAATACCTTCATTGAAAGCTGTCTTTGCAAGAGAGCAGGCTATCTCTGGGGAAGTTCAGAATCTTATAATAAAACACAGAGTAGTTAACAGCCAGCCCTAATCTGATAGAATGCTGCATTTCATTTTTGCTGATTTCAAAAGCTTCTTGGAATGCTTGGAATGCTGATTTCAAAAGCTTCTTGGAATGCTTGTTGTGACTGATCCACAATCCCTTTCTTGTCATCACCAGCAGCAACCTCAGCCAAGTAATGGTGGTAGTGTCCTTTCATTTTCAAATAGAGGACTTTGCTTTCTGTTTGTGAAGCACTGGGGACCAAGTACTGTTCCAAAGATGACAGTACATCATTGTAGATATCTCCTAGCTCCATCTCAATTTTCTCTTTGTATCCTAGAGGTGTAAAGGGCTTTTCAGTGATTTCCTTTAAACCTCTCTCAGATTCTTTTCCTTCTAGATTCTGGTGACTCATCTGTCCCCACTTTATTTCCATGGCCCTTCAAAGCTGGGTTAACTGGTAGACCTATCCACCCCATTCCCATTCTGAATCAATCTTGACCCTACCTTGAGGCAGCATTCAGGTTGAGTAACAGTATCGGTCACACAATCCGGTGGGGCTTAAGTTTCATAGACCAGATATAGAACCTATAGGTTCACCCCTGACTGCTGGGCTCCCATATCTCCCTATACTTTCAGCTATGATTCCTTTGTTGAGGGGATGATTGTATCCTGCTTTATCTTGCAATGCTGGAAAATATATAATTCTTAGGTATACTATCCAATAGAACAAGTATCTACATATGAATAGTGTCCTAAGTTCTCCTAAGGAAAAAAGTTCCAAGGAGACGAGTTGCTATTGTAATTCTGCAAAATTCTGGCAAACACTTAAAAAATTCAGAAGTATAAACAAGCTTAACCTCATTCAGTGCCTCATAGTCTAAATTAAGTTGGCACTGTGCCCAACTAACAAATGGTTTATTT
The DNA here is from genome assembly GCF_048565385.1 of Saimiri boliviensis. Lineage (NCBI taxonomy): Eukaryota > Metazoa > Chordata > Mammalia > Primates > Cebidae > Saimiri > Saimiri boliviensis. The sequence continues at coordinate 54,182,314 of NC_133470.1, forward strand.
ACCAAAAGTGTGATTTTTGTATCAGTTTTTGGAAATTGATGATGCATTTCCACAGAATTTGTATAAAGTTCTACTCATTCTTTAGAATGTATTTTATTTTTATTTTTTTATTTTTATTTATTTTTTTTTTTAAGACGGAGTTTCGCTCTTGTTACCCAGGCTGGAGTGCAATGGCGTGATCTCGGCTCACCGCAACCTCCACCTCCTGGGCTCAGGCAATTCTCCTGCCTCAGCCTCCTGAGTAGCTGGGATTACAGGCACATGCCACCATGCCCAGCTAATTTTTTGTATCTTTAGTAGAGACGGGGTTTCACCATGTTGACCAGGATGGTCTCGATCTCTCGACCTCGTGATCCACCCACCTCAGCCTCCCAAAGTGCTGGGATTACAGGCTTGAGCCACCGCGCCCGGCTTTTAGAATGTATTTTAAATATTAACCAGCATCAAAGCTGTTCTTAATCCCACCAGACAAACTAGATCTTTTTATTCCCATAACACTTTGCATGTACCTCTATTAACAATTTGCATTGTAATTCTTGTTAATAGTTCTGTCCTTTTGAAGACAAATTCTTAAAGTAAGAAACTGTCTCTTTTTTTTGTTTGTATCCGTAGAACATGGTATACTGTCTGCTCACCAATAAAATGTCAAATTATGTACAAATAGTTTAATGTACACACAAAATTTTTGTTCTGTAACTTTCTAAATAAATGAATATGGGTACGTTACTTAAACTTTTGTAGTTGCATTTCCTAGACTACGAACTAGAGATAAAAACTATTTTCATGGGATCACTGTGAGAATATTTAATGAGATACCCCAAGTGAAAGTTCCTGAAACAGGGTACAATCTCAATTAATATTTCTTGTATCAGAGTGATAGAAATTAATGTTATATATGATGGCCATTTTCTCAAGTATGGAGGTAATATAAAAAGAGAGGAGGAAATTGTTCTACTATAAGGACATATGCACACGAATGTTCATTGCAGCACTGTTTATAATAGCAAAGACCTGGACCCAACCCAAATGCCCATCTATGATAGACTGGACAGGGAAAATGTGGCACATATACACCATGGAATACTATGTAGCCATCAAAAATTATGAGTTTATGTCCTTTGTAGGGACATGGATGAACCTGGAAACCATCATTCTCAGCAAACTGACACAAGAACAGAAAATCAAACACCACAAGTTCTCACTCATAGATGGGTGTTGAACAATGAGAACACATGGACACAGGGAGGGGAGCATCACACACTGGGGTCTGTAGGGGGGAAATGGGAGGGACAGTGGGGGGTGGGGAGTTGGGGAGAGATAGCATGGGGAGAAATGCCAGATATAGGTGATGGAGAGGAAGGCAGCAAATCACACTGCCATGTGTGTACCTATGCAACAATCTTGCATGTTCTTCACATGTACCCCCAAACCTAAAATGCAATAAAAAAAGAGAGAGAAAAGTAAAATTTGCCTACAGGACATCTGCAAGTTATATTTTATGTTAATTTGGGATTTGATTATATCAATCAATGATTTAGTACAAAAGAGAAACTTGAAATGGTAAGATTAGATAGGCAGAAGGTGCAGATCAGGGAGAAAAGAAAGAGAAAAATAGCTGAGAATTAGAAAACAAGTAAAAAACCATAGAGACTAAAAGATCAGTTATAGGAGGACAGGGTGATTATTTTGTGTCAATTTCTGCTGATGAACCCATAAGGAGAAATATTGAGAAATGGTCTCTGAAAATGGCAAGAAAATCATCAAGTATATTCTTCAATGTACATATTTTTTAAAGTTTCCTCCAAAAAACAACTATCATAAGCTAGGTGCCCACACTAGCTAGAGGTGGTTTCTTCCAAAAGATCTCATTTATTTAGTGCTTTTCTTTGCATCCTCTTGGTAAACAGTTGGAAAAGAGTCCAACGACAATCTTGTTGGAGCAAGATGAAAATCTAGGGGCTCTTCTGCATGATCTAGGTGTTCTAGCATGCCTCAGCTATTCTGGAACCATGAGGCATTAACTGTCTCAGGGAAGGACCAAAACACAGAGAAGCAGTTTGATAGCTAAAATATAGTTTATAGATGACAGTGTGTCCTTTGTAGGAGCATGGATGGAGCTGTAGGCCATTATTCTCAGCAAACTAATGTCAGAATAGAAAACCAAATACCTCATGTTCTCACTTATAAGTGGGAGAGAAATGATGAAAACACATTGACACATAGAGGGGAACAACACACACTGGGGTTTGTCAGTGTCAGAGGGTGGAGTGTGGAATGAGGAAAAATATCAGGAAAAATAACTAATGAGTACTAGGTTTAATACCTTGATGACAAAATATCTGTACAATAAACCTCCATGACACAAGTTTACCTATATAACAAACCTTCATATGTACCCCTGAACTTAAAAGTTAAATGAAAAAGAAAATAATAAAACTAAGCCCTTGCAGGTAAAAATTTTAAAAAGAAATATAATCTCCAAGTGTATTTCCTGCTCTTAAAAATATTTAATTAATAAAGTAATTAATTATTATTTTTTCTTTTTTTAAAACTTATTTAACTTTACCTGCATACTATATCTGGCATTTCTCCCCATGTTATCCCTTTCTTTTAAGTTGATGGTCAAACAACAAAGTGTCTCCAGAAACCACAGAGCCTACTGAGGCCCTTCCTAACACCAAAACAACAACAACAAAAAGGGCACTAAAACAATCACAAGAAGATAATTACAATCGCATCAGATAGGGAAACATTATTAAATCTAGAAAATAACTAAAAACACTGACAATATTTTCTTGCTCTTTCTGTCTAAAAATGCGGGTTTCTAGTGGAGTGGCTAATTTTTTAAAAACCAGAAACTGAAAGGACAATAAGTCAGGGAATGATTAGCTTACAAGATTTTTCTACTCATCATTAACCAGTTTTCCCTTTTCCCTAGACTATAGACAGCCATAAAAAGACAGAAAAAACAAAGTGCATAATAAAAATAAATACATATCTGAGAGCCAACTGTAGTAGGCATTTAAAATATTTCACTTAATCCTCACAATATTGTGAAAGAATTACTACAATTATTTTACAAATAAAGAAACAGGCTCAGAAGGGTGAAATGAATGATGCCTAAATTCACACAGGTAACTGAGCCGGGATTTAAGTTCAAGCCTATGCTCTACTATGCTGCTTTGGCTTGCTAAAACCCTTCAACTTGAGATTCTTACTAATATAGCTTTATCTTCTAGTTTTAAATTTACACCTTTAAGTCTGAAAACCTACTGAATAATAAAAGAACCTAAAATTATTCTCAATTTACTTGCAAAAACAGGAGGTGTAATAGAGCATTAGAAAATTCTTCTAGCCTGGGCAATATAGTGAAAAAACAAACAAAAATAAAACTAGCCAGGCATGTTGGTGTGCTTGCCTGTAGTTCTGGCTACATGGTAAGCTGAGGTCAGAGGATTGCTTGAGCCCATTAAGTATAGGCATTTCTTTAGGTAATCATAACATTCCATACCTAAAATTATTGTTAATTCTAATTAATGTTAATTCAAACTGGTAATGATAGCTAGCAATAAAAAAACACATTAAAAAAACACAGAGTCATTATAATCAGCTGATTTTTTTTTTTAACTGTACTTTAAGTTCTGGGGTACATGTACAGATCTGGCAGGATTGTTGCATAGGTACACACATGCCATGGTGGTTTACGCTCTCCATCTCCCTGTCACCTACATCAGGCATTTCTCCCAGTGTTATTCCTCCCCAACCTACCTGCCCTCAACTGCCCCTCCCCTAGCTCCTACCCCCCACATACCCCAGGGTGTGATATTCTCCTCCTTGTGCCCATGTGTTCTCATTGTTCAACACCCGTCTATGAGTGAGAGCATATGGTGTTTGCTTTTCTGTTCTTGTGTCAGTTTGCTAGAATGATGGTTCCCAGATTCATCCATATCCCTACAAAGGACATGGATTCATGGTTTTTTATGGCTGCATAGCATTCCATGGTGTATATGTGCCACATTTTTTTTTTAACCAGTCTATCATTGATGGGAATTTGGATTGGTTCCAGGTCTTTGCTATTGTAAACAATGCCACAAATGACATACGTGTGCATGTATCTTTATAACAGAATGCTTTATAATCCTTTGGGTATATATCTAGTAACAGGATTGCTGGGTCAAATAAAATTTCTACTTCTAGATCCTTGAGAAATCGCCACACTGTCTTCCACAATGGTTGAACTAATTTATACTCCCACTAACAGTGTAAAAGTGTTCCTATTTCACCACATCCTCTCCAGCATCTGTGGTCTCCAGATTTTTAAATGATTGTTATTCTAACTGGTGTGAGACGGTATGTCAAAGTGGTTTTGATTTGCATTTCTCTAATGACCATTGATGATGAGCATTTTTATCATATGTTTGTTGGCCTCATATATTTCTTCTTTTGAAAAATATCGGCTCATATTCTTTGCCCACTTTTGAATGGGATTGTTTGTTTGTTTCTTGTAAATCTGTTTTAGTTCTTTGTAGATTCTGAATATTAGCCCATTGTCAGATGGGTAGATTGCAAAATTTTTCTCCATTCTGTTGGTTGCCAGTTCACGCTAATGATGGTTTTCTTTTTTATTTCCTTTTTTTTTTTTTTCTGTGCTGAAACTCTTAATTTTAATTAGATCCCATTTGTCAATTTTGGCTTTTATTGCCATTGCTTTCAGTGTTTTAGTCATGAACTCCTTGCCGATGCCTATGTCCTGAATGGTTTTGCCTAGGTTTTCTTCAAGGGTTTTTTTTTTTAATAGTGTTAGGTCTTATATTTAAATCTTTAATCCATCTGGAGTTAATTTTAGTGTAATGAGTAAGAAAGAGGTCCAGTTTCTGTTTTCTGCACATGGCTAGCCAGTTTTCCCAACACCATTTATTAAACAGGGAATCCTTTCCCCATTGCTTGTTTTTGTCAGGTTTGTCAAAGATCATATGGTTGTAGATGTGTGGCATTGCCTCTGAGGCCTCTGTTCTGTTCCATTGGTCTATATCTCTGTTTTGGTACCAGTACCATGCTGTTTTGATTACTGTAGCCTTGTAGTATAGTTTAAAGTCAGGTAGCATGATGCCTTCAGCTTTGTTCTCTTTGCTTAGGATAGTCTTGGCTATGTGGGCTCTCTTTTGGTTCCATATGAAGTTTAAAGTGGTTTTCTCCAGTTCTGTGAAGAAGATCAATGGTAGTTTGATGGGGATAGCATTGAATCTATACATTACTTTGGGCAATATGGCCATTTTCATGATATTGCTTCTTCCTAATCTTGAGCATGGAAAATTTTTCCACCTGTTTGTGTCCTCTCTTATTCCCTTGAGCAGTGGTTTACAGTTCTGCTTGAAGAGGTCCTTTACATTTTTTGTTAGTTGTATTCCTAGGTATTTTATTGCCTTTGTAGCAGTTGTGAATAGGAGCTCACTCTTGATTTGGCTCTCTATTTGTCTGTTATTTGTTTATAGGAATGCTTGGGATTTCTGCACACTGATTTTGTGTCCTGAGACTGCTGAAGTTGCTTATCAGCTTAAGGAGATTTTGGGCTGAGATGATGAGGTCTTCTAAATATGCAATCATGTTGTCTGCAAATAGAGACAATTTGACTTCCTTTTTTCCTGAGTAAATACCCTTTATTTCTTTTTCTTGCCTGATTGCTCTGGCTAAAACTTCCAATACTATATTGAATAGGAGTGGTGAGAGAGGGCATTATTTTCTAGTGCCAGATTTCAAAGGAAATGCTTCCACTTTTTGCCCATTCAGTATGACATTGACTGTGGTTTTTGTCATAGATAGCTTTTATTATTTTGAGGTATGTTCCATTGATACCTAGTTTATTGAGGGTTTTTAGCATAAAGAGCTGTTGAATTTTGTCAAAGGCCTTCTCTGCATCTATTGAAATAATCATGTGTTTTTTGTCTTTGGTTCTGTTTATGTGATGGATAACGTTTATAGATTTGTGTATGTGAACCAGCCTTGCATCCCCAGGATGAAGCCTAGTTGGTCTTGATGGATAAGCTTTTTGATGTGCTGTTGCATTCAGTTTACTAGCATTTTTTTGAAGATTTTTGCATCTATGTTCATCGTGGATATTGGCCTGAAGTTTTCTTTTTTTTTGTTGAGTTTCTGCCGGGTTTTGGTATCAGTATAATGTTGATTTCATAAAATGATTTGGGATGGTTTCTCTCTTTTTGTATTGCTTGGAATAGTTTTAGAAGGAATGGTACTATCTCCTCTTTGTACGTCTGGTAGAATTCGGCTCTGAACCCATCTGAACCTGGACTTATTTTGGTTGGTAGGCTATTAATTGCTGCCTCAACTTAAGTCCCTGTTATTGGTGTATTCAAGGATTCAACTTCTTCATGGTTTAGTCTCGGGAGGGTAAATGTGTCCAGGAATTTTTCCATTTCTTCCAGATTTACTGGTTTATAGGCAGAGTTGTTTGTAGTAATCTCTGATGGAGTTTGTATTTCTGTGGAATTTGTGGTGATATTCCCTTTATCATTTTTTATTGCCTTTATTTGATTCTTCTCTCTTTTATTTTTTAGTAGTCTTTCTAGCAGTCTGTCTGATCTTTTCAAAAAACAAGCTCCTGGATTTGATATTTTGAAGGGTTTTTTGTGGCTCTATCTCCTTCAGTTCTGCTCTGATCTTAGTTATTTCTTGTCTCTGCTAGCTTTTGAGTTTTTTTTTTTTAATCTTGCTCCTCTAGTTCTTTCAATTTTGACAATAGGTGTTGGGAAAAACAGCAAAGCTAAAAGGACTTAGAGTGCCTACATAAATTGGTTATGAGTAACACATAAACCAGGAACAAGAAACTGCAGAAGGCCACAGCAGGCCTCTGAGAAGAAAGGCCTCTTCATGCATCATGTTCCGGTGCAGGGTGACCTCAGCTCTGTTACAATAAACATTGTGCTCAATGACGTAAAACCCCTTCATAGCACTATGACATAGCCAAACTTGTAGGCTTCCTCTAAGGTCCACATTGCATTAGCTGTACATAAATAATAAGCTAAATATAACCACATGTTCTTGTTTTGCAAAACTCCCAAACCGTCACTGCTATCAGTCCTTAGAATGACACACCAGTTCCGGCTCACTGATTCAGTTCTGGCTCACTGATTCACTTCACCATCATGTCACCTGCTCTCCATCATTGTTCCACGTAGCCTACCCTGTAGATCAAAGTGATTGTAACCAATAAATAATGTGGATGATCAGAGCTTGGGACCTTCATGGTCTCCTCCAAAATAATGAGTGATGACCCCCTGATCCTACTGTCTGTCTTAATCTGTCTTTTTCTTATTCCTTCATTGCCACCAAACTCAGGGTACCCACAGGTGATGTAGGGCTGGCTCCCTACAGATAGGGTGTCAATTTGAGATCTTTCCTCACTTCTAATGCAGGCATTTATTGCTATAAATTTTCCTCTAGACACTTCTTTAAATATGTCATAGAGATTCTGGTATGTTGTGTCTTTGTTCCCATTGGTTTCAAAGAACATTTTTGTTTCTGTCTTCATTTCATTATTTATCCAGTAGTCATTCAGGAGCAGGCTGTTCAATTTCCAGTTGTGCAGTTTTGGGTGAATTTCTTAATCCTGAATTCTAATTTGATTGCACTGTGGTCTGAGAGACTGTTTGTTATGATTTCCATTCTTTTGCATTTGCTGAGGAGTCATTTACTTCCAATTATGTGGACAGTTTTAGAGTAAGTGTGATGTGGTGCTGAGAAGAATGTATATTCTGTTAATTTGGGGTGGAGAGTTCTGTAGATGTCTTTTAGATCTGCTTAGTCCAGATCTGAGTTCAATTTCTGAATATCCTTGTTGATTTTCTGTGTTGTTGATCTGTCTGATATTGACAGTGGAGTGTTAAAGTCTCCCACTATTATTGTATGGAAGTCTTTTTCTCTTGCAGATCGTTAAGAACTTGCTTCATGTTTGATTTTCAGTAGCTCTGAAAAAAAAAGTAAAAGAAAAAAAGGACTTGCTTTATGTATCTGGGTGCTTTTCTATTGGATGTATATATATTCAGGATAGTTAGCTCTTCTTATTGCATTTATCCTTTTACCATTATGTAATGCCCTTCTTTGCCTCTTTTGATCTATGTTGGCCTAAAATACATTTTACCAGAAACTAGGATTGCAACCCCTGCTTTTTTTTGTTGTTGTTGTTCTTCATTATTTGGCAAATCTTCTTCCATCCCTTTGTTTTGAGTCTATGTGTGTCTTTTCATGTGAGATGGGTCCCCTGAATACAGCACACTGATGGGTCTTGACTTTTTATCCAATTTGCCAGCCTATGTCTTTTGATTGGGGCATTTAGGCCATTTACATTTAACATTAATATTGTTATGTGGGAATTTGGTCTTACCATTTTGTTACTGACTGGTTGTTTTGCCTGTTAGTTGATGCAATTTTTTCATTGAATCATTGGTGTTTACCATTTGGTACATTTTTGCAGTGGCTGGTACTGGTTGTTCCTTTCCTTGTTTAGTGTTTCTTTCAGGAGGTCTTGTAAGGCACTTCTGGTGGTGATGAAATCTCTCAGCAATTGCTTGTCCATAAAGGATTTTATTTCTTCTTCACTTATAAAGCTCAGTTTGGCTTGATATGAAATTCTAGGTTGAAAGTTGTTTTCTTTAAGAATGTTGAATACTGGCACCTTCTCTCTTCTGGCTTGTAGGGATTCTGCTGAGATCAGTTGTGAGTCTGATGGGTTTCCCTTTGTGGGTAACCTGACCTTTCTCTCTGGCTGTCTTTAGCATTTTTTCCTTCATTTCAGCCCTGGTGAATCTGATGATTATGTGCCTTCATGTTGCTCTTCTTGAGGAATATTTTTGTGATATTCTCTGTCTTTCCTGGATTTGAATGTTGGCCTGCCTCGCTAGGTTGTGGAAGTTCTGGATAATATCCTGAAGAATGTTTCCCAGCTTGGATTCATTCTCCCTGTCACATTCAGGTACACTGATCAAGTGTAGATTAGGTCTTTTCACATAATTCCATATTTCTTGAAGACTTTTTTTATTTCTTTTCACTCTTTTTTCTCTAATCTTGCCTTCTTATTTTATTTCATTGAGGTGATCTTCAACCTTTGATATCCTTTCTTCTGCTTGATTGATTTGGGTATTAAAACTTGTGTATGAGCCGGGCAGGGTGGCTCAAGCCTGTAATCCCGGCACTTTGGGAGGCCGAGGCGGGTGGATCACGAGGTCAAGAGATTAAGACCATCCTGGTCAACATGGTGAAACCCCGTCTCTACTAAAAATACAAAAAATTAGCTGGGCATGGTGGTGCGTGCCTGTAATCCCAGCTACTCAGGAGGCTGAGGCAGGAGAATTGCCTGAACCCAGGAGGTGGAGGTTGCAGTGAGCCAAGACCGTGCCATTGCACTCCAGCCTGGGCAACAAGAGTGAAACTCCATCTCAAAAAAAAAAAAAAACTTGTGTATGCTTTGCAACATTCTCGTGCTATGTTTTTCAGCTTCGTCAAGTCTTTTATGTTCTTCTCTAAGCTGGTTATTCTGGTTACCATTTTGTCTAACCTTTTTTCAACGTTTAACTTCTTTGCATTAGATTAGAACATGTTCCTTTAGCTCAGAGAAGTTTTTTTTTTTTTTTTTTTTTTTTTTTTTGAGACGGAGTTTCGCTCTTGTTACCCAGGCTGGAGTGCAATGGCTCGATCTCGGCTCACCGCAACCTCCGCCTCCTGGGTTCAGGCAATTCTCCTGCCTCAGCCTCCTGAGTAGCTGGGATTACAGGCATGCGCCACCATGCCCAGCTAATTTTTTGTATTTTTAGTAGAGACGGGGTTTCACCATGTTGACCAGGATGGTCTCGATCTCTCGACCTCGTGATCCACCCGCCTCGGCCTCCCAAAGTGCGGGGATTACAGGCTTGAGCCACCGCGCCCGGCCGAGAAGTTTGTTATTATACACCTTCTGAAGCCTACTTGTGTGAATTCAACAAACTCATTTACCATCCTGTTTTGTTCTCTTGCTGGTGAGGCATTGTGATTTCTTGGAGGAGGAGAGGTGTTCTGATCTTTGATGAATTCATCCTTTTTGTGCTGTTTCTTCTCATTTTTGTGGATTTATCTACCTTTGACCTTTGAAGTTGGCGACTTCGGATGAGGTCTCTGAGTGGACGTTCTTTCTGTTGATGTTGAAGCTATTTCTTTTTTTTTCTTTTTTCTTTTTTTTTTTTTTTGAGATGGAGTTTCGCTCTTGTTACCCAGGCTGGAGTGCAATGGCGCGATATCGGCTCACCGCAACCTCCGCCTCCTGGGTTCGGGCAATTCTGCCTCAACCTCCTGAGTAGCTGGGATTACAGGCACACGCCACCACGCCCAGCTGATTTTTTGTATTTTTTTTTTTTTTTTAGTAGAGACGGGGTTTCACCATGTTGACCAGGATGGTTTCGATCTCTTGACCTCGTGATCCACCCGCCTCGGCCTCCCAAAGTGCTGGGATTACAGGCTTGAGCCACCGCGCCCGGCCTATTTCTTTTTATTTTTAAGTTTTCCTTCTAACAGTCATGTCCCTCTGCTGTAAGACTGCTGGAGGTCCACTCCAGACCTTGCTTGCCTGGGAATCACTTTGTGGGTGGGTTTCCGTTTGTGGGGGTTTCAGAACAGCAATGATTGCTGAGTGATCTTGCCTCTGGTAGCTTCATCCTAGAAAGGTATCTGCCAGGTGTCAGCCAGAGCTCTCCTGTATGAGGCATCTTTTTGGTTATACAGGAGTCAGGGAGCTGCTTGAGGAGGCAGTTTGTCCCTTGTCTGCCTGTAGAGGCAATGCTGGGCTGTCACAGACTCAGTCCAGCTGCTGTGTAAGCTTCCTCTGGCTTTTGTTTACAGAGGTGGGTTTAGACCCACCTCAGCAATGGTAGATGCCCTTCCCCTCACCGAGTTTGATCGTCCTGAGTTGAGCTCAAACTGATGTGCTGGCTGTGAAACTCTCAAGCAAGAAGGCTTTAGTTTGCTGCTGTTTGTGGGGGTGGGACCTGCACAGCTGTATCACCTGTCTCCCTGTTTCAGCTCCCCCTGTTTCTGGGGAGTGGGTAGCTTTTTCCCACAGGCACTCTTAGTGCTGGTCAAAACACCCACGCAGATCTGTGCTGACACCCATGGAACCAGCTGGAGCTGCTGCTCAGATCTGTGCTGTTAACTCACAGTGCTTTTCAGTCTGGTGGAGATTTCCTGGTCTGTGGGTTGCACAGGCCTTGGGAAAAGTGCAGTATCTCAACTGGAGTGCTGGTGTGGGGAAATTTCCCAATCCTCCAGTGAGTTGCACTTTCTGGGTAAGGCAGTGCCCTACCCTACCTCGGTTTGCCCTCCTTGGGCTACACGTGCTGTCTAACCAGTCCCATTGAAATGGACCTGGTACTTCAGTTGGAAATGTGGAGATCACTCATCTTCTGTGTCTCTCTTGCTGGGAACTGTGCTCCACAGCTGTTTCTATTCAGCCATCTTGCCAGATTAATTTTTAATAAAAAAAATTTAGCATATACACAAGTGGAAAAAATAGTATGATGATTTTTTCATCTTCCTGTTACCCAGTTTTGACATTTATCTGCACATGGTCACTGTATTTCCGCTTCACTAACATCTTTTTCCTGGATTATTTTATAGTAAATCCCAAACATCATCTCATTTCATTCCCAAGTATTTCAGTAGATATTTGTAAAAGATAAGGATTTTTTTCCCAATATTACCACAATGTTATCACAGATTAAAAAGTTAGCAGTAATTTCTTAATATCGTCAAATATCCACTTAGTATTCAAATTTCTCTGATTTTCTTATATTGACAGTTAGTTTGTTTGAATTGGAATCCAATCCAAAATCTAGAGATCATATTGGGTTGATTTGTGTGTTAACTCTCTTTTAACCTGTAAATTACCAGTGGTGGGCAGAATAATGACCCTCCCTGCAAAAATTCCTATATTCTAATATCTGAAAGCTGTGAATATGTTAGATTGCATGGCAAAGAGAAATTAAGGTTGAAGATAGAATTAAGGTTCCTAATCAGCTGGTATTAAGGACATTACCCTGGGTTATCTGAGTAGGCAAGATGTCATCATAAGACTTTTGAAAAGTGGAAAAAGAAATCAGAAGAGAATAATATCCTGTAATGGTCACCCAAACACTGCCTCCAACACCCTCTGGTTCAGAGTCCAAGATTATAGCTCTTGTGAGAAAACACACACACACACACACACACACACACACACACACACAAACATATACAAACATAACAAATACAGAGTTCATAATAGTTTCCAAAAGCACTTTACCCTGCACTAAGCCATTGATCCTCCCTGAAACCCCGAGAGGTGTGATGAGTAAAGACTATTATTTTCATTTTACACATGAGCAACAGAGAGGCTCAGAGAGGTAAATTGGCTTACCCCAAGTCACAAAGATATCAGATCTGTCTGACCCCAGACTTTTTGTATTTTTTTGTTATTCCACCCATGTCTTTCTTATGCCTCTTATGTGCCCACATACAGGCCCAAGTCCATCCCGATTCCTGAGCCAATCCCCATCAGGACAGTAACTCAGTCAGCAACTTTTGCCCACCAAGAAATCAGACTTGAAATGAAGATGTATTGCCAATCAAAGTGCTGCCCAGAGCAGTAGGAAATAACAGCCACCACTTATTAAGTGCCTGCCAAAATTTTTTCTAAGAACTTAGATAGTTTCCTTACAACACTATATTTTTACAGTTTAAAGAAGGAAATGAGGTTTAAAATATTATTTACTTGCCCAAGGCCACACAACAAATATGCGGAAGATCCAATTTTCAAACTCAGATCAGCATAACTCCAAACTGTTCTTCACCTATACCTCCCATGCTGCCTTAACACATGTGATTCTAAGCACCACATGGCCTCTAAGTGACAGTTCTCAGTCCTCTTCACTAGAGGATCAGGGGAGAAAGGTGACTAACAGCTAACTGGAAAATGCTAGACGTCCAGATGGGCTTGGGGACCATGAATGCTAAGTGGGGCCAGGCAACATGGGGCTGGGAAGTTATTCCAGCAGCACTGACTGCCCAAGACAACAGCAGCAGTGATCCTTGACTTGGGTTTCTCTGGGAAGCATAGAGAAAGGATAGGGACAAGGAGGGCTGATGGCATTGCCAAGTGAAATGTTGAAGAAATGGACCAGGGAGTCCAACCTGTTAAAAAAAAATGTCAGGATGGGATGGATGGACCAGGAGAGGGTCCCTGGCCTGAAGCCTCTGTGAGGTCCAGGAGGTAATCCTGAAAAACTCCTATCCCCCTGCCAATACCCAGATAAGTCCACACCTTTTGGGTGTGGACTTATCTAAGCATAAGGGGTTAAAATGGAACAGAGATGAAGTTTTAACAGATTTTTATTTGGAACGCAGGCAACCAAAGCTTTATCTTAAGAGATGAGTTTTGGCCAGTGAAGGCCATCCTGTCCCTGAGTGATTCAGTCTCAGTCTTCTTAGATAGCATATGGTGCTGAATCTTTCCCAAAACAAGATTGACCTGAACTCCTTTATGCCAAACTCTCTACCACAGTAAATTGGCATGTGAGTCCCTTACATGGCATGGCATGCAGCAGCAATGGTCAGAGGCTTTCTTTGATCATGTTGTGTACAGGATGCTCCCAGAAAAGTAAGGAGCCAATAGGTAGACATCTGTCTATTTAGATAAATCAGGACATAAGTGACATCAAAAACTTGGAATAAAACGGAACTCAGAAGGAGACCTCAGTTCTAGCCCTGCCTTGGTAATAGACTGATTTGTTACCTTGTGCTAGTCCCTTCTACCTGGGTTTAATATTCCCATTCATACCAGGATGAATTGGATGAAACTACTCTAAGTACCTTTCCAGGTCTAAATTCCTAGGTTCTAACAAGGTCAGCTGAGACGTCGGTCACCACCTGCGGAAGTCTGACATGCAAACCCCAACACAATGACGAATGAATGAATGCACTCTAACACCATTACAGTGATACAATTGGGCTAAGGATGGCCATTGGCTGCTTTCAGAGGGTGAAATGCAACCCATCAACCAAGAACCTTTGTCCATCCACATGTTTATTCATAACAGAGGTTCTAAGTCAACACACTTGTGGATAATTAGCATGGCTGAAAGAGTGGATATACAAATGATAAAAGCTTTAGGTTCCAGGCCCAGGGTAAACACTATTTTTTTTAAAAAGGTCTCGCATATTTATTACTGAACCTAGCCAACCAAAGCCTTCTTTTCTTTTCTTTCTTTTCTTTTTTTAACAGGAATAATGGAAGCACTGAGGGTTATACCAACTAATGCCTTCATAACAGATCCAGAGAGGAAACTCTGTTCAAACGTTTTTAGATAGTGGTGACATTTTTCAGCTCGATTTGGTAACATGATTTTGACCTTCAGACAGCATAAATATGTGTGTCATTCTCATGAGTAATTTCTTTTTTTTTTTTTTTTTTGAGACAGAGTTTCGCTCTTGTTACCCAGGCTGGAGTGCAATGGTGCAATCTCGGCTCACCGCAACCTCCGCCTCCTGGGTTCAGGCAATTTTCCTGCCTCAGCCTCCTGAGTAGCTGGGATTACAGGCATGTGCCACCATGCCCAGCTAATTTTTTTTTTTTTTGTATTTTTAGTAGAGACGGGGTTTCACCATGTTGACCAGGATGGTCTCGATCTCTCAACCTCGTGATCCACCCGCCTCGGCCTCCCAAAGTGCTGGGATTACAGGCTTGAGCCATCGCGCCCGGCCATGTGTAATTTCTTATAGACCCAGCTTCGTTCTTCTCCAATGTCTTTTTTTGGAGTTGCACCTGATTTTTTTTTTTTTTTTTTTTTTAGATGGAGTTTCGCTCTTGTTACCCAGGCTGGAGTGCAATGGCGCGATCTCGGCTCACCGCAACCTCCACCTCCTGGGTTCAGGCAATTCTCCTGCCTCAGCCTCCTGAGTAGCTGGGATTATAGGCACGCACCACCATGCCCAGCTAATTTTTTGTATTTTTAGTAGAGAAGGGGTTTCACCATGTTGACCATGGTTGGTCTCGATCTCTCGACCTCGTGATCCACCCACCTCGGCCTCCCAAAGTGCTGGGATTACAGGCTTGAGCCACCGCGCCCGGCCGCACCTGATTTTATTACCAGTTTTCATCTGAATCCACTGGGGAATGGGACGATTTTGCTATTGTTTCTTGGTCAGAAGTCGCTTAATCCTGAAAGTCTTGTGAGAAGACATGGCAAGAAATGGAGTAAAGCACACATCACAATGTCAGAGAAAGGAAGAGAGGAGAGCAGTAAGCACTATTAATTGGTAATTCCCCTTTGATCATCTCCAGAGAGGGCCACCCAGCACAAAATTAACATGAGTAAACAGAGTAGAGACAAAGGAATATGGGGTAAACAGAGTTAAACTGGGAAAGACCTCTTATTGTCCTTCTTTTCTCCCTAACTTAAAGGACCAGCTGGCTGCCTTTGGCCTGCCCCAATAAAACCTTTCAGCCTTCCCAAAGGTTTGAGACTATATTCTATAACTTTTCCTAATATATCTTTAATATGTGCCAGCCACCCCAAGTGAATATCAACAGCCAACTGTATATGAAATGGGTTCTAATCTCTGGCAAGTTATTAAAGAGATTTGAACAGGATCACAAAGGGATTAATCACTTTATTTTTGAAGCTGTAGTGTTTATTGTAGTTCACCTCTCTGGTTGGCAGGGAATTGCTGCTGATTTTCTTCATATATGTTGAACAACCTGGTTGAATAATATATTGGAGACTTCTAAGAGCCCTAGGTTGGTTGAACAGCCATTATATTATCAGGCTTCCAGGAAAAACTGAGACTACTTTTCCTCCCTGCCTCCATCTTCCAACCCTGAACTTCAGCAAAACAAAGATGAATGTGTGTAAATTGGCATTTAGAAGGTGGATTAAATAGATGAATCAGAAAACATCATCAATCTTCCAATAATTACCCTTCATCGAGAATTCCAGCATAGCCTTAGGTCCTCCTATCCCAGTCAATACTGCCCCATCCTGCATAATGCTTCAGTGGAAATTAAAAAATGAATTTAGAGAATCTCTGGGGCTTTCTACTAGTGTACAGGAGAAAAAATTCTCAAAGGCAGGACCTGGAATTAAGCTGAATGTCTGCCAGCTCCCATCGCCCTGCCAATAACTACTAAAGCATAGAGTCAGAGGAGGAAAAGATTGAGAACCATAGCAATTTTCAGCCACAATTGTACCACTATTTGGCTGTTGCAGTGCTTGGCATGGTGTGGTTTGTGAGGTAGGGTAGGATGAGGGGAAAGAACTGTGTCTAATTGCATCTCTCTCATGAGGTAGAGTCAGAGCAGGCCTGAAAAGTCTAGAAAGCCTAGTAACTAATGTCTGTAAGATTTATTGCTGAGGTAAAATGAGAAAACTGAGGCAAGTATAAGAAAATGAGAAGCTAATTTATTTAGCTCCTGGGAGAGGTTCTGTGGTCCAGAGAGGGGCCAAAGAAGTCGCACCTGGCTGTTTAGGTCATGGGGTTTTATGGGGAGGGAAGGCAATTGATTGGCTATTGGGGAAACAAAGCAAAGGCAATTTTATTGGCTGTCAGGATGCAGGAAGTACCTGAAACTAGTTGCCATTGGTAGGCGGGCAAGACTTTGGGTAAGTAGGCCTTGATTGGCTGTTGGAGAAACAAAGTGAAGGCAATCTTATTGGCTATAAAGAAGCAGAAAATTCCTGGAGCTAGTGGTCATGGGTAGGAGGGTGAGACCTTGGGTAGGTGGGCCTTCCGGTGGCATACAGAGCAGACTGCTACCAGGCAGGGTCTGATGGGGCTTCTTTAAAAAATTTTCCTGAAGTGTTTATCAACAGCGGGCTGCGAATTGAATGCATAATTTAGTGCTGAATGTGGGCTTGGGTCTGTTATGCTGAGGCGGGTGTGAGGAAGCCGTGCGGCAAGGCCAGATAATGAGCTTGGGTGATGACACAGTTATCAGGCGCGTAGAGAGATGGATGTGTCTGTTTAACCCTCTGTGAGGCAGTCGGCCTTACAATGTCCACAATGTAATCAGAGAGACGGCAACCATAACACAAAGCACCAAGGTGGCATGCCAGGGGTAAACCTGGGTCTTAGCACTGGCTCAATCACTGTAAACCTTAGGGTCTAAGAGGATCAGTGGGAGAATGAAGATCAAGATCGCAGAGTCTCATCATAGCTGGTCATTAGAGAAATGAAAGTCAAAACCACATTGACATACCATCTCACTCCAGTTAGAATGGCGATCATTAAAAAATCTGGAGACAACAGATGCTGGAGAGATGTGGAGAAATAGGAACACTTTTACGCTATTGGGAGTGTAAAGTAGTCCAACCATTGCAGAAGACAGTGTGGTGCTTCCTCAGGGACCTAGAAATAGAAATTCCGTTTGAAAAACCGGGCGCAGTGGCTCAAGCCTGTAATCCCAGCACTTTGGGAGGCCGAGGCAGGTGGATCACGAGGTCAAGAGATCGAGACCATCCTGGTCAACATGGTGAAACCCCGTCTCTACTAAAAACACAAAAAATTAGCTGGGCATGGTGGCGCGTGCCTGTAATCCCAGCTACTCAGGAGGCTGAGGCAGGAGAATTGCCTGAACCCAGGAGGCGGAGGTTGCGGTGAGCCGAGATTGCGCCATTGCACTCCAGCCTGAGTAACAAGAGCGAAACTCCATCTCAAAAAAAAAAAAAAAAAAAAAAAAAAAAGAAAGAAATTCCATTTGACCCAGTGATCCCATTACTGGGTATATATCCAAAGGATTATAAATCATTCTATTATAAAGACATGTGCACATATATGTTCATTACAGCACTGCTTACAATAGCAAAGACCTGGAGCCAACCCAAATACCCATCAATGACAGACTGGATAAAGAAAATGTGGCACATATACACCATGGAATACTATGCAGCCATAGAAAAAGATGAGCTCATGTCCTTTGCAGGGACATGGATGAATCTGGAAACCATCATTCTCAGCAAACTGACACAAGAACAGAAAACCAAACACCACATGTTCTCACTCATAGGTGAGTGTTGAACAATGAGAACGCATGGACACAGGGAGGGGAACATCACACACTGGGGTGTGTTGGGGTGGGGTGTCGGGGACCGTCCGGGATGGGTAGGCACGTCTGCCGGGGGTCTCTCGACCTGCAAGAGGGTCCCAATACCTGGAAGAGGGAGTGCGCCTGGAAAAATAATAAAGACAGAGAGAGAGAAAGTGAGGCATCTGGAGGGCTGATAGGTTGTGCCTAAACAGCAAATTTTATTTTTCAAAAGCCAGGAATAAATACACTTTCTTGGCTCTGGTTTACATCATAGCAAGAGGAAATGCAAATGTATACCTTACATGGCCTGTACAAGAGAGAAATCAGATACACAATGGTTGCAAGAGGAAATGCAAATGTATACCTTACATGGCCTATACAATAGAGAAGTCAGATATGCAATCAGTGGTTGTAAAAAGTAACAGAATTTCCTGTAATCACAAAGCTTGTTTACATCCAAACATTATTCCTCCTGGCTGCAGGTATCTCTGGTTTGATCTTGTTTTAGAACTGAGATGTGAAAAGGTTTTTTGGTTTTGCTTATCAGAATATCTTTTAACCGGATTCTCCTTTGTCTACTCCTGACTCAACTTATCTCAACTTCCCCATTCAGGAGTCTCTGAGTCAGAAATCAAAGCCATCCCTTATGGTGCATTTGCTTTGCAAATATCCCTTCAGTTAAACCATTATCTAGGGTACAAGGCAGTCAGGTAAAGAAAAAGGTTTAAGGCTTATTCTTAAAGAGTCATAAAAAGGCTAAAAGCAGGAACCCGTTGCTGGTAGGGGGGCACTCGGTCTAGCAGCAACGCATAGTTTTAGGCCCAAACGATATTGTGGTTGATATTAGAAACTGATCATTCATCTTTCAGATCCTCTTTCCGGATAGCTCGACTGCCTCCAGTAGGAAACTGTGTTTGGGATCAAACTCACCGTATAGTGAGACTCACGCCTTTTGGGGGTCTCACACGGGAATGTTCCCTACAATTCCCTCTTTTTTTTGTTTTTAAATGCAGCTCAAAAAGTTTGAGCTGAAGGCGCTGGAGGGAGGAGAACACAAGGCGGAAGAAGAACGGCAAGAGAATGATGAGTACAAGGAGAAAACCTCCAATGCCAATTAAGGTAGAAAGGGAAGGTAAATGAAAACCACGAGTCCAAGAGGACAACGTGTCCACAATGTCGCGGGCAATAGTGGCATCCTGCGGCAGCTGTCTGCGAGAAAATTCAATAGCATGGATTTGACGCTGTAAGCGAAAAATGTCCAAAGACAGATTGTTGTGACTCCAAATGCCTTGCAGATGGGCACGGACCAGAGGCCAGTCCCATTCTAAGTCATTATAAGGGGCACTAGTAACACAAATGGAATTATAATCAGCATGACAACGGAAACGGAGATGAGACTGAAGATTATGAACCTTGTCACCCAAAACAGTAACAGTTTGTTCTAAAGCATTAAGCTTAGCCTCCAATTTAGAATCAATATCAATTTGAGTACCCAAAGAAACAGAAACATTGTGGGCTAGATGGTTAACATATGTGACAGCTTGAACACTGTGAGCTAAACTTACAGCTGCCGTGGCAGCCGTGGCCACAATACTAACAATAGTCAAAATACTAGCAGTAAGAATACCCAGAAAACGTTTGGGGCGGACAATTAAATCGCGGATGTCATGTAAAATTTGCAGGCTATATTCATCATACCAGGGGCCAGAAACATTAACAGGAAGCATAACATAAGGGATTGATGAACGACGAGAAGAGTATGGGCAGGAAAAATAGAGGAATCAATGCAGTTGGTAAGAGTGCAAGAAGGGCAAGAAATATGCTAGTGACTAGAAGAGACAGAAATGTTAACATGACCATAAAGTAAGGCGTAAGGAGAAGCAACACAGGCTTGGACATAATGTTGGGAGTGAGAGGGGTAAGAAACACTGCGGGTACCGGCCTGCCAATAACTAGGGGTAAGAGCAGTAAAAAGACGCCAGAGAGACGTATAGGTGCGGCCAGAGGAGGTAGAAAAAATAGGAGTGGCCCAGCCGCCAGGGGACTGGTACGGATCAAAGGAGGTGGAGAGCAGCGCAGGGAGAGACCAATCATAAAGAGTAAAACCAGTAGAAAGGGTATAGGTAAGGGCAGTGCATTGTTTAGGGTAGCAGAGTTTCCAGGGGGGAGAGGGGTCAAGAGAGGAGTTATCAACATGGCAGCGAGAGCGAGGAACAGACGGGAAATCAGGAGAGGAAGAATTCCATGATTCTTTGATACCAAGATAGGTGAGAAGCCAGTCCCTAGTATAGAAAGAGGTTTCGCCCTTAAGGAGGGCAGAAGGGCCTTCAAATGTGGTGAGATGCTTCATTCCTAATTCAAAGCAAAAGGGACCATTGGTAGAGGGGAGAATAGGTAAGAAGGGAATGCGATTATTGAAAGCGAGTTGGTCCCATATTTTCGACGCATAAAAACACATAGGGGGAGAAGCAGCTTGGGCAAAACAGGAGTAATTGGCAGTTTGAGGGGTAATATGAGTGTAGGAGGGGAAGCCAAAAAGAGAAGTGTCATTCAAATAAACAGGAAAAGCAGGGTCAGTCCAGGTAACAGGACGGAGGATAGGAGGGTCTGGGACATAAGCCCAAAGGATTTGAGAAGAATCAGCAGAGTGAGCATGGGAGGGGGAAACCTGGCAGGACAATATGGCCATCATGGCAATAAACATGACTGCAGGGGAACGGGAGTGTCCTTGTTCAAGAACAAGCTGGGTCGCTTTGGCAGTCAGACGGCAAAGTTGAGACCAGGTCGGCAGGGCATTGCTGTGGAACGGTGTGCAGATTGGTTGTATCCGTCGCAGGCGGCGGCGTCTCTGGTGGGGTGGCGGTGTCAGTGTCAGGGGATGAAATCGAGGAATTAGGGCGTTTGCTCTGCCGTGGAACTGGTCCATGCTTGACGAGACATTCAGGCACCCAAATTGGCGAGGCAGCAGACCTGGGAAAAACACAAACATGTCCTCGTCCCCAAATGAGGACTGGATCTGGTCCATGCCATTGGTTAGCTAAAGGATCTTTCCACAAGACCTCTGCCGTAGCCTTATCCTGAGGGTGCCAGAAACGGTCGGCGGCGGAGAAGACATTAGCATCCAAAGTTAAGAAATTTAGGACATATAAGGCATAACGCAACCAGTTGTGGGGCGTCTTATGAATAAAGTGAAGAGTACTACCCTGTTTGAATTTGTGTAGTAAAGTTTTGAGGACAGCGTGGGAGCATTCCACAACGCCCTGACCCTGAGGATTAAAGGGAATGCCAGTGCGATGGCAAATCTGAAACTGAGAACAAAAGTTAGCAAAACCTTTGCTGGTATAGGCGGGGCCATTATCAGTCTTTAAAATATTGGGGGGTCCTATAATAGAGAAAACTTGTAAACAGTGAGAAATAACATCCTTCACAGCTTCACCAGTATGAGCAGAGGCCACAACAAAATGAGAATAGGTGTCAATGGTAACATGTACATATTGTAATTTACCAAAGGGTGCAAAATGAGTGACATCCATTTGATAAATATGGCCCGCCTGCAAGCCCCGAGGATTAACCCCGTGATGTTGGGTAACAGGCAGGTGAGGCAAACAGGCCGTACAGGTTTTAACAATTTGTGGAGCCTGCTCTCTGGTTATCTTAAATTGCAAACGAAGGTGATGCAGCGCATGAGAGGCCTTGGCCTGTTGGATAGGAGATAAAACAGGGAAAACATGTTGAGTAAGTTGATCAGCAAACGAATTACCCTCAGTCAGGGGGCCAGGCAGAGTAGAGTGAGCCCTGATATGTCCTATAAAGAAAGGATGAAAACGTTTTCGCACCGCTTGCTGCAAGGGAAGGAGGAGATGAATTATTGGAGAGGAGTCTGAAAAGGAAAGAGGAGCAGTTTCTAAATTTTGTATCAAATTAACCACATACTGACTGTCAGAATAGATATTTAAGGGCGTACCCCAATTTTCTAAAACATGCTGGACTGCCAGTAACTCCACACGCTGTGCCAAATGTTCATTTGTCTAGAAGGAAAACGGCTGTTTGTTGACCGTTCCAGCTGCAATCCCAGAAGAGGAACCATCAGTAAAGGCTAAAGAAGCAGAAGGCAAGGGCCATTTAACGCAGGTTTGTGGAAAGATAAGATAGCAATGTGAATAAAATTGCAGTAGTTTATCAGCAGGATAATGACACAAAATTTGTCCTGAAAAACCTGCAAAAGCAATTTGCCAAGAGTCAGAAAACTGCCACAGCCACTGCTGTTGGGCATTAGTATATGGAACAACAATTTTCAAAGGGTCAGTGCCAAACAGAGTTAAGGCACGGAGCCTGCCCTTAGCAACCAACGTAGCCACCAGGTCGAAGTAAGGGGAAAGAACTTTACCACGACTTGCTGGAAGATGGATCCATTCCAAAATCCCTTGTTGCCAAAAAACTCCAGTAGGGGTGTAAGCAGTGCTAAGAATGCAGTAACACCATGGCATATTGTCTTTAATTCTGGTCAATTTTTGTTGAGGGAGAGCGTCATGAACGAGTTGCAGAGCCTGTTTAGCAGGATCCGATAACGATCTAGGAGAGGTTGGTTTGGAAGGGCCCTTTAACATATCAAAGAGGGGCTTAAGTTGACCCGTGGTAAGTTTTAAACTAGGGCGAATCCAGTTAATATCACCCAAAAACTTTTGGAAATCATGTAAAGCCTTAAGGTTACCTGTGGACAAAAGTGGAGTTTTAAAGGAGACCTGGTTAGATTCAATGAGTCTTCCAAGATAATGGTAAGGAGTAACAGTTTGAACCTTGTCTGGAGCAATGATAAGATTAGCTCTATTAAGACAATATTTTAGGAGTTCATATGCCTGAAATAAAAGAGACTGCGAAGGGGCAGCCAGCAACAAATCATCCATATAATGCAATAGCAGAGCATCAGGAAAGTCCTGACGTACTGGGTAAATGGCCTTGGCAACATAGGATTGACATAAAGTAGGACTATTTGCCATTCCCTGTGGGAGAACGACCCATTCATATCTATCATAAGGCCTCTCAAAATTGGTAGATGGAACGCTAAAGGCAAAATGTTTGCAATCAGCCGGAGCCAAAGGGATGGTGAAAAAGCAGTCTTTTAAATCAATAACTATAAGATGCCACTCCTGTGGCACAACAACAGGAGAGGGCAAGCCTGGTTGTAGGGGCCCCATAATTTCCATGGTTTCATTAACTTTCCTTAAGTCCTGTAATAGTCTCCATTTACTGGAGCGTTTTTTAATGACAAAAATAGGAGAATTCCAGGGGCTGTTGGTAGGCCAAATATGACCCGCATCAAGCTGTTCCTGAACCAACTCTTGAGCGGCAGAAATCTTTTTTTGAGACAAGGACCGTTGCTCTACCCAAACTGGGGAATCAGATTTCCAGCAAATAGGATCAGCATGGGCATCGGGAGAATCAGTGGCCCTTAGGAAAAATACCCTAAACCTTGTTTGTCATATTTTGGAGAAGGAGAAATAGGCTCCGGTACTCCCTGTAAATTTTTACCTAAGCCTTTTCCTTCTTGGTAATCTTGTCTTTTCATAATCTGCCAAGCAAAATTTCCAGTAGTAAGTTTTGCTTCCATCGCTTCTAAAACATCTCGACCCCACAAATTAAACAGGAGTCCTGGAAGGATATAAGGACGAAAATATCCCTCATGTCCCTCAGCATTAGTCCACTTTAATAAATTAGTAGATTGTTCAGGATTATTACTCATTCCAATTCCTTGTAAAGAAGTCATAGAAGGGGAGGAAGGCCACTGTAAAGGCCAGCGATTAGATGAAATAACAGAAATATCAACTCCAGCATCTAGCAGACCCTTAAAAGGCTTGCTAGCAATCCATATAGTCAATTCAGGGCGAGAAGCAGTAATAGACTGCACCCAATAAGCGTGATTTGAGGATCCAAAAGCGGAGCGACCTCGAGTCTCAGTGGAAAGGGGATTGCTTATAGAGATATTCACAGGTACAAGAAGAAGCTGCGCTATAGGCTTATCAGGAGTTAGAGTAAATATTCCACGAGGTGCCCAAACAATAACTTTAATTTTTCTAAAAGACTATATTTACTGAGGACTTGAACCAACAACCTTGCAGTTGCAGGCCTCACACTTTAATGAGCTAACAAGTCACTTGCTTTACAAAAAGTTAGAAAGCTTTTCTTAAATTGTATTTTGAATGCAAATTTGGCCACCTGAGGTGGTGTAGCTTGCCTGAGAGCTGAGCGGGCGGGGCTTGCAGTCGGCAGAGAAAGGAAAAAAAAATGTCAGTTTAAAACTGAGCTAGCAGTTTCTGGGCCTTTGGCCCCGCTGCGAGTATCCCCGCCCCAATCATGCGGAGGCAAAGCTTCTGTGGTCAAATTTTCTAAGAGAGAAACGGAAGGACAAACACATTCACAAAGCTTTCTCCAAACAACAGTTAATACAACAGTTTGAGGTAGATTATTGCCTTGAAAGCAAAATTGATTAATCTTTTCTCCATTAAGTCCCCAAGCTTTTTCATCCGAACTTTCACCTTCAGGGACCCAGGAACACAATTCACTAACAACTTGCAAAAATTACTGTACATGACTAAACTTTACATCACGACCTCTAGTCTTAATCATAAAATGTATAAACAACTTATATTCCTTAGACTCTAAATGCCCCATGTTTTATTCCAGACTGAAAACTTGAAAATCAACACTTGTATATACACGATTAAGAAAACAACTCAAAAACTTACTGCTGCAGCCTCACTCCTTAATTGATGTGCGTCACTGTAATCCCTCGTGTCCAGGCCCCGTGTCGTGGTCGCCAGACCTTCGTGGTCGCCAGATGTTGGGGACCGTCCGGGACGGGTAGGCACGTCTGCCGGGGGTCTCTCGACCTGCAAGAGGGTCCCAATATCTGGAAGAGGGAGTGCGCCTGGAAAAATAATAAAGACAGAGAGAGAGAAAGTGAGGCATCTGGAGGGCTGATAGGCTGTGCCTAAACAGCAAATTTTATTTTTCAAAGGCCAGGAATAAATACACTTTCTTGGCTCTGGTTTACATCATAGCAAGAGGAAATGCAAATGTATACCTTACATGACCTGTACAAGAGAGAAATCAGATACACAATGGTTGCAAGAGGAAATGCAAATGTATACCTTACATGGCCTATACAATAGAGAAGTCAGATATGCAATCAGTGGTTGTAAAAAGTAACAGAATTTCCTGTAATCACAAAGCTTGTTTACATCCAAACATTATTCCTCCTGGCTGCAGGTATCTCTGGTTTGATCTTGTTTTAGAACTGAGATGTGAAAAGGTTTTTTGGTTTTGCTCATCAGAATATCTTTTAACCGGATTCTCCTTTGTCTACTCCTGACTCAACTTATCTCAACTTCCCCATTCAGGAGTCTCTGAGTCAGAAATCAAAGCCATCCCTTATGGTGCATTTGCTTTGCAAATATCCCTTCAGTTAAACCATTATCTAGGGTACAAGGCAGTCAGGTAAAGAAAAAGGTTTAAGGCTTATTCTTAAAGAGTCATAAAAAGGCTAAAAGCAGGAACCCGTTGCTGGTAGGGGGGCACTCGGTCTAGCAGCAATGCATAGTTTTAGGCCCAAACGATATTGTGGTTGATATTAGAAACTGATCATTCATCTTTCAGATCCTCTTTCCGGATAGCTCGACTGCCTCCAGTAGGAAACTCTGTTTGGGATCAAACTCACCGTATAGTGAGACTCACGCCTTTTGGGGGGTCTCACATGGGAATGTTCCCCACAGTGCGGGGCTAGGGGAGGGATAGCAGGGGGTGGGGAGGTTCAGGAGGGATAACATTGGGAGAAATGCCTGATGTAGGTGATGGGAGGATGGAGGCAGCAAGCCACCATGGCATGTGTGTACCTAAGCAACAATCCTGCAATATCTGTACATGTACTCCAGAGCATAAAGTATAATAATAATTTTTTTAAAAAAGATTGTGGAGCCTATAATGTGCATTCCAAAAAGATACAATTTGAGAAAATGTAAATTAGGAACAAGGATAGGAATGCCCTGAGGACATGTCATAAACAGCCTTGAGATATTTATGAGGCATCAGATGCCTAATGTGTGCATCTCTTAGTTGCCTTAAATGGCCAGAGCAAAAATGGAGTACCTCCTATTACCAACATATATATGCTTTCTCTAGCAGTGAATGGCTCTGGACTTCTTTTTTGATTTGTTGAATTTCTTTTTTTTTTTTTTGAGACGGAGTTTTTTCGCTCTTGTTACCCAGGCTGGAGTGCAATGGCGCGATCTCAGCTCACTGCAACCTCCGCCTCCTGGGTTCAGGCAATTCTCCTGCCTCAGCCTCCTGAGTAGCTGGGATTACAGGCACGCACCACCATGCCCAGCTAACTTTTTGTATTTTTAGTAGAGACGGGGTTTCACCATGTTGACCAGGATGGTCTCGATCTCTTGACCTCGTGATCCACCTGCCTCGGCCTCCCAAAGTGCTGCGATTACAGGCTTGAGCCATTGAGCCCAGCCTGTTGAATTCCTTGAATCTAATGTGTCCTTGAGTGTTCTTGAGATAAAAGGTGATACTTCACAAGCTTTCCACTGGCCCCTATTTTTTTTTTACTGCACCAGATATTGGAGCTGGCTATGGTGCTAGTGGAAATCCAAAATTCTTCCATTCTGCTCTCCAATTCTGCATCTCAGTTACCTGGAGCTAATCACAGGGCTAAAAGATGGTCATGTGCTCTAAGTAAACCAGGTAGTGCAGCCCTAAGTGGCAGGTAAATTAATATGTATAGAAAATGACAGTTGGAAACAGAATGTCGTGGGATTTGTTTCAAAAGCTGTTATTCGACAGTAATCCCAGCACTTGGGGAAGCCAAGGTGGGAGGATGACTTGAAGCCAGGAGTTTGAGATAAGCCTGAGAATATAGTAAGATCCTCATCTTTACAAACAAAAAAAAAGCTAACTGGTCATGATGGCTTGCCTGTTGTTCCAAGTACTCAGGCAGGAAGATTATTTGACCCAGGAGATGAGGGCTGCAGTGAGCCATGATCACTCTACCGTACCCTAGCCTGGATGACAGACCAAGACCTTGTCTCTAAATAAATAAATAGCTTTTATATTTTGTCTCTTTCTGATCGTTCTTTATCACATCCCCCTAAACACACACACACACACACACACACACACACACACACACACACCATTTCCCTGTGTATCACAGAAGGAAATATGTTAGAAGGCATCAGTCCAAATGCAGGTCCGTCAACAGTCCTGGCAATTTATATGTATATGTATACGTATACGTATATGTATATGTATATATGTGTGTATGTGTGGATGTGTGTGTGTGCATATATATATATATACTTTTTTTTTTTTTGAGATGGAGTCTCACTCTGTTGCCCAGACTGGAGCGCAGTGGCGTGATCTCTGCTCACTGCAACCTCTACCTCTGGGGTTCAAGCAATTCTCCTGTCTCAGCCTTCCTAGTAGCTAGGACTACAGGCATGCACCACCATGCCCAGCTAATTTTTGTATTTTGTTTTTGGTAGAAACGGGGTTTCATCATGTTGGCCAGGCTAGTTTTGAACTCCTGGCCTCAGATGATCCACCCATCTTGGCCTCCCGAAGTGCTGGGATTACAGGCATGAGCCACTGTGCCTGGCCTGGATGTGTTTTCTTTCTTTCTCTTCTCTGATTGCTTTGGCTAGGACCTCAGTACTATGTTAATAGAGGTCATGAAAGTGGGCATTCTTGTCTGGTTCCAGGTCTCAGAGGGAATGATTTCAAGTTTTCCCCATTAAGTATACTGTTGGCTGTGAGTTTGTTGTAGGTGGCTTTTATTACCTTGAGGTGTGTCCTTTCTATGCCAATATTGCTGAGGGTTTTAATCATAAAGGGATGCTGGATTTTGTCAAATGGGCTTTGTCTGCATCTATTGAGATGATCATACAATTTTTGTTTATACTTCTGTTTACATGATGTATCACATTTATTGTCTTGCATATGTTAGACCATTACTGCATCACTGGGATAAAACCCACTTGATTGTGGTGTATTATCTTTTTGATATATTGTTGAATTCGGTTACCTAGTATTTTCTTGAGAATTTTTAAATCTTTGTTCATCAGGGATATTGCTGTGTAGTTTTCTTTTTTGGTTTAACTCTTTCCTAGTTTTGATATTAGAATGATACTGGCTTCATAGAATAATTTACAGAGAATTCTTTCTTTTTTTTTTTTTTTTTTTTTTTTTTTATCTTTTGGAATATTGAAAGTGTTCCCCAAAAACACCCTGGGCTTTTTTTGTTGTTGACAATTTTTTAACTACTGTTTTAATCTGGCTATTTGTTATTGGTCTGTTTAGAGTTTCTATTTCTTTTTTATTTAATCTGGGAGGGTTGTATGTTTCCAAAAATGTGTCCATCTCCTCTAGATTTTCTGGTTGTATGTGTAAAGGTGTTCATAGTAAACTTGAATGATTTTTTGTATTTCTGTTGTATTGGTTGTAATGTCTTCCATTTCATTTCTAATTGAGCTTACTTGGATCTTCTCTTTTCTTTTTTTGTTTAATCTCACTGATGGCCTATCAAGTTTGTTTATCTTTTCAAAAAAAAAATGTTCCTGTTTTATTTATCTTTTGTATTTTTTTGCTTATTTCTTTCAATTTCATTGAATCTGCTCTGATCTTTGTTATTTATTTTCCTCTGCTGGGGTTGGGTTTGGTTTGTTCTTGTTTTTCGAGTTCTTTGAGGTGTGACATTCGATTGTCCATTTGTACTTTTCCAAATTTTTGATGTAGGCATTTAATGCTACGAACTTCCCTCTTAGCATCACTTTTGCTGAATCCCAGAGGTTTTGATAGATTATGTCAATATTATCATTCAGCTCAAAGAACTTTTATATTTCCATCTTGATTTCATTGTTGACTCAAAGCTCACTCAAGAGCAGATTATTTAATTTTCATGTAATTGTATAGTTTTTGGGATTCCATTTGTAGTTAATTTTCAGTTTTATTCCACTGTAATCCAATAGGATACTTGATATTATATATAATTTTTAAAAATTCATTGAGCCTTGTCTTGTGACACATTATATGGTCTATCTTGGAGAGTCTTTCATGAGCTGAAGAAAATCATGTATATTCCTTAGTTGTTGGATAAAATGTTCTGTAAATATCTGCTAAGTCTATTTATTCCTGAAGAAAATCATGTATATTCCTTAGTTGTTTGATAAAATGTTCTGTAAATATCTGCTAAGTCTATTTGTTCTAGGATATAGCTTAAGTTCATTGTTTCTTTTTTTTGGTTTTTTGATTTGTTTATTTGTTTGTTTTTTGACTTTCTGTCTTGATAACCTGTCTAGTGCTATCAGTGGAGTATGGAAGTCCCCGCTATTATTGTGTTGCCAACTATCTCATTTCTTATGTCTAATAGGAATTGTTTTATAAATTTGGAAGCTCCAGTGTTAGGTGAATATAAAATTAGGATTGTGATATTTTTCTGTTGGACTAATCCTTTTATCATTATTTACTGTCATTGTTTGTCTTTTTTTTTCCTGTTCTCACTTCAAAGTCTGTTTTGTCTGGTATATGAATAGTTATTCCTGCTCACTTTTTGTTTCCGTTTGCATAGAATATCTTTTTCTATCACTTTACCTTAAGTTTATGAGTTCTTATGTGTTACATGAGTCTTTGAAGACAGTAGATACTTGGTTGGTGGATTTTTATCCATTCTGCCTTTCTGTGTCTTTTAAGTGCAACATTTAGGCCATTTACATTCTACATAAGTATAGAGATGTGAGGGTCTGTTCTGTTCATCATGCTAGATGTTACCTTAATACTTTGGTTTATTTTGCATTCTGATATTGCTTTGTAGGCCCTGTGAGATTTGTGCTTTAAGAAGGTTCTATTTTGGTTTATATCAAGCTTTTGTTTCAACATTTAGATTTTTTTTTAGCATTTCTTGTAGTACTGGCTTAATAATGATGACTCTCAGCATTTTTTGGTCTGAAAAAGACTTTGTCTCTTCTTCTTGTATGAAGCTTAGTTTTGCTGAATACAAAATTATTGGCTGGCAATGATTTTGTTTCAGGAGGCTAAAAGTTTGACCCTAATCTCTTCTGGCCTGTAAGGTTTCTGCTGAGAAATCTGCTGTTAAATTGATAGGTTTTGCTTTATAGGTTATTTGATGCTTTTGTCTCATAGCTCTTAAGATTCTTGCCTTTGTCTTGACTTTAGATAATCTGATGACTATGTGCCAGGTGATGATCTTTTTCCAATGAATTTCCCAGGAGTTCTTTCCATTTCTTGTATTTGATGTCTAGGTCTCTAGCAAGGCCAAGGAAATTTTCCTCAATTATTCCTGCAAATAAGTTTTCAAAACTTTTAAATTTCTCTTCTTCTTTAGGAACATTAGTTATTGTATGTTTGGCCATTTTACATAATCCCAAATTTCTTGAACAGTTGGTTCACTTTTTAATTTGTCTTTGTCTGTTTGGGTTAATTCAAAAGCCTTGTCTTTGAGCTCTGAGGGTCTTTCTTCTACTTGTTCTAGTCTATTGTTGAAACTTGCACTGCATTTTGCATTTATTTATGTATGTCTTTCGTTTCCAGAAGCTCTGATTGTTTTTTCCTTATGATATCTGGTTATCTGGAAAGTTTTTAAAATCTATATTCTATATTTTAAATTTCTTTAACTTTATTTTCACTTTTTTGTGGTATCAGTTTGAGTAGTTTAATGACCAACCTTCTGAATTCTTTATCTGGCAATTCAGAGATTTATTTTTGGTTTAAATCCATTGCTGGAGAGCTGGTGTAATCTTTTGGGAGTGTTATAGAACCCTGTTTTGTCATATTACAAGAATTACTTTTCTGGTTTCTTCTCATTTGGGTAGACTATTTCAGTTGAGAGGTCTGAAACTCAATGTCATTCGCACAGATCCTCCTGTCCTATCAGGTTATCCCTTGATGTGGTGCTCTACCCCTTTCCCTAGAGATGATCCTTTCTGAGAAGCCAGACTGCAGTGAACATTATTGCTTTTCTGGGTCTAGCCACCCAGTGGGGATTCCTGGCTCCAGTCTGGTGCTGGGGAATATCTGCAAAGAGTCCTGTGATATGATCCATCTTCAAGTCTCTCAGCTGTGGATATCAGCACCTGCTCTGGTAGAGCTGGCAGAGAAGTGAAGTTAGACCCTGTAAGAGTCCTTGGTTGTGGGTATGTTAGTGTGCTGACTATCTCAAATGCTGGTTATGCCAGCAGTGAAGTTGTCCTCTGGACACGCCTAGGACCTCTGGTTAGCCAGGATGCTGCAGGTAGTAGAATTAGGTATTATCCTATATTTCCTAGGATCAGGGTTATCCTAGCATGAGTTGCTGTAATGACCTGAGTTGGTTGGCCTCCATCCAGGCAGTGGTGCTTTCAAGAGAGCACCAGAGTTTCTATCTTTTGTGTTTGGCTATCAGAGTGGGCAGAGAAATACCAACAGGTGGGGGCAGGGTTTGCTGGTTTTGGGCTCAGATTCTCCTTTGGCAGGGCTTGCCATGGCCACTGTGGAGAAAATGGGAGGTGGTTCTGGGGCCCAATGGGGTTATGTTTCAGAGATCTTGGCTGCCTCTGCTGTGTCATATAGTTTGTCAGGGAAGTAGGAAACAGTAGGAAGAGGCCTTACCCACAATCCCAAGAAGTTGGTGAGACTGGTCTCACTCCCTCAGTGTCCTGCTCAGACTTTGCCCCAGGCCATAAGCTTCTCTGCTGGGAAAGCAAGCCTGGATCTAGCCCCTCCTCATCTGCCCACTCTGTTGGCAGAGACTCCTGTGCTCCTGCACTCATATCTGTATCAGTTCCCACTCATCTCCCAGAATCCACTCAAGAAAATTTATGCCTAGTTAAAACCACTACCAATTTTAATTGGAAGATTTCTTCATCTCATGACCTTTCCTGAATTCTGCTGGCTGCCTTCCCCAAAGGACCCTGTGAGATATAGTCAGGGATGGTCTCCCTGGACTTGAGCTGGAGACTATGCCTGCCTCCAAGGCACTTCCCACTGCTACTTCTACTTTTATCTTTCATATGACTCCCTAAATCCATTTCAACTCTAGGTAAGGTTAAATCCTTCTCCTATAGTCTGGATTTTCAGACTCCCCTGTAGGAATGTGTGTTCAGAGGCAGATTTTTCCCACTGAAACTTTGGGAACTCACAGTTTTCCAGAATTTGCAGTGGTATGGTGCTTCTTTCAAAGGATCTTTGAATTCTTTGTTTTCCTGGTATGTTCCTGTGATGGTTATAGCAGCAAAAGATCATGGCGTGAGTTTCCACATTCTGTTCTGTCCTTCCAAGTGGGAGCTGCACGTTAGCAATGTTTCCCACGTTGTCTCTGAGTGTCTTATCCATTTTTTAGTTGATAGACACCTGAGTTGCTTTTAGATTAGAGCTGCTAAAGATAAAACTTCTATGTACATTCACATATAAGATTTTAATGGACTTTTTAAAGTTTTCTTAAGTACATATCTAGTAGTGCTATGTACTACTGGGATATAGTGCTGGGTTATAATGCTGGTTACTATTCATTTTAAAAGAAACTTTCAGGCATTTTTCCAAAGTGATTGATTTCGAGATTTTACATTTTCTCCAGCAGGTGTATGAGAGTATTCGTTGCTCCACAACCTCATCAACATTTGGTGTCATCAGTCTTTAATATTGTATTAGCCATTCTAATAGGTATGTAGTATGCATGGTCTGGTTTCATTACAAAAGTCAAACATACTTATTAAAAATAAAACAATTCAGAAGTACCAAGTATAGTAAAAGTTTCTCAGCTAAATTCTCACCCCTTATCACCAACCTCAATCCCACAGCCCATATGGGACCCTAGGGAGGTGTTGGGTTCTCATTCATCCAAGTTTTTCTCTAAAGGGAAGTCCCAGTCCTAGCATCAGGGGGCTACCAAAGTTGTGTGAGGAATATATCTGTCTCTCCATGCCTCAGCGAGGCCTGGGTTTTTCTCCCTTACACTGGCCAATTTAACCAACTTCAACGTGAGGTGATTTCTAGGGAGAAAAACTCTAGCTCCTAGCAACTGATTATATTGTGGAGGCCACAGTTTCCAATTAACAAATTACCTCTGTCATAACTACTCATTTAAGCCCATAAATAAAAATAACATCACTCAGGGGCTGTGATTCATATCTAGATTCCTGAAGCACTGACAAGTTTGCACTAAGCCTCCTAATGCTAAAGGCCAGAAATGCTCTAGTCCTTAATTTTGTCTTCCTCCCTTGCTGAATCTCAGGAGGAAGACTCTGGGCCTCAGGGTCTGAATTAGGCCTTCTCTCTTATAGTGACAATAGTTTGTCTTTTTTTCTCTTCTTCCCCCAGGAGCCCTTTTTCTCCCTTCTGAATTTTGACTCAATCTGTTCCTCTCACACGATCTCCAATGCACTGTCTTAGTTAAGACAATTTTGCCATTAGCCTGGACTATTCCAATAGCCACCTACACAATCTCTCTGCCTTTGTCTCTCCCTCACATCCACCTTCCCTGTTGCTATGTAAAACTATTCTGAAAAAAAAAAAAAAAAAAAAAAAAAAAAAAAAAAAAAACTGTTCTGTCCAGCATGAGAACTGTATGTTTTTTTGCACTTCTGCCTTTGGGTTTTATTGTTCCCTTAGCCTGGAAAACCCTTTCTTCTCTGGTTCCACCCTTCCAAATTTTCCCTAGTTTTCACAATGCTTTCTGCATGAATTTATTTTTAATATCCAAGTTTTTCTGCAAAAGCTGGAATCAAACTCTTCATGTGAAAAATTATCTGTACCATTCTCCTGGGAAATCATGGAATTATTTTCTACCTGGTGGTAAACTGGTTAATAACAAAAACTCTGAGGTTGAACAGATTCAAATTTAAATCCTAATTCTACCACTTATTAGCTGTTGTACTAGGCAAATTAATTAAGAAATTGAGCTTCACTTTCCTTAATAATTAAAACAGGGAGGTTAGCAAAAGTAATTCCTGTCTCCATAAAGTGTTTGTGAAGATTCTGTAAGAAAATGTATGTAAAATACTAGGCACAGTTTTTGGCACACTGCAAGTGCTCAATAAATACCCATTGTCATTATTCTCCTATTTGTCTAGAGCTCAGGTGGAAAATCTGCATACAGATAAGCAGGCGATTGTTGTAAAGGGGCTGTTGAAATCAAGAGGTGGATGATATTTCTCAAAAAACTTGTTGTAAAGTGCAAAAAAAAAGAGAGCTGAGGTTGGCACCTCAAAGTAGATCAGCTTCCAGAAAGCAGGCAGAGGTAAAAGAATCTACAAAGAATAATACAAAAGAGTCACCATGGTAGGAGAAAGAACCTGTACAGAGCATTACAAGAAGCCTGAGAGTGTCATCAGTGCAAGAAGAGTTAACTATATAGCAGACAAAGAAAGATCAAATAGGATCAACTCACGTCCATTGACTTTCACAATGTGAAAGTCAT
Organism: Saimiri boliviensis; assembly: GCF_048565385.1. NCBI lineage: Eukaryota > Metazoa > Chordata > Mammalia > Primates > Cebidae > Saimiri > Saimiri boliviensis. The sequence continues at coordinate 54,216,879 of NC_133470.1, forward strand.
TTGAGATTTTTCAGAGGTTCTTCATGGATTAAAAACCGTTAACTCTAATGATGGAGATGTGTATAAAGAAGTGGAGACACAATAGCAAAGACTTGGAACCAACACAAATGCCCATCAGTGATGAACTGGATAAAGAAAATGTGGCACATACACACCATGGAATACTATGCTGCCATAAAAAAGGATGAGTTCATGTCCTTTGCAGGGACATGGATGATGCTGAAAACCATCTTTCTCAGAAAACTAACACAAGAACAGAAAACCAAACACCACATGTTCTCACTCATAAGTGGGAGTTGAACAATGAGAACACATGGACACGGATAGGAAAACATCACACACCAGGGCCTGTATGGAGATGGGGGGGCTAGGAGAGGGATAGCATTAGGAGAAATACCTAATGTAGGTGACGGGGTGATGGATGCAGCAAAGCACCATGGCATGTGTATAACTATGTAACAAAGCTGCATGTTCTGCACATGTACCCCAGAACTTAAAGAATAAAAAAAGGTGGACACAGTCATCACAGACTATCTAGAAGTCTATGTAAAACTTTGAATAAAATACAGAAGAAGAGAGGGTGGGTTGTGAGAAACCTAAAGTCTTAAGAGGGGTGTCTTTTTTCTTTATTTCTTATTTCTTTCTTTTCTTTTTTCTAAAAGATGAGCACTAATTGAGCTTGTTCATAATCCAGGGTAGAGGTTGTTCATAATCCAGGGTAAAGGTGTGGATTAGGGAAACAGGATGAATAAATGTTGAAATTAGTAGGGCTTGAGTAAGCAGAAAAAGGTGAGTCCACACAAAGATGGAGGGACTGGCTTTGGCTGGTCCAGAGATGAGACGCAAGAGTATGTACAGATACAGGAAAACTTAATAGTCACATGTCTTTGACTCTGCAAAACTTAGCAGTGCAGAGTGATATGCACTTGACATGCAGTAGACCTCTAGAAAATGACAGAGTGACAAAGTACTAAGGAAAGTTCTGGGGAGACAAGCTGCAGGGATAGGAACTTTTTTTTTATCACATGAATTCCCCAATGCACAGATGATGAAGCCTGATACCAGGGCTGAGGAATGAGGGACATGAGGGGGCAAAATGCCAGAGGGTGAAGAGAGTTGTGTGTGTGGTATGCATGTGTATACATGTGTTAGAATTAGCAATGCATTAAAATGCCATTTACTGCAACCTGGAAAACAGTAATTAAATTGAATTAAGGTTAGTCATGGTCTCCTGAAAAGACAACTCTTTCTTGTCATTGCTTAGTACCTAGGCAGATGGAAGGAAGGAAGTCTGGTATTGAACAATTAATGTCGCCCCTTTCTACTGCCCCCTGTGTACTGTCCTGCACATTTGTAGCCTAATTTAGGTGAAATCTGACTGCTGGTGTCCTAGGGAAAGCAGTGGTTGGATGACCTGTGCCAGTTCTCTTTTCTGTTTCCAGCTTCCATTAGAGACCCAAACTGAGAGACAGATGAGAAATTATTTTTTAGGAATAAAGGAGCTTATTTGTAACATGCTTCTGAAAGAGTGTGTTTTTAGTTTCAGCAGCTCAGTACCTGCTGGTAGAGGAGAGTGGTCTAGGCAGTTTGAGATACAGGATTTGTCCCCTGGGAGCTCAGCTTCTAGTGGAGAATGAGGGCAGACAAGCAGGGGAATCACTAAATATGTGCCTGTCAAGAGCACAAAGACTAGCTTGAATTCAAGTAGGGAGGAGTAACCCCCAGTGGCTTCTTATTGTAGTGTGACTTTGTCTCTCTATCAGTTTCCCTCCTCTCCTCATTGGCTCTGAGCCAGGACAAGATCCAACCCTTCAAACTCCAAGTCTAGAGGAAGGGAATGAAATGTTATTGAGGACCTACTTGGTATCAGGTACTCTTCCAGGCACTTTTGGGATACAGTAGGATCAGACAGACCCAAATGTAAATACACTTGACTTCTTCCAACCTCAATTTTCTTGTCTCTAAATTGATAACACTGAGTGTTGGTAGAAATATTTGATTTGTTTAGTCATTTATCAAACACTCGAATAATGCTTTTTATGTTCACTTTATAAATGTTAACTCAGTTATTCTCCATAACAATCCAATAAGGCAGATTCTGCTATTAAAACACATGTGTTGAATGAAGAGACTCCCCAAACAGGCTTTGTGTTAGCAACATGGCTGTTTCTTCACCTGGGTGCAGATGGGCTGAGGCCAAAAAGGGCATCAGTGAAGGGTGGTGGGATAAGAGTTGGTTTTGGGCCGGGCGCGGTGGCTCAAGCCTGTAATCCCAGCACTTTGGGAGGCCGAGGCGGGTGGATCACGAGGTCAAGAAATCGAGACCATCCTGGTCAACATGGTGAAACCCCGTCTCTACTAAAAATACAAAAAAATTAGCTGGGCATGGTGGCGCGTGCCTGTAATCCCAGCTACTCAGGAGGCTGAGGCAGGAGAATTGCCTGAACCCAGTAGATGGAGGTTGCGGTGAGCCGAGATCGCGCCATTGCACTCCAGCCTGGGTAACAAGAGCGAAACTCCGTCTCAAAAAAAAAAAAAAAAAAAAAAAAAAAGAGTTGGTTTTATAGGTTGGGGTAAATCTTTTGGGGAGGGGGCAGGGATGTTATGGAGTAAGATCAGTTACAGTGGTGTGGGTAGGGGCAAGAAGTATATATTACCGTAAGTTCAGTTACAATGGCAGGTGCGTAAGGCATAAGAGTAGTTAAGATGGTAGGGTGGGGTGGAGGGATATTCACAGAACAAGAGCAGTTAAGATGGCAGGGTGGAGTGAAGAGTATTCACATTATCATAAGAACAGTTAAGATGACAGGGTGGGTTGAGAAACTTAATGTGGGGGGGTGGGAAGCTCTGCTGTGAGACCAGGGATAATGGCAAATGCAGGTGGGGGTTGGAGGGTGATCAGCTGAGGCAGGCAGAACTTCAGACTTTCTAGGTCCAGGCACATGGAGGCCTAACATTCCTGTCTTTTTATATATAGAAAGAATTAGAGAAGAGGGGGTGATAACAAGTTTTGAGGGGTAGAAGACGAAGTTTCTCAAGGCTTCTTTGAGTGAGATGGGGGACAGTACAGAAACCTAAAAGTAGGAAAGAATTTAGACTGCTGAGAGATTTTGGGGTAAGGGGTGATACTGTGGGGTTGTTAGAAGGAGGATTTCTTGTATTGACTGATTGGTTGTTGCTTGAATATGATTTTGTAAGAATCGAGAAATTAATTGGAAAAACACAGGGTCCAAATAAGAGGAGAAATATAGTATCAGAGGACTAAGGATTGGAAGAAGCCATGAGTCCCAGTTAGAGAGTGTCCAGCCAGTCCAGTCAGGTCCAGAATAACCATTTGCCTGATTAGTGAGCTTTTGGGCTCTGTCTTTTAATTTACTGATGGCATCATATACGAGACCACTCTGCATTTACATAAAAGCAATAGTCTTCATTTAAGAATAGGCAAAGACTTTTTTAGCAGTCAGTACATTAAGACCACTGCAGTTTTGGAGGACAACTGCAGCTAGGGAATTTACTTGAGCTTGAAGGACGTATAACGATTGAGTTAATTCTCCAATGCTAGCAGAGAAATCATTAGAGAAGCTACAGGAAGGTGCCGATTGAAGTGGTAAGGCCTGTGCTGCGTGCAGTAGTAATTCCTAACCCTACAAGTAAGGGGATTAATGGAATGACCCACTTGTGTTGTGTCAGGACCACAAGGGGGTAAGGGAGGCTTTCATCCTAGTTGTCAAACTGAATTTTGGGAGTAAGGAAAACTAAGGTACAAGTGCCTGTCCAGTTGGTGGGAAGGCAGATGTAAAAAGAACTACAGAGGAAAAAAAGGTCCTTGGCTTAGACAGAACTGGAAGTATAAACCGAAAAGATGAGGAAGTGTTCTGAGGGGGCTGGAGCTTTGGACCCAAATGCCAAGGGAACCAGCAAGGGCTGCAGTTGTTAAAGATTGTAGCGGGGCTTGGGAGGGTAACTGTGTGTAGGGAGAGATTTTGTTTTCATGGTGTATGAGGAAGCATGTGGTATCTGTAAGCAACCACTCACTTTTATTAACAGGTTGGGTATGAGCAGAGAACAGGAGCCAGATTAAGAGTGAAATATTAGCTGTAATTGCCTGGAAGAAAAGTGTAAACCAGCAACTTAAACAAAAGCAGGGCATGTAAAAGTAAATGAGTACAGTGAATTTGAGCACAGTTAGACAGACAATAATAGAAACAGACTTTTTGAGGTGTGGTTTAAGTAGTAGGAGCAACTACATAAAGCTGGAGAAGGCAAGGGGCTGAAAGTAAGTGTGTGAGGTGTAAAGAGAAAACTTTGGAGGTTGTGAGACTTATAGAGGGTAAGTGGGGCATAGCCTGTGATTTTGAGGGCTTTTAAGAGTATTAGAGTGGCAGCTGCTGCCACACGTAGTTATGAGGGCCAGCCCAGGACTGTGAAGTTAAGTTGTTTCGATAAAAAGGCTACAGGCTGTGGGCCTGGCTACTGTGTAAGAATTCCAATGGCACAGCCTTTTATTTCTGCTGTGTAGATAGAGAAGAGTTGAGAGGAGTTGGAGAGCGCTAGTGTAGGGGCTGTCTCTAAGGTCTTCTTTAGCAACTGAAAGGAAGAATGGGGGGTGCAAAATTTTTGGCTTATGGGGTCAGCTAAGTTTCCTTTTGTCGGTTTATAAAGTGGTTTGGTTACAGGGCAAAAAACCTGATATTCAGAGGTGAAGGTAACCTACAAAGCCTAGGAAGGAGAGAACCTGTTGTTTAGTGGATGGGGTGGGGTTTGGGAAATTAACGAATATGGCTGGCAGGGAGAGTGCATGTATGCTGGTGAAAGATTATAACAGATGACAAAGAAATTTGGGCTTTAGAAAAAATCGTTCTTAAGGTTAAGAACAGAATAGTGAGTTGTGGAAAGGGGTATAGAAGATAGGAGGGTATAGGGGTTTGGTACAACCAAGTGAATGGGAAGTACAATCTAATTGATGAGACAGAGTTCTTGGACTAGTCTGTAGAATTTGTTTTTTTGGACAGCTAAGATAGGGGAAGAAATTCGGGCTTTGGAAGGGGATACAAGATACCCCTTTGAGTATAGATGAAGAAGCAGGAAGGTGAATTAAAAGGCCATGAGTTGCAATAGATGGGTGATAACAGGCTTTACGCCTTTTAAAGCCAGTTGTGGGATGGGGCACTGGCACTGGGCAGGGTAAGCGTGGTTAGGTTTTAAGGGGATGATGAGGGGTGAGTGACTTGCAGCAACGGATGGGAAGGCAGTGTCCCACACCCTGAGGTTAAGGTAGGGGGACATAAAGGGAGCTATTAAGGGAGGCATGGGTTTGGGGAGGAGGGTAGCAATGAGGTATGTCTGTCACCCAGGAACAGTTAAGAAGGCAGACAATTTTGCTAAGATATCTTGGCCTAACAGGGGAACAGGACAAGTGGGGATAATTAGGAAAGAGTGTAGAAAGGAGTGCTGGCCTAATTGACTTGGGTAGTTTTGAGAGATCTAGAGGCCTTGCCATTAATTCCCACAACAGTTATGGAGGCCAAGGAGACAGATCCTTGAAAAGAAGGCAGCCTGGAGTGGGTGGCCTTTGTGTTGATTAAGAATGGGATGGACTTACCCTCCACCATAAGAGTTACCCAAAGTTAGGCATCTGTGATGGTCCAGGGGGCTTCTGAGATGCTCGGGCAGCATTAGTCTTCAGGTGCCAAGCTGAGGATTGGAGCTCCAGGAGCTCTGGGAGCAGCAACATGAGTTGGACAGTCGACTTTCTGTGGGTCCCCTGCACATATGGGGCAGGGCTTAGGAGGAATTCCAGGTTGCGGGCATTCCTTGGCCCAGTGGCCAGGTTTATGACACTTGAAGCAAGGTCAGGGAGTGGTGGCTGGACGAGCTGCAGTCTGGGCACTTTGAAGTCTTTGTGAGCCGGTGGTGTGGCTGGGGTTTTTTACAGAAGAGACAAACGTCGGTAGTTCTGAGATGCGCTGCTGCAGGGTAGATTTTTCCCTATTATTGAACACCTTGTAGATGAGGTTGCTTAATTCCTGTTGTGGGGTTTGAGGGCCAGATTCTAATTTCTGTAACTTTTTATAATGTTAGGGGCTGATTGGGTGATAAAATGCATATTAAGCATTCTTCAGGGGTGAGAGTATATGTAAGAATGACATTTAAGTCACTCCAGGTAAGATTATAGGACTGGGTTAAATATTGGAGGATCTGATGAAAAGGAGCCTAACGGGTGGCCAATTTGGGAAAGGTTGGATAAAGGGAAAGGAACGTGCACCCTAACTATGCCTTTGGCTCTAGCCACCTTGTGGAGGAAGAGTTGTTAGGCAGGGGCAGAGGAGGTATCCAAGGGAATAAACGATAAGCTGGGCTGCATATGAGGTGGGGAGGTGACAGGAGGGGCATAAAGAGGTGGGTTGTGGGCAGAGGAAGAGGAAGACAGCTCTGGGGGTGGAGTTAGGTCTTGGATTAGGGCCCGGTTTGGACAGGCAGGGAGGAGAAAGGTCAGAAGAGTTGATGGACAAAGAGGATTCTGGGTTACCAGCAGAGGAAGGAGGGTAGGACGGAAGGGAAGAGAAGGAGTAGAGATTAGGAAGGGATTGGTATGTAAAAAAAAAAATGCCTTGGATGTAGGGAATTTCAGACCATTTACCCACGTTGTGACAAAAGTTGTCTAAATTTTGTAAAATAGAGGGATCAAAGGTGCCATATTTTGGCCAGTTGGAGGTGTTATCTAACTTGTTTCGTGGCCATGCAGTGTTACAGAAGATGAGACATTTGGGTTTTAGGTTAGGAGGCAGTTGAAGTGGCTCGAGTATTATACCTCCTTGTTGGTGAGCATCCAAAGAGAGTGTCTTCTACATTGACCTGCCACCAATACTGGCCATGAGCCTGGTCGAGTGACTAAGGTGAACATCTCCACGATAGTCATAACCCCTGGGGAAAACTGGGTCCCTGGATCCGTGGAATTTTTCCAGTCCTGAACCACACGGAAGAACCTGGTTTACCTGATTTTCCTTGCCTTTGAGGTGGAAAAAGAATGAAACAGAAAGGAGGAGGAAGTGGAAAGGAAAAGACCAAAGGATGGGAAAGCAAAACAGAGACAGCTTACCAAAATAGCCAGTGGTGTCTGTCTGTGGGCTGGTCTAATGACCCCAGGTCGGTAGGTAGAGCTCTTCATGGAGGGAGCACAAGAACAGGAATAAGGGTTTGGTTTCCCAAAGGAGTTCTCCCCTCCCGGATTTTGGCACCAAATGTTAAAAACACACACGTTGAATGAAGAGACCACCCAAACAGGCTTTGTGTGAACAACATGGCTGTTTATTCACCTGGGTGCAGGTGGTCTAAGGCAGACAAGGGCATTAGCGAAGGGTGGTGGGATAGGAGCTGGTTTTATAGGTTGGGGCAAATCTTTTGAGCGGGGGCAGGGGTGTTACAGAGTACAATCAGTTACAGTGGTGGGGGTAGGGACAAGGAGTATACATTACCATAAGTTCAGTTACAGTGGTGGTTGGCATAAGGAGTAAGTGTAGTTAAGATGGTAGGGTGGGGTGGAGGGATATTCACAGAGCAAGAACAGTTAAGATGGCAGTGTGGGGTGAGGAGTATTCACATTATCATAAGAACAGTTAAGATGACAGCGTGGATTGAGAGGCTTAACGTCTGGGGGAAGCTCCACTGGGCGATCAGGGATAATGGCCAATGCAGGTAACGGGGGGGATGTGTGATCAGCCAAGGCAGGCAGGACTTCAGACTTTCTGGGTCCGGGCTTGTACATGGAGGCCTGACACTATTATCTCCATTGTACAAATTGGGGTACTGAGATTTCAGAAAGTTAGTGAGTTCTCCAAAGCTCACATAATTAGCAAATGGCATTGCTGAGATTTGAATCCAGACTATCTGGCTTTAGTATCCATGCTCTTAGCCATTATACTAAGCTGCCTCCCATATGTAATAAAGTATGTGAAAGCACTTAGCACAAAATCCGCCAAATTATAGGTATCCAATGAAAGATGACTCTCTTCATCACTCTTAAAAATTTCACTGCAACTTCACACAGCAGTTATTATCTAAATTTTACAGATGAGAAAAACTGGAGATAAGAGAAGTTTAATAACTTGCTCAAGAATGCACTGCTACTAAATAGAAGATCTAGGATTTGAACACAGGAACAATTGGCTCCTGAATCAGTGTCATTTCCCTGCACTGTGCAATATGGAAACCACTGAAGTGCATGAGGGCCTAGACCACTGATGGAAAGTACTTGTTTAAGGATGTTCTTCCCTTCCCAGCCACAAGCAGAACAAAATGTAGTGAAAAAAGGGAATTTTACTTAGCATTCAAGAAGGGCCTGTGTCCTTTACAATCATTAAACAGGCTAAATGGCTGGTGGCAGCTGAACCTCAGAGTCTTCTCAATCTTCAGGAAAGGCACCATAACTCCTAGCTGTCTGCTTGCCCTATGTGGGAAGCCCTATACAAGGACAACCTCTTACTTATTGAACCCCCTGACTTTTGCACATTTGGAATTCTGAGTACGTCATCATGATTATCATCATCTTTGGCTTCTCAGGAAGCTAATCATCATTACTAACATCTTCCTCATAACTACCACTAATTGAATGCTTTTCAGGTACTCTTCTAGGCGTTTAACATGTATTAGCTCACTCAATCTTCATGACAATGCTACAAGAAAAGGACTTTCTTGAGTTAATAGCCTTCCCCATGTTCAGCTTGGGAGATGTTGATCATTGTAAAGATGCTGTTAGTTGCTTTGGGAAGGCTGAGGGCATAATGATAACAGGCAACTGGACTTTAAGAGCAAGACTGTTAAAATCACCTGACCTCTCCCTGTGGAGTGAGCTCCTACCTTTAGTGTAAAAGTCAGCAACCTCTGGCATAAAACATGCATACAATTAATCCCTGCTGTGTGAAGCATATAGAGAATGCTACAGCCTAGGTGATTCTCAGGTTGGAAGACCTAGGGTCTAGTCACGGCTTTGCTCATAACTTGCTACATAATCTTTGCTGGGCAAGTCGGTTCCTTTATCTGGGCTTCATCTGTAAATGAGGATGTTAATAATACATTTTCTACCAACAGAACAAGGTTATTAATGTGAGCATGAAATGGAAATGTTGAAGAAAGTGCTTTAAATGTAAAGCAAATATAAAGGATACCTTGCCTTACTTCTGTTAATCTTACTCACCCTCCTCTTCTTTCTTCTGTTTCTTCCAACCCCCTTGTCTTCTTTTTCACTATATTTTTTGTTCCTTCTCTTTCTTTATTCTCCCTTAACCAGGTATTGGGTTCACCTGCAGCACTGCACTTAGGCAAAATATTTACAGACTATCAAGTTAGGCAGACTTGAGTCTGACTTGGCTTTGTCCCTTCGTACTTGTTTCTTAAGCAACCACTTCACCCTTTTTGAGCCAGTTTTATCATCTGTAAAAAGGAACACATATTAGGTTGGTATCAAAGTAATTGTTGTGTCTGCCATTGAAAGTAATGGCAAAAACCACAACAACTTTTGCACCAATCTAATAACACCTTCCTTAGAACACTGTTGTCAGAAAATGTGGTAGATGGTGTGTAAATATGGCTGGCAACAATTCCTCCCATCTCTGACATCCATGCAGCTCCTCCCATCAAGAGATGGAGTATATTTTCCTCACTCCTTAAATCTGAGTTGGCCCTGTAACTCACTTGGACCAATAAAGTGCAGAGGCAGTATTGCTAAATGACTTCTGGTTTTATGCCACAAAAGATCTTGCTGTTTATATGTGTTATATGGGTCCATTTTTGCAGATGATAAAAATGAGGCTCAAAAAGGGTAAAGTAATTGCCCAACAAACAGGTAGGAAGGGGCAAAGCCAGGTCAGACTCAAGTCTGCCTACCTCAAAAGTCTTTGTGTTTCTTTTGCCTAAGTGCAGTGCAGCAGGTAAACCCAAGACTTCCTTAAGAGAGAATAAAGAAAAGAAGAGAAGGATCAAACATATAGTGAAAAAAATAATAATACAAGGGAGTTAGGAGAGACAGAGAAGGAAGAGAAGGGTAAGTCGGTCTGCTTTGGTTTTCGCCCTCTTGGATGCCAGCTGCCAGGTATTGAAGAATAATGCCAAATGGAGAGAGGCCCTGGAGGATGAAAGACTACAAAGGTTGGGGTGGGGATTGGAACATTCAGCCCACTCTTGTTGCAGCCACCCCAGGTGAGGTGCCAGATGAGAGTGCAGCCATCTTGGAATGTATAGCCTTAGCCAGCTGTCTGAGGCAAGACCATATAGAACAGAAATTAGCCATCCCCAGCAAGTTCTGCTGAAACTACAGTCATGAGCAAATAACTGGTGGTTGTTTTAAGCCATTAAGTTTTGTGTGGTTTGTTTCACAGCAATAGATAAATGAACCAGCAAGACTAAATGAGATAGTAGAGCCCTGCCAAGTGGCTGGCAGGTGTAGGGGCTCAACACATGATTATACTCTTCCACTTCAAAAGTATCCCTAGGATCTGGCTTGCCTGGCTGGTGGTGCTCAGAGTTCAAAACCTGTTATCTTCACTACAGCATAATTGACAGACCTGACCTCCATTGTGCTAAGGATGCAGAGCTATGGCCATGCCTCCTGTACTTTAAGGCCTTTACAGGTTAAGATATACTCCAAGTTGCACAGATGAGTGTTCTCCCTTTGCCCAGAGAGCCTGAGCCACTTCAAAAGCAGACCTATAGCTATACAAAACTTGGGATGGTGGAGTAATGTCAGGGAAGAGGAGTAGTTTAATTTTTGACTGGTGGTCCAATCTACCTAAACACAGAGGTACAGTGGATAAAAGGATGTTAATACTTATGAATGCTTACTATGTGCCTCACATTGCTCACAATCCCATGAAATAGGTGCTAATATTTTCCCCATTTTCCAGATAAGAACACTGAGGCACAGGGAGGTTTTATTTAGCTGTTGAATTCCCTGACAAGCATAGAGACAAATTAGCGTACAGGCTATTACTTAGGGAATCCTTAGGATACACACTTGTCTAAGGGAAGGAGAGGTAAAGAAACAGGATTAGACAGAGGGAGGTGCTGATCTGTGATGCAGTCTTAATGGCAAACTCAGCAGCTGGGATATCCCTTCAAAGTTGTTCCCTATTGTATCCCTATAGGAAACAAGGCCTTTATATCCCTCCATCAGTCATTGGATACCTAGTTCTTGATTTCAGGTCCAAAGTTATTTCAACCACTCTCATCTTCAAGCCATTCCAAAAGGGAGAAAGGTTTTCTTCAAAATGATTATGGAGAAGAAGTAGAAAAAAATGAGCTCTGGAGTTGGACAAAGCTGGCTTCAAATCCTGAAATTTTCTCTCACTAGCTGTTTAACTCTGAAAAAGTTATTTAACTTTTTGGAGGTTCAGTATCTTTTTTGTTTGTTTGTTTTAGAAAATGGTGATAAGAATACTTAGCCTGTAAGGTGTTTTGGAAATCAAATATAATCATTTATATAAAGCAACTTGCATAGGGACCTGGCATGGAGTAGGTGCTAAATAAATGGAAATTATTGTGATAATTAGGTAAATTATTGCCCTTGGTGCCTGGCTTTCTCATTTGTAAAGTAGAATGAATAAGAGCAAAGAAGAGCTACCCAGAAAGGTAAATGACATTACATCTTTTGTATTATCCAATACACAGTAGTCAGAATTTACACCAATGAATGCATGTTAAAAGGATTTGTACAGATATAACACCCTCACTTTCAAAGAGCAGAGAAACATTTTATATTATGAACACATACATATTGTGGCAATGTAAGACTACTTAAAGAAGGAAGGAAAAGTATCCCCCCTCCCCAGCCAGGGACTGAGACCTGGGGCTAAAATTTTTTGTCAGTCAGTCCTCATCCCCGTCCCTTATCTTTGAGTGACATTACCAGGAAACCTGGCTTTGGTGGAAAGGAGAGCTGAAAAAACATTGGGGAGCCTGATGTCTTTTCTTTTGGGTGGAAAGGTCAGCTGTACAATCCACAGGACAGGAGTGGCTAGCAGTTGTCCTGAGTGGAGGCTACAGAAGAGGTCAGATCCAAGAGAGCAAGGGAAGAATGGAAGGAAAATCCCACCTACCTTCATGTGTGGAGTGATGGGCATTTACTTGAATCTAAATCTACTTCTGTCCTCCCCTGCAATATACTATTGAGCATGTGCCAGAATAATGATTTTAAACAAAAGCCAACACAGATATCAGCCTAGGGGCCTTCTCAGCCTGAGGCAGCCCCTATAGCCAAGCCCTCAGCACTAATGACTTAGAGAGTAGGTTAGGCAGGACATATAGATTTGGTCTGGCTCCCTGATTTTGCTGTGGAAATCTACTAGAATTTGCAAAGACTCGATATTGGGGAAAGGCTCATTGATCTTAAGATCCCCAGACACACAGCCTGGTACCTAAAAATTTTAGTGTATCTGTGAGATTGAAGTGAAGCAAGCTAAGGAATAACAGCCAGGCCTCCCAAATGATTATGAAAAGGAGGGCTTGTCCAAGCTACCTCTGGGCCTTAAAGATGAGATGAGGGTGAGAGTAGGGGGATACATGCACCTAGCCTGTTGGAGAATCCAACATGAAGACTATTGTCCCTTCAGAACCTAAGGCAAAAGTACAAGGAGAGGAAACACTGGGTCCTTTACCTGAAACAAGATATGGTCCTCCCCTGCCCCTCAGACCCTACAGCTCCTTAGGCTCCAAGCCTCAGCCACAAGAGACACAGAATCATATCTGAGCCTTTTGCCCTTCCATAGCTCCAAACAAGGGCGGGGGTTGAAATGTGAGTGGGAGAGATGGGATCATCAGACACACTGTCATTAGCACCTGAACCACATCTCTTCCTAAACCAGAAATCCCAAGAGCAGAAAGAAATAGGAGCAAAGTGAGAGAGGGGTTGTGCTTCCATCACATTAAATAGGAGACTTCATAGGGTTTGGCAAGGGTTGTTTCACATCAGGACATCAATCACTCTGGTCAAGCTGAGGGGTTACAATTAGCAAAGCTTCATGTGCTCTCCCTTTCTTTATTCATCCTGCTTCCGTTTTGGCTTTTTGGGGTTCCGGGACCGACTCTTGGCTTTGCATAGAGGGCATATAGGTGCATTCCGGTGAATTTGCTGGTGACAGGACAAGCAGGCCTAGTGGGGGGCACAGGAAAAAGAAAGTTAGTGGTCAAATTCTTCCAGGTCACAGTGTAGACTTCTGATTCCCCAGGGGCCCAGAAAGCAAAGTGATTTCCCATCAGAAGGGAGCAATAATCAATGAGTAAGACTCAAGTACTCCTGGATGACATAGAAGATGGGAACAAAGGATGTAACCAAGTTCAGGGAAGGGTGTTGAGAAAAAGTATACAAAACTAGAAAGTAAGGCAAAATGAGAACTACACATCTATTCATCATTATACTGAAGCATTGTCTAAAATGCCCAGTTAAGGACTATTTAATTTTCTAGAATAGGGGTCAACAAACATTTATTGTAAAGGCCAAGATAGCAAATACTTTAGACTTTTTACATCATATGGTCTTTGCTGCAATTACTCCACTCTGTTTTACATGAAAGAAGCGATAGACGATAGCTTGCATCCATGTTATTTGCAATAGCTTGCAAACACAGACATGCATGTGGGCCAAGAAAACTTTAACAAAAGCAGGGAACTGATAAGATTTGACTTGTAGGCTATAGTTTGATGATCCCTGCTCCAGAAGAATGTCTCTTTGTTTGACTATTTACTAACTGATTAGGACCCAGACACTGTGATATTACACTGATAAGGTACAAATGACTTTTGCCCAGTTGAGATGCAAATTACTTCTGTTTGGAAGAAAAAGTAACTATAAAGGCTAAGATTTTATTGCCCTGTAGGATGTAAACCAGTTTTGTATGTAACTTTGCAAATTTGTTTTGGCTTTCCTCTCCTTTCTTGACTGTATAGATATCTGTTCCTCAAATGCTCCTGGAACCAGCTTTATAATCCTGCTGGCTCCCTCATGTATGATACATGCTCATTACATATTTGTGTAAGAGTCATTTCTAACTTTTAGAATTGTACTTTAGCAGGGCCTAAAAATCTCCCTACATTCTAACACCTCTGGGAATATGGGGCAACAAACCCTGTGGGTCCAACACAGGACACTCATGTCACCCCTTCCTCTGTGTCACAAGCAAAGGCTATTAAAAGAAGGCCCAACATAAATAAGGCCAAAGACCCAGACCTAGCCTTCCATGGCCCTTCCATGGGAGGATACTTTACTTCCTTCACAGCCCTTACCCAGCTCACTCACCTTCATAGGTGGGGGCTGCTGCCGGAAGGTGGCTGTCTGCCGAGTGTCCTGCTTCCTAGCCACTTGGAGCTGCTGGGCAGCAGCAGCTGCAGCGGCCAGGGACTCAGGGATGGGGGGCTCCTGAGGTTCCGTCTGCCATTCTGCTTTCTGCTTCTCAAAGTAACTTTGGAGATGAGAGACATTGGCTGGATCATTCTGAAAGCAAGGAGAACCTTTCCCCTCTTAAAGACTCCATGCCATATAACCAAGGGTTGAGCTGTGGCTCAGAAGGTCCCCACACCTTCCCAAGCACAAGACTATTTCCCTTGGTACTAGGCCCAATGTCTGATGAGAAAGATAATTCTCTTGGTCCTTAGCTCTGATAGACCAAGAAGCCCAAGAAATCTTAGGACTGGCAAAGTCCTTAAAGGGCATTTAGCCCTATCCACCATCCCATGCTGTTTTGAGCATTCCTATTAAGTGTCCTAAGGTCTCTGCTGACATGCCTCTAGAAATAGGGAGCTCACCAATTCCACAGACACCTTGCTCTACCTTTAGGGAATGGTTTCCTCTATTAAGCCAAATTCTTTCTCTCTGTAAGGCAAGCCTAGTTCTTAAATTTTGGTCTGGAGATGAAGTCCCAGGTTAGCCCGTGAAGACTGTGAAAGCTCAGTCTTTTGTGTTTTTAAAGGTTTCTAGATTATCCCCTTCTAGACCCTAACTTGGGAAATGATATCTTAAGAGTTATAGACATAGTCTTGTCAATATCACACAACGAATTTTAAAAGCCATCTAGTAGTTGTTCTAATTCGTATAGCAATTCATCCAGTTTAATAATCCTCCTCTGTTTTAACAAGCTGGCACCGAGACTTGCCTGAGGTCACACAATGAGTCAGCCACTGAAAAGCCTGGGACTAAAACTAGGTACTCTGACTTTCAGGCTAGACTTCGTGTATGTATACATGCCTGTGTGTGTGTAGGTACGTAGGTATGTATGTGTGTCAAAGGGAGGGTATATTGTAGGGACTGGGGGCAGGTAGCTTACTCCAAGGAAAGCTTTTCCTCTTCTTCACACAAGTCAGGGAGCCTCTGCAGGCCCAGAGTCATGCGCAGGGCATCCACATGTTCCTTCAGTGGCTTATACTCATCATGCAGCCTCCGTGTAGACTCTAGCAGCTTGTTTAGGTCATTCTCAGACTGTTTGATAGTGTTTTCCATCTGAAACATAGAGTGGGATAGGCACAGAGAAAAGATCCTAAGGTTCTCAGAGAGGCTTTATAGCTGAGTGAATAATAGCACAAGCTCCAGAGCTTGTTCAGTCTGTGTTCAAGTCTTTGATCTTCCATGTCCTCTCTATGTAACTCTGCTCAAGCCTCAGTTTCTTCATCTGTATAATGGTGATAATCTATTGCTTACCTCATGCAATCTTGGTGAAGATTTAAGGATATAATTCATATAAAGCACTCAGTAAAAGGGCTAAATTTAGTATTTACTACTAAATAAATAGTAGTTATTGTTCAAATATAGTATCTTAGAGCTGAAATGTCCTTCAGAGCTCATTTAGTCCATCTTGGTACCATTTTACAGGTAAGAAAACTGAGGTTCAGAGATAAGGGACTCTCCTGGGGATATACTTCTTAGTGGCAAAGCCTGCATAAAGACTTAGGGCTTCTGCCTCCTAGGCCAACACTCTTTCTCCTGGATCAGTGTTTCTCAAAATGTGGTCAAGGGATCAGCAGCATCAGCATCACCTGGGAACTCAGATATGCATATTCTTATGCTCCACCTCAGACCTACAGAACCAGAAAATGAAGGGTGGAGTCCAACAATATGTGTCTTAGGCTCTCAAAGTGACTCTGCTGCATGCTCAAGTTTGAGATCCATTGGCCTATATTTTCAGCCCTTCTGGCAAATAATTCCTCATTTAACTGGCCCTGTATTATTGGTTAGCTGGCAGCAAAACTGTCAACACTTTATGAGATCTAGAATTCTGTGATCTCTAACACAGAAAATCCCAATTGCCTATTGTCCAAATCTCATTCATATTTCCTTTAAGATTCTACATCTGACAATATCAGAAAATGAGTATTGCCACAGAAATGAGTTTCCCAGAAATATAAACTTATTTCTTTCAATGGTAAATTTAACAAATATACTCCTCATTGTTATAGGAGATAAGGGTTTGAAAAGACCTTACTGGTCAGCACTGCCAACCTCTTTCCTGGTGAAGGAATCATCAATACAGCAGCTCATACAAGTAACCATTAAGATGCTGCTTGAATAACTCCAAAAGACGGGAGCTTACCACCTTAGCAGGCAGTTCATATTCCATGTTCCAAGGGTTTCCAAAGGAGATACCAGTGGGGAAGCCCCACTTTGATAGGTAGGCAGAAATGATTTGTTTGGTTGATTGAAAGCTTGGAGCGCTTTAAGCTACATTCCAGAGCAGCTGCCTGCTCTTCTTTTCCCTAAGACTAGCTGTCAACTTGCAAAATCCCAGAATGAGAGCACATCAAATTAGTACCCTTGCAGGGTACTGAGTCCCTGTTATCGTGCAGAGGCCCAGAAAGAAGGGACTTGTCCAGTGATATACAGTTAGTGACAGAGTCAGGGCTGGATCTCAGAACTTCTGGATTTTTCCACTCTACAGCCGGCACCGATTCCTGCTCCCCAAGGTTGGCCAAGGCCACATCTCAAGGAGAGGTCCTATTATTCATCACTACCTTTTTCTCAAGGGCTTTAGAGATAGGTTACAGGCAGCCTCATACCACATTGATGTCAGCATGGATCAGTCTGAGTTCCTCCACATGGGCCATCTTCTCCTGTAGCAGAAGGTCCATCTCCTGCTTATATTCCTTCAGGTGCCTTTCCTCTGACTCAAGTGCCTCAAATTCAGCCTTCAAACGAGCCTTGATCTTCTCCATCTGCAGGGTCTTGTTCCTGCAATTTGCAAAAAGCAGAAAACAGGCCAGCAAAAGAAGGGAGAAAATAGAAATGGAGCCAGAACTTTCTTTCTAAGCCATCTTTCTAAGCTTTCCCCTCTCCAGGCATCTGAAGCCATCTCAAAAAAGGAGACCAGGTGCAATGGCTCATGCCTGTAATCTTGGCAATTTATGAGACAGAGGCAGGAGGATCACTTGAGCCCAGGAGTTTGAAATCAGTGTGGGCAACATAGTGAGACCTCATCTCCAAAAAAAAAAAAAAGTAGTCTCTGCTACTCAGGAGGCTAAGGCAGGAGGTTCGCTAGAGCTGTGATTGCACTACTATACCGTAGCCTAGGTGACAGAGCAATATCTTGTCTCTAGAAAGAGTTAGGAGATGTTTTCCTCTAAGATAAAAGCTCAGTAGGTGTCAAATGGGGCTAATTTTGTTCCCTTATGGAGCATTTGCAAATATGGAGTGTGTTTTGGTTGTTACATTGACTCAAGGAAAAGTGTTACTGGCATTTAGTGGACATGGTCCAGAGATGCTAAATAGCCTTTCAATGCACAGAAAAGTCCCGAACAAAAAGAACTCCCACCCAAGATACCAAAAATGACCTCTTGAGAAACTCTAGGGAAGCACTGTACAACAAACTTAGTACAGTGATGGAAATGTTTTGTATCTGTGCTGTGAATATAGTAGCCACTAGGCACATGTGGCTACTGAGCACTTGTAATGTGGCCAGTGCAACTGAGAAACTGATTATTGAATTTTATTTAATTGTAATTAATCAAACTTAAAATTTAAATAGCTACATGTGGCTAATGGCTGTCATAATAGACAGCACAACTCTAGAGGGTATGTTCATCAGTTCCAGAAAAGGAAGGGGAAAGGATACTGCGGGTCACTTCTTTCTTGGAAAAACAAAAACCTGGTTTTGGTCATTAAATCTCAATCATATATCCTGTGGCTCAGGAATCCTATACTTGGGAATTTATTTTAAAGAGGTAATTCAAGGAAGCAAAAAGTTAATTTACAGAGATGCACTTTCTGGGCTTTCAGCAAATTTAGAATATTTGACAGCCACTGAACACTTGTGACATAAAACATGTTGAAGATAAGATACTAACTGAAAAAGTGTACACACTAAAATTACAATTTCAAAGTGTACATGCATGTGACCAAATAAGAAAAAGATCTGGAGAAGCACAGTTCCAAGGGTCTTTAGTAAGACTCTTTAGAGCCCACCTATGGGAAAGGGCTACAAAGTTTTGAAAGGGGTCCTCTCTATGACATGTTGTTGTCTTCCCACTGGCTCCCTATCATGGTTCTCACGGTTCTCAGAATCTGCCTAGCCATTATCCCCTTACTCAGATTTGGAGTCTCCTTTTTCTGCCTCAGTGACCTTCCCCTCTGCCCCAGTCTATCCTATGGGTGCTCTAATTCCACACGCTGGACTCTGTCCTCTGACATCAGCCTGCTTGTCTTCAGTCTCCCTTTTCTTAACATTGCCTGTGCCTCTTGCCTCAAGAGGTAGCCTTCAATGGCACAGAACTACAGAAAAAACTATTAGGTGGGTAGTATGGTAGAAGTTTCTCTTTCTATACTAAAAAACATCTTTTCATGTTATTATATATATATTTTTAACCTTAGAAATGGGTTAAACAGTGGATGTTATCCCACTTGTAGAGAAGGGAACTGAGTGAGGTTCAGGGTGGTAACTTGTCCAGTACCACAGAGCTAGTAAATTGGATGTTGGGATTTAAACCCAGGGCTTTCTTTTTTTTTTTTTAAACCCAGGGCTTTCTAACACCAAAGCCTACATACCATCCACTACTCTACATTGTGTTTGAATGGTGTTACTAGCCTGAAGAGCATAAAAACATCAAGAGTTCTTGTTATAGCTTATCAATTATCTTGCAGAGGGATGATACTGATTTGTATTGGTTAATTACATCTATATAGACTTCTTTGTCCTTTTCTTTTCTTTCTTTCTTTTTTTTTTTTTATTTTTAGGGACGGGGTTTCACCATGTTGGCCAGGCTGGTCATAAACTTCTGACCTCAGGTTATCCACCCGCCTCGGCCTCCCAAAGTGCTGGGATTACAGGTGTGAGCCACCGCACCGAGCCCTCTATTGTCCTTTTCTAGGTGACATGAAGAGAAATCTAAACTTTGCCTACTCCCATGCTCATTTTACAGATGAGAAAACTAAGATTCAGAGCAGTATAATGTCTCACCCTAAGTGCCATATAACCAGTTAGGGCAGTGCTGGGTCAAGAACCTATTTCTGCAGAGTCATATCATAAAAGAAGCATGTACTTTAGAGTCAGGCTTGAGTACAAATCCTGGTTCTGCCTCTGATTAACTATTTGCTTTTGGACAATAATAACAACAACTATATTTTAACTATATTTATTGAGCACTTACTATGTACCAATTATAGAAGGTTTCAATATACATTCACTCAATTATTTATTGAATACTTGTCATGTGCTAGGCAAGGGATAGAGCAGAGAACAGGACAGTATATAGACAACGTTTCATCTAATGAAGAAAACAGATCCTGAACACAGGGTTATATGTAAAATCATATTAGTGGTAGGGAGGTGATACAGAATGTCATAGAAGAATACAACAAAGTGACCTAACATAGTCTGAGGGACACTATAGAGTAAAAGTGGCGGTAAGGGGAGGTTTCCCTGAGAACTGAGGACATGAAATCTAAGCTGTGACCTGAAGAATGAATAGGAGTTAGCTGGTGACTGCAGGTGGGCACACAGGAGAACAGTCCAGACAAAAAGAATAGCATGAGTAACGGTGCCACAGAAGAATATGGCAGATTAAAGGAACTGAGTAAAGAGCAGTGTGGCTGGAACACCAACTACAAGAGGGAGAGGGGCCTAGATAAAACTGCTGAGGTTGACAGGGGCTAAAACACAACTTGGAGACTGGGATGAGTTAGGATATTATCCTTAGGGGAAGGTGGATTTTTAGAATTTTAAACAGTAGGAGAGTGACATTATCTGATCATCTCACTTTACTTCTCTCAGCCTTGGCTTCCTCATCAGTAACACAGGAATAACAATAGCAACTACTTTACACATCATGTGGTAAGAATTAAACAAGCTAAGATACACAAAGTCACCAAGCAGAGTGTGTGGCACATGGAGGGCAGTCAACACATAAATAGTGCCCTTCTTTCTCCACTTTGCCCAACTCTTCCACCATGGTTATCTCTTTCACCTTCTCTTCCACCATGGTTATCTCTTTGCACTACAGCAAAAAGGGTTCATGTGTGTGCACATGCATGTGTGGCCAGATATATTGCTGCTTACTGAGATTAAAATATAATCATTAGTGGGAGAATGGGAAAGGAATAAGGGTTGAAAAATTACCTATTGGGTACAATGCTTGCTATTTGGGTGATAGGTACACTGGAAGCCCAAACCTCACCATTATGCAATATATCCACGTAACAAATCTACACATGTAGCCCCTGAATCTAAAATTTTAAAATATATATATTAGCTGAAGCCACATCATAATGTCTACATAAATAACAGTATTTTATGTAGCTGACCCAAACCTTCCAATTTGCAATTAATTCGATTAACATGAAAGTAACTACCACTAACTGAAATCAGGGGTGAGAGGGACTCTCCCACTGCCCCTTAATAGAAATCAGCATAGTGCAGCTAGCCCTGCTTGAATGAGTGCCTTTTATCTAATCCTCCCTCCTCCAGCCATGCCTACTTCCGTTTGCAGAAACCCATGTTGTTGGGCAAGAGATATTAATTCCAGAATAAACCAAAGATTTTTCACTTGATGTGTACAGGGTCACAGTTAAGTGCTGACTTGACATGGAAAATCAAAAGCACAAAGCCTTCCTCAAAGCACCAGTGGTATTTCCTCTCTCTGGGGTAGAGGGCTGCCACCAGCAAGATGGCAGCTTAATCTTTTGGGTACAAGTTACATAGCCACAAGGTCTGCCTCCATCCAAGATGGTTGGGAGCCTTTGTCTATCGCCCACTATGGCAAGAAATACCAAGGACCAAGACCCTGACTAAAAGGCAGAAGGGCCAAGACTCCTGGTTAGGGAAGGAAAATACGTTTATGAAGACAGGTTTCAGAAATATCCTCTATTTGCTATTTGTAAAGTCAGTTTCTCTGAGGGAAGCCTGGCCCATGCTTTAGTGGAGGGACAGCAATGTCACTGCAGGCTTTGATGGTGCCACTAACATCTCTCAGTAGTGGTGCATCAAAGGCAGGGCGGTAAGAACAGTCTACTCTGGGGTGAAGACAATAAGGGGGTGTGCTGTGTGTAGAAAATAAAAATATAAAAATAAAACCAATTAAAGTTGGTCTACTCTTTATTACTACCTTGCAATGGTAACCTCAGAAAATGTCTACTGAAGGACATCTGTACTGACTCTAATTTTTGGTAATCATGAATAAAGCCACTATGAATATCCATGTATGAGGTTTAGGGTAACCATTTTCATCCAAGATTGCAATTGCTGGGTTGTATGGTCATTGCACATTTAGCTTTTCAATAAACTACCCAACTGTTCCAGAGTGACTGTAACATTTCACATGCCCATCAGCAAAATATGAGTGATCTAGTCCCTCCACCTGGTCAGCTATTTTAACTATCATAATAAATATGTAGTGTTACTTCAAAGTGATCTTATTGCATTTCTCTAATGCCTATTGATGTTGAACACCTTTCCACATACTTATTTGCCATCCGTATATCCCTTTCTATGAAATGTCTGCTCATGTCTTTGGCTCACTTTCTAATTGGATTACCATTGATCCTTGAACAACATGGGTTTGAACTGCATAGATTCACTTATACATGGATTTTTTCCAACAAAATATGGATTAAAAATACAGTATTTGCAGAATGTGAAAACTGCATATATGGAGGGCTGACTTGTTGTATACTAAGGGCTGACTTGAGTGTGCATATGTGCAAATTTTGGTACAGGTAGGGGCCTAGAACCAATCCCCTATATACACTGAGGGGTAACTGTGTTTATTTTATCATTGTTGAGTTTTAATAATTCTTTATATATTCTAGATATACGTCCTTTGGCAGACATGTGGTTTGAAAATATTTTCTCCCACTCAGTAGCTTGCCTTTTTGTCTCCTTGAAAGGGTCTTTGGTAAACTATTTAACTTTTTTTTTCAAGTCCAATTTATAGAGTTTTTAAATTATTGTTTTATTTTGAACTTTATTTATTTATTTTGAACTTTTTTTTTCTTTCTCTCTCTTTCATCTACGAATTGTTTATAAGTTCCAGTATACACGTGCAGAAAGTGCAGGTTTGTTATATAGGTATACATGTGCCACGGTGGTTTGCTGCATCCATCAACTCATCATCTACATTAGGTATTTCTCCTAATCTTATCCCTCCCCTAGTCCCCTACCCCCGAAAAGGCTGCAGTGTGTGATGTTCCCCTCCCTGTATCCATGTGTTCTCTTTGTTCAACTTCCACTTATGAGTGAGAACATGCAGTGTTTGGTTTTCTGTTCCTGTGTTAGTTTGCTGAGAATGATGGTTTCCAGCATCATTCATGTCCCTGCAAAAGACAAGAACTCAATTTTTTTTATGGCTGCATGGTATTCCATGGTATATATGTGCCAAATTATCTTTATCCAGTCTATCCCTGATGGACATTTAGGTTGATTCTAAATCTTTCGTTTGTGAACAGTGCTGCAATAAGCATATGCGTGTATGTGTCTTTATAGTAGAATGATTTATAATCCTTTGGTTATATACCTAGTAATGGGATTGCTGAGTCAAATGGTATTTCTGGTTCTAGATCACTGAAGAATTTCCACACTCTCTTCCACTTGAACTAGTTTACACTCCTACCAACATTGTAAAAGAGGTTTTTTTCCCCCTCCACATTCTCTCCAGCATCTGTTGTTTCCTGAGTTTTTAATGATTGCCATTCTAATTGGTGAGAGATGGCATCTCAATGTGGTTTTAATTTGCATTTCTCTAATCACCACTGATGATGAGCTTTTTTTTTTTTTCTCACGTTTGTTGGCTGCATAAATGTCTTCTTTTGAGAAGTGTCTGTTTTCATATCCTTTGCCCACTTTTTGATGGGGCTATATTTTTCTTGTAAATTTGTTTAAGTTCCTTGTAGATTCTGGATATCAGACATTTGTCAGATGGACAGATTGCAAAATTTTTCTCCCATTCTGTAGGCTGCCAGTTCACTCTGATGATAGTTTCTTTTGCTGTGCAGAAGCTCTTTAGTTTAATTAGATCCCATTTGTCAATTTTGGTTTTTATTGTCATTGCTTTTGGTGTTTTAGTCATGAAGTCTTTGCCCATGTCTATGTCCTGAATGACATTGCCTAGGTTTTCTTCTAGGATTTTTATGGTGTTAGGTCTTATGTTTAAATCTTTAATCCATCTTGAGTCAATTTTTTTTATTGCATTTTAGCTTTTGGGATACATGTGAAGAACATGCATGATTGTTGCATAGGTACACACATGGCAGTGTGATTTGGTGCCTTCCTCCCCATCACCTGTATCTGGCATTTCTCTCCATGCTATCTCTCACCAACTTCCCACCCCCCGCTGTCCCTCCCCTATTTCCCCCTGACAGACAGTGTGTGATGCTCCCTTCCCTGTGTCCATGTGTTCTCATTGTTCAATACCTGCCTATGTGTGAGAATATGCAGTGTTTGATTTTCTGTTCTTGTGTCAGTTTGCTGAGAATGATGGTTTCCAGGTTCATCCATGTGCCTACAGAGGACAAACTCATCGTTTTTGATGGCTGTATAATATTCCATGGTGTATATGTGCCACATTTTTTCTGTCCAGTCTATCATCGATGGGCATTTGAGTTGGTTCCAGGTCTTTACTATTGTAAACTGTGCTGCTGCAATGAACATTCGCATCCTTACAGTAGAACAATTTATAATCCTTTGGATATATACCCAGTAATGGGATTGCTGTTTCAAATGGAATTTCTATTTCTAGGTCCTTGAGGAATTGCCACTCTGTCTTCAACAATGGTTGAACTAATTTACACTCTCACCAACAGTGTAAAAGTGTTCCTGTTTCTCCACATCCTCTCCAGCATCTGTTGTCTCCAGATTTTTTAATGATCACCATTCTAACTGGCATGAGATGGTATCTCAAGGTAGTTTTGATTTTCATTTCTCTAATGACCAGTAATGAAGAGCATTTTTTCATGTTTCTTGGCCTCATGTATGTCTTCTTTTGCAAAGTGTCTGTTTATATCCTTTGCCCACTTTTGAATGGGCTTGTTTGTTTTATTCTTGTAAGTCTGTTTTAGTTCTTTGTAGATTCTGGATATCAGCCCTTTGTCAGATGGGTAGACTGCAAAAATTTTTTCCCATTCTGTTGGTTGCCGATTCACTCTAATGACTGCTTCTTTTACTGTGCAGAAGCTGTGGAGTTTCATTAGGTCCCATTTGTTTATTTTGCCTTTTGTTGCCAATGCTTTTGGTGTTTTGGTCATGAAGTCCTTGCCTATGCCTATGTCCTGAATTGTTTTGCCTAGATTTTCTTCCACGGTTTTTATGGTGTTAGGTCTTATGTTTAAGTTTTTAATCCATCTGGAGTTAATTTTGGTGTAAGGTGTCAGGAAGGGGTCCAGTTTTTGCTAGTGTAAGGTGTCAGGAAGGGATCCAGTTTCTGTTTTCTACACATGGCTGGGCAGTTTTCCCAACACCGTTTATTAAACAGGGAATCCTTTCCCCATTGCTTGTTTTTGTCAGGTTTGTCAAAGATCAGATGGTTGTAGATGTGTGGCATTACTCCAAGGCCTCTGTTCTGTTCCATTTTTCTACATATCTGTTTTGGTACCAGTATCATGCTGTTTCAGTTACTGTAGCCTTGTAGCATAGTTTGAAGTCAGGTAGCTTGATGCCTCCAAATTTGTTCTTTCTGCTTAGGATTGTCTTGGCTATACGGGCTCTTTTTTGATTCCATATGAAATTTAAAATAGTTTTATTTTTAATTATGTGAAGAAAGTCAATGGTAGCCTAATGGGGATAGCATTGGATCTATAAATTACTTTGGGCAGTATGGCCATTTTCATATTGATTTTTCCTATTAATGAGCATGGAATGTTTTTCCATTTGTTTGTGTCCTCTTATTTTTTTGAGCACTGGTTCTTAGGTCTCCTTGAAGAGGTCCTTCACATCTCTTTTAAGTTGTATTCCTAGGTATTTTATTCTCTCTGTAGCAATTGTGAATTGGAGTTGACTCACGATTATTAAATTTTTATCTTATGAATCATGCATGGTGTCATGACTAGAATTCTTCATCAAGGTTTGGGTTGTGGAGGTTTTCTATGCTGTCTACTAAAAGTGTTATGGTTAAGTTTACATTTTCCATCCATTCTGAATTAATTTTTATAAAAGGTGTAGAGTTTAGATTTTTTTTTTTTTTGTCCCAAGGCTATCCAATAGCTATAGCACCATTTGTTGTGAAGACTATTATTCCTCCACTGAATTACTTCTGCACCTCTGTTAAAAAATTAGTTGGCCATACTAGTGTGAGTTAATTTATCGATTCCCAATTTTATTCCATGAAACTATGTGTCTCTCCCTTCACCAATACTGCACAATCTTGATTATTATGGCATATAATAATTTGAAATCAGGAAGCATGATGTCTCCCACTTTATTTTTATTTTTCAAAATTGCACTACCTATTTAATGATTGTGCTTCACCATAGAAATTTTAGTATAATCTTTTGTACATCTACCAAAAGATTTTGGAGATTTTAATGGGAATTTCATTAAATATATGTATCAATTTGATAGGATTGACATCTTTGCTATACTGAGCCTTCCAAAGCATGAATATGGTGTGTCTCTTTACTTAGATCTTTGATTTCTTTAATTAGCATTTTGTAGTTTTCAGCATAAAACTCTTGGACATGTTTTATTAAATCTTTGTTACTCCTAAATATTTTACAAATTTAAGTGCTGGTAAATGGTTTTGTATTTTTAATTGTGGTTTCCATATGCCTACTGTTAGTATATAGTGATTTTACATGTTGAGCTTGTATCCTAAAACCTTGCTAAACTCAATTACTAGATCTAAAAGGAATTTTTTTAAATTATATTTTAAGTTCTGGGGTACATGTGCAGATCATGCACGTTTGTTACATAGGTATACGTGTGCCATGGTAGGGGTTTGCTGCATCCATCACCCCGTCATCTACATTATGTATTCCTCCTAATGCTATCCCTCCCCAATCCCCCCACCCTTGCTGTTTCTCCCCTAGCCCCCCATCCCCAAGGCCCAGGTGTGTGATATTCCCCTCCTGTGTCCAAGTGTTCTCATTGTTCAATGCCCACTTATGAGTGAGAATATGCAGTGTTTGGTTTTCTGTTATTGTGTCAGTTTGCTGAGAACGATGGTTTTCAGCTTCATCCATGTCCCTGCAAAGGATATGAACTCATCCTTTTTTATGGCTACATAGTATCCCATGGTGTATATGTGCCACGTTTTCTTCATCCAGTCTATCATGGATGGGCATTTGGCTTGGTTCCAAGTCTTTGCTATTGTGAACAGTGCTGCAATAAACATACGTATGTATGTGTCTTTATAATAGAATGATTTATAATCCTTTTGGTGTACACCCAGTAATGGAATTGTTGGGTCAAATGGTATTTCTAGTTTTAGATCCTTGAGGAATCATCACACTGTCTTCCACAATGGTTGAATTAATTTACACTCCCACCAACAGTGTAAAAGCATTCCTTTTTCTCCACATCCTCTCCAGCATCTGTTGTCTCCTGATTTTTTAATGATCACCATTTTAACTGGCATGGGGTGGTATCTCAGTGTGGTTTTTATTTGCATTTCTCTAATGACCAGTGATAAAGAGGTTTTGTTAATATGTTAGTTGCCTGTGTAAATGTCTTCTTTTGAAAAGTGTCTCTTCATTTCCCTTGCCCACTTTTTGATAGTTTTTTTTTTTTTCTTGTAAATTTCTTTTTTTTTTTTTTTTTGAGATGGAGTTTCGCTCTTGTTACCCAGGCTGGAGTGCAATGGCGTGATCTCGGCTCACCGCAACCTCCGCCTCCCGGGTTCAGGCAATTCTTCTGCCTCAGCCTCCTGAGTAGCTGGGATTACAGGCATGTGCCACCATGCCCAGCTAATTTTTTTGTATTTTTAGTAGAGACGGGGTTTCACCATGTTGACCAGGATGGTCTCGATCTCTCGACCTCGTGATCCACCTGCCTCGGCCTCCCAAAGTGCTGGGATTACAGGCTTGAGCCACCACGCCCGGCCTTTTCTTGTAAATTTCTTTAAGTTCTCTGTAGATTCTGGGTATTTGTCGTTTGTCAGATGGGTAGATTGTAAAAAATTTTCCTATTCTGTTGGTTGCTGCTTCACTCTATTGAAAGACTTTCTTCACAGAACTGGAAAAAAACCACCTTGATCTTCACATGGAACCCAAAATCAGCCCACATAGCCAAGATAATCCTAAGCAAAAAATAACCAAAGCTGGAGGCATCAGACTACCTGACTTCAAACTATATTACAAAGCTACTGTAATCAAAACAGCATGATACTGATACCAAAACAGAGATATAGACCAATGGAACAGAACAGAACCCTCAGAAAGAATGACACACAACTACAACCATCTGATCTTTGACAAACCTGACAAAAACAACCAATGGGAAAAGGATTCCCTATTTAATAAATGTTGTTGGGAAAACTGCACAGCCATAGGTAGAAAGCTGAAACTGGATCCCTTCCTTATACCTTATACAAAATTTAACTCTAGATGGATTAAAGTTTTAAACATTAGGCCTAACACCATAAAAACTCTAAAAGAAAACCTAGGCAATACCATTCAGGACATAGGCGTGGGCAAGGACCTCATGATCAAAACACCAAAAGCAATGGAAACAAAAGCCAAAATAGACAAATGAGATCTAATTAAATTTAAGAGTGTCTGCACAGCAAAATAAACTAAGAGGAATTTTTAACAATTTGTTTTTGTTTTTTAGATTTCTTGGGATTTCCTACAAAGACAGTCATGGCATCTGCAAATGACAGTTTTATTTCTTAGTTTCCATCTGTACACCATTTTTTACTTTCTTGACCAATTGTCTTGCCTGGAACTTCTAGCATTATATTTAGTAGCAGTGTTAAAAGTGGACATTCTTGTCTTCTTCTTGACCTTAGGGGAATAAAATTCATTTTTTCACAATTAAGTGTAATATTAGCTGTAGAGTATTTATAGATGCCATTTATCTAGTTGAGGAAGTTCCCCTGCAATCTTAGTTTGAAAAGACATTTTATCATAAATAGGAATTTCGTAATGTTTTACCTACATCAATTAACATGATCATGTTATTTCTCCTTTTAGTCTTAATATAAATGACACTGGTTTATTTTCACTTTCATTTCAATAGTTTTGGGGTACCGGTGGTTTCGGTTACATGGATGAGTTTTTCAGTGGTGATTTCTGAAATTATGGGGTATCTGTCACCTGAGCAGTGTAAACTGTACTCAATATGTAGTCTTTTATCCTTCACCTCACTCTTACCCTTCCCACTGAGTCTTCAAAGTCCATTATATCATTCTTATACCTTTATATCCTCATAGGTTAGCTCCCACTTATAAACGAGAACATATAATATTTGAGTTTCCATTCCTGAGTTACTTCACTTTGAATAATGTCCTCCAGCTCTGTCCAAGTTGCTGCAAAGGCCATTATTTTATTCAATTTTATAGCTCAGTAGTATTTCATGTTGTATATATATACCACATTTGTTTTATCCATTCATTGGTGGATGGGCATTTTTGTTGGTTCTACATTTTTGTAAATGCGAATTATGCTGCTATAAATATGCATGTACATGTGTCTGTTTTATACAATGACTTCTTTCCCTTTGGATAGATACCCACTAGTGGAACTTTTATTTCAAGAGTTTTGGGGTTACAGGTGGTTTTTGTTACATAAATGAGTTCTTTAGAGGTGATTTCTGAAACTGTAGTGGACCTGTCACCTGAGCAGTGTACACCGTACCCAGTATGTAGTCTTTTATCCCTCACTCCAATACCATGCTTCCCACTGAATCTCCAAAGTTCATTGTATCATTCTTATGTTCTACATCCTCATAGCTTAGCTTCCACTTATAAGTGAGAAAACATACGTTCTCACTTATGCTGCTATAAACATGCATGTGCATGTGTCTGTTTTATGCAATGACTTCTTTCCCCTTGGGTAGATACCCAGTAGTAAAATTGCTGGATAGGATGGTACATCTACTTTCAGTTTTTAAAGGAATCTCCATACTGTTTTCCATAGTGGATGAACTAGTTTACATTCCCATCAACAATGTAAAAGTATTCTGTTTTCACCAGGTCCACACCAACATCTGCTATTTTTTCACTTTTTCTTTATGGTCATTCTTACTCGAGTAAGATAGTATCTCACTGTGGTTTTAATATGCATTTTCCTGATGATTAGTGATGTTGAGCAGGTTTTTCATATGCTTATTGACCATTTGTATATCTTCTTTTGAGACTTATCTATTCATGTCTACTTGCCTGATTTTCTTTTCTTTTTTCTTTTTTTTTTTTTTTTTTTTTTTTTTGGCAGAGTCTCACTCTGTCAGTAGAGTGTCTCAATCTCTGCTCACTGCAACCTCCACTTCCCAGGCTCAAGCAATTCTCATGCCTCAGCCTCCTGAATAGCTAAGACTACAGGCATGAGCCACTGCACCCAGCTAATTTTTGTATTTTCCTTTTTATAGAGACAAGGTTTCACCATATTGGTCAGGCTGGTCTAAAACTCCTGGCCTCAAGTGATCTGTCTGCCTTGGTGTCCCAAAGTGGCAGAATTAGAGGCATGAACCACTGCGCCTGCCCCTTTGCACACTTTTAATGGGATTTTTTTTTTTTTTTCTTATTTGAGTTCTTTGTAGATTCTCGATATTAGTCCTTTGTCAGATGCATAGTTTGCAAATATGTTCTTCCACTCTGTGGGCTGTCTGTTTACTTTGCTGATTATTTTACTGTACAGAGGAGTTTTAATTTAATTAATTCCCATTTGTTTATTTTTTAGTTGCATTTGCTTTTGGAGTCATAGTCATGAATTCTTTGCCTAGGCAAATGTCCAGAAAAGTTTCTCGATGCTGTCTTCTGGTATTTTTTTTGCTTTCAGTTCTTAGATTTAAGTCTCTGATCCATCTTGAGTTGATTTTTGTATAAGGTAAGAGGTGAGGATCTAGTTTCATTCGTCTACATGTGACTCGCCAGTTTTCCCAGCACCATTTACTGAATACGGTGTCCTTTCCCATGTTTTTGTATGTTTTTTCACAAAAACTCATTTTTATTGACTTTATAAACATAATTTTTATCTTCTTTTTTCTTTCTTTTTTTATTGTACTTTAGGTTCTGGGGTACATGTACAGATCATGCAGGATTGTTGCATAAGTATATACATGGCAATGCAGTTTGCTGCCTCCATACCCTCCATCACCTATATCTGGTATTTCTCTCCATGTTATCCCTCCCCAACCTCCCCACTGTCCCTCCTCTAGTCCATGTGCTCTCACTGTTCAACAACTACTTATGAATGAGAATATGTGGTGTTTGGCTTTCTGTTCTTGTGTCAGTTTGCTGAGAATGATGGTTTCGAGATTCATCCATGTCCCTACAAAGGACACAAGCTTATCCTTTTTAATGGTTGCATAGTATTCCATGGTGTATATATGCCACATTTTCCTTGTTTAGTCTATCATCAACAGGCATTTGGGTTGGTACCATTTTGTTGGTACTTACAGAAGGCTGTAAGCATTTGGCCTTATTTCTGGGTTTTCTATTCTCTTTCATTGTCCTTTATGCCTATTTTTATACCACTACAATGTTGTTTTTGTAGCTTACAGCCTTGTAGTATAATTTGATGTTGGGAAATGTGATGCCTTTTTTGATTCCATATGAATTTTAGGATTTTTTTTTCTAGTTCTGTGAAGAATAATGATGGTATTTTGATGAGAATTGCATTGAATCTGTGGGTTACTTTGGGCAGTACGATCATTTTCATATTACTGATTCTACCTCTCCATGAGCATGGAATATGTTTCCATTTGTTTGTGTCATCTATGATTTCTTTTAGCAGTGTTTTGTAGTTTTCCTTCTAGAGATATTTCATCTTCTTGGTTAAGCATATTTCTAAATATTTTATTATTTCTGCAGCTGTTGTAAAATGGGTTGACTTGTTGATTTGATTCTCATCTTAGTTGTTCTGGTATACAGCAGTGCTACTGATTTGTGTACATTGATGTTGTATCCTGAGACTTCACTGAATTTGTTTATCAGGCCAAGGAGTTTTTGGATGTGTCTTTAGGGTATTCTAGGCATATGATCATATCACTGGCAAACAGTGACAATTTGACTTTCACTTTTTCATTTTGGATGCTCTTTACTTCTTTCTCTTGTCTGATTATGCTGGCTATGATTTCCAGTACTATGTTGTATAAAAGTAGTGAAAATGGGCATCCTTGCCTTGTTCAAGTTCTCAGGGGGAATGTTTTAAACATTTCCCCATTCAGTGTGATGTTGCCTGTAGGTTTGTCATAGATGGCTTTTATTACCTTGAAGTATGTCCCTTCTATGCCAGTTTTATTGAGTGTTTTCTTATCAAAAAGGAATGTACAATTTTATCAAATGCTTTTTCTGCATCTATTGAGATAAACATATGATTTTTGTTTTTAATTCTGTCTATGTGATGTATCACATTTATTGACTTGTGTATGTTAAACCATACCTGCAACCCTAGGATAAAACTGACTTGATCATGGTTTATTATCTTTTTGATAATGCTATTGGATTTGCTTAGCTAGTATTTTGCTGAGGATTTTTGAATCTATGTTCATCAGGGTATTCATGTGTAGTTTTTTGGTTGTGTTCTTTCCTGATTTTTGGTATTGGGGTAACACTGGATTCATGGAATAATTTAAATAATATTTCCTCTTTTTTCTGTCTTTTGGAATGGTTTCAGTAGGATTGGTACCAATTCTTATTTGAATGTCTGATAGAATTCAGCTGTGAATCCATCTGGTTCTGAACATTTTTTGTTGGCAGTTTTTAAATTGCAGTGTCAATTTCACTTTTTGCTATTGGTCTTTTCAGGGTTTCCATGTCTTTCTGATTTAATCTAGGAGGCTTCTGTATTTCCAGGAACTTGTCCATCTCCTCTACACTTTCTAGCTTGTGTGTAAAAATGTTTTCATAGTACACTTGGATAATCTTTTGTATTTCTGTGATATCAGTTGTAATATCTGCAGTCTCATTTCTGATTGAGTTCATTTGGATCTTTTCTTGGTTAATCTCCCTAACAGTCTATCAATTTTGTTTATCTTTTCAAAGAATCAGCTTTCTGGTTCATTTATTTTTTGTATTTTTTTTGTTGTTGTTCCAATTTCACTGAGTTTTGCTTTTGTTATTTTTTTTCTTCTGCTGGGTTTGAGTTTAGTTTGTTCTTGTTTCCCTAGTTTCTTGAGGCGTGACATTGAGTTGTCCATTTGTGCTCTTTCAGACTTTTTGATTTAGGCATTTAACACTATGAATTTTCCTCTTAGCACCATATTTGTTGTATCCCAGAGGTTTTGGTAAGCTGTGTAACTATTATCATTTATTTCACAGAATTTTTCAATTTCTCTCTTGATTTTATTGTTAACCCAAAGCCCATTCAAGAGCATATTATTTGCTTTCCATGTATTTCCATAGTTTTGAGGGTTGTTTTTGAAGTTGATTTCCAATTTTATTTCCCTGTGGTCTGAGAAAATGCTTGATAAGATTTTGATTTTCTTAAATTTATAGAGACTCGTTTTGTGGCCTATGATATGGTCTATCTTGGAGAATATTCCATATACGGAAGAAAAGAATATATGTTCTGTAGTTGTTGGAAATAATGCTCTGTAAATAACTGTTAAATCCATTTGTTGTAGGGTATAAAGTCCATTGTTTCTTTGATTTTCTGTCTTGATGATCTATCTAGTGCTGTAAGTATATTATTGAAGTTCTCCAATATTATTGTGTTGTTGTTCATCTAATTTCTTAGGTCTAGTAGTAATTGTTTTATAAATTTGGGTCCTCTGGTGTTAGGTGCATATATATTTAAAATTGTGATATTTTCCTGTTAGGTTAATCCTTTTATCATTATATAATGTCCTTGTTTATCTTTTTTTAGAAACCATTGTTGTTTTAAATTCTGTTTTGTCTGATGTAAGAATAGCTACTCCTGCTTGCTTTTGGTTTCCATTTGTGTGTACTGTCTTTTGCCACCCCTTTACCTTAAGCTTACATGAGTCCTTATGCATTAGGTCTTTTGAAGACATCTATGTTAGTATTGAGATATGAGGTACTGTTTTATTCTTCATGTAGTTGTTGCCTAAATATTTTGGATCTTTTTCATAATGTTGTTGGTTTATAGGCCTTGTGAGATTTAAGTTTTAAGAAGGTTCTATTTTGGTGTATATCAAGGTTTTATTCCAACATTTCAAACTTCTTTTAGCATTTATTTAGTGCTGATTTGGTGGTGGTAAATTCTATCAAAATTTTTTCTTGAAAAAGACTATCTTTCTTTCATATATAAATCTTAGTTTTGCTAGATAGAAAATTCTAGGGTGACCACTATTTTGTTTCAGGAGGCTAAAGATAAGACTCCAATCCCTTTTGGCTTGTAAGATTTCTGCTGAGAAATCTGCTGTAAATTTGATAGGGTTTGCTTTATAGGTTATCTTTTATTTCACAGCCCTTAAAATTATTTGTTTTCATCTTGACTTTAGATAACCTGATGACTATGTGCTTTCATGATAATTTTTTTTTTTTGCAATGATTTTCCAAGTTCTTTTGATTTCTCATATTTGAATGTCAATACCTCGAGCAAGGCCAGGAAATGTTTCCTCAATTATTACCTGAACTAAGTTTTCCAAACTTTTAGATTTCTGTTCTCCCTTAGGATCACCAATTATTCTTAGGTTTGGTCATTTTACATAATCCCATATTTCTTGAAGACTTTGTTCATTTATTTTATTCTCTTTTATTTGTATTTGTCTGTTTTGGTTATTTTGAAAGCCCTGTCTTCAAGCTCTGAAATTCTTTCTTCTTCTTGTTCTAGCTTATTGTTGAAAATTTCCATAGAATTTTATATTTCCCTAAGTATGTCTTTCATTTCCAGTAGCTCTCATTGTCTTTTCCTTTATAACATCTATTGCTCTAAAATATTTTAATTCAAGGAAGACTCTCCAAGATGGCCAAATAGACAAAACTCTGGTGCACAACACTCAGTGAGAGAGATGCAGAAATCCAGAAATCTCCTAGCTCCAACTGAGGTACCAGATGCATTTCAATGGGTCTGGTCCTGACAGTGAGCAAAGCCCATGTAGGGCAGACCTAGTGGGGAAGAGGTGCTGCTTCACCCAGAAAGTGCATGTGACCAGTGAGTCAGAGGCTCCCCCTATGACACTCCAGTCCAGATACAGCACTTCCTGCAAAGCCTCAGCAATACACAGAACAGGGGCTCTTTGCCAGTCAAGTGCCAGGAATTAAAAGCATGGAGTTGAATAATAATCCAGGATAGTGTCCCAGATTGGCGCATAGACCTAAACAGATGCCTAAGCCCAAAAGGCAGCTGGGAGAGTCTGCGGGCCGAGCTATCATCCTCCCCTTCCCAGAGAGGGAGCTGTAAGTGGGAACAACTGGGCTGGTCCCTACCCAATGACAGGAGAGAGAGGAAGCTGAAAGGGGGAGATGGCTGGGTGCGAATAGGTGGGTCCCTACCATCCCCCACAACCCCCGGGGGGCTGAAGCTCTAACTCTAGCATGTTGCAAAGCCAGTGCCACAGTCTGAGCTGAACCCTGAATGGTCCAGCCCAGTGGAGGAAGGGCACAACCCACCATTAGAGAGGTGGGACTGGGCTACATGTTTTAACAAAAAACATAGGAAGGCTACGTAGCAATGGGACTGCGTTCTTGACCACCCAGCAGCACTGCCAGGTCAGTGGAAGAGGCAGGTCTAAATCCCCAGTGTAAAAAAAAAGGTACAGGAAGCTTCCCTAGTAAACTGAAGGAGTTCCTAGAAACCCAGTAGTGCCTTGACAGGCAGACAGGTGACCTTATTAAGCAGCTCCCTGAGACCACAGCCAGGTAAATACACAAAGTTGGGAAAAAACAACACAAAAAAAAGATGAAACCATCAAAGACCAGAACACCTCTTCTCCTTCAAAGGATCATAACTCCTCAACAACACAGGAACACAACATGACTGAGAAGGAGTGTGGCAAATTGACAGAAACAGGCTTCAGAAGGTCGATAATAACAAACATTTCTGAGCTAAAGGAACACGTTCTAACTCAATGAAAAGAAACAAACAAACAAAAACTTGTAAAAAGGTTAAACGAAATGCTAACTAGAATAACCAGCTTAGAGAAGAACATAAACGACTTGATGGAGTTGAAAAACACAGCACAAGAACTATGTGAAGCAAACACACATTTTTTTTTTTTTTTTTTTTTTTTTTTGAGACTGAGTTTCGCTCTCGTTACCCAGGCTGGAGTGCAATGGTGCGATCTCAGCTCACCGCAACCTCCTGGGTTCAGGCAATTCTCCTGCCTCAGCCTCCTGAGTAGCCAGGATTACAGGCACGTGCCACAATGCCCAGCTAATTTTTTGTATTTTTAGTAGAGACGAGGTTTCACCATGTTGACCAGGATGGTCTCGATCTCTTGATCTTGTGATCCACCCGTCTCGGCCTCCCAAAGTGCTGGGATTACAGGCTTGAGCCACCGCGCCCGGCCAGCAAACACACATTTTAATAGCCAAATTAATCAAGTAGAAGAAAGGATATCAGAGATTCAAGATCAACTCAATGAAATAAAAAGAGAAGGCAAGACAAGAGAAAAAAGAGTGAAAAGAAATGAACAAACCTCCAAGAAATATGGAATTATGTGAAAAGACATAATCGATGTACCTGAATAGGATGGGCAGATTGAATCCAAGCTGGAAAACATGCTCCAAGATATTATCCAGGAGAACTTCCCAAGCCTAGCAAGGCAGTTCAACATTCAAATTCAAGAAATACGGAGACTTCCACAAAGATATTCCTCAAGAAGAGTAACCCCAAGGCACATAATAGTCAGATTCACCAGGATTAAAATGAAGGAAAAAATGCTAAGGGCAGCTGGGGGTCAGTTCACCCACAGAGGGAAGCCAATCAGGCTCACAGCCAATCTCTGGGCAGAAACCCTACAAGGTAGAAGAGAGTGGGGGCCAATATTTAACATCTTTTAAGAAAAGAACTTTCAATCCAAAATCTCATATCCAGCCAAACTAAGCTTCATAAGGGAAGGAGAAATAAAATCCTTTAACAACAAGCAATTACTGAGAGATTTTGTCAACATGAGACCTGCCCTACAAGAGCTCCTGAAAGAAACACTAAGCACAGAAAGGAACAAGTACCAATCACTGCAAAGGCAAACCAGTTGGCAAAGACCAAAAATGCAATGAAGACAATGAGTCAACTAACCAGAAAAATAACTAGCCAGTAACAAAATGGCAGGATCAAATTCACACATAACAATATTAACATTGAATGTAAATGGCCTAAACACCCCAGTCAAAGACACAGACTGGAAAACCATATAAAAAGTCAAGATCCATTGGTGTGCTGTATTCAGGAAACCCATCTCACATACAAAGACACACACAGACTCAATATAAAGGGATGGAAGAAGATTTACCAGGCAAATGGAGAACAAAGAAAAGCAGAGGTTGCAATCCTAATCTCTGATAAAATGGACATCAAACCAACAAAGATCAAAAGATACAAAGAAGGACACTACATAATGGTGAAAGGATCAATCCAACAAGAAGAGCTAACTATCCTAAATATATACACACCCAACACAGAGCACCCAGATGCATAAAGCAAGTTCTTAACCACCTAAAATGAGATTTAGA
The DNA here is from genome assembly GCF_048565385.1 of Saimiri boliviensis. Lineage (NCBI taxonomy): Eukaryota > Metazoa > Chordata > Mammalia > Primates > Cebidae > Saimiri > Saimiri boliviensis. Next base: position 54,254,064 of record NC_133470.1, read on the forward strand.
CTCCCACACAATAGTGGGAGACTTCAACATTCCACTGTCAATATTAGACAGATCAATGAGACAGAATATTAACGAGGACATCCAGAACTTGGATGCAGAGCTGGACCAAGTGGCCCCAATAGACATATACAGAATGCTCCACCCCAAATCCACAGAATATACTCTTTTCCTCAGCACCACACTGCACTTACTCTAAAATTAACCACATCATTGGAAGCAAATAACTCCTCAGCAAATGCAAAAGAATGGAAATCATAACAGTCTATCAGACCAGCAAAATCAGACTAGAACTCAGTATTAAGAATCACACTCAAACCTACACAACCACTTGAAAACTGAACAACTTGCTTCTGAGTGTCAACTGGATAAACAATTAAATGAAGGCAGAAATAAATATGTTTTTTGAAACCAATCAGAATGAAGACACAACTTACCAGAATCTCTGGGACATCTTTAAGGCAGTGTCTAGAGGGAAAATTTATAGCAATAAATACCCACATGAGAAACAAGGAAAGATCTAAAATTTACATCCTATCATCAAAATTGAAAGAGCTAGAGGAGGAAGATAAAAACTCAAAAGCTAGCAGAAGACAAGAAATAACTAAGAACAGAGCAGAACTGAAGGAGATAGAGACACAAAAAAAACCGTCAAAAAATCAATAAATCCAGGAGCTGGTTTTTTGAAAATATTAACAAAATAGACCGCTAGCCAGATTAATAAAAAAGAAAAGGGAGAAGAATCAAATAGATGCAATAAAAAACAATAAAGGGGATATCACCACTGATCCCACAGAAATACAAACTACCATCAGAGATTACTACAAACAGCTCTATGCACATAAACCAGAAAACCAGGAAGAAATGGATAAATTCCTAGACACTTGTACTCTACCAAGACTAAACCAGGGGGAGGCTAAAATTCTGAATAGACCAATAACAAGGGCTGAAGTAGAGGCAGCAATCAATAGCCTACTAACCAAAAAAAAGTCCAGGTCTAGATAGGTTCACAGCTGAATTCTACCAGATGTATAAAGAGGAGCTGGTTCCATTCCTTCTGAAACTGTATCAAACAATACAAAAGGAGGGAATCCTCCCTACCTCATTTTATGAGACCAACATCATCCTGATAACAAAATCCAACAGAGACTCAAGGAAAAAAGAAAACTTTAGGTCAATATCCATGATGAACATTGACACAAAAAATCTTCAATAAAATACTGGCAAACAGATTGCAACAGCATATCAAGAAGGTTATCCATCATAATCAAGTAGGCTTCATCCTGGTGATGCAAGGCTGGTTCAACATATGCAAATCCATAAACGTAATCCATCACATAAACGGAACCAAAGACAAAAACCACATGATTATCTTAATAGATGCAGAGAAGGCCTTCAACAAAATTCAACAGCTCTTCATGCTAAAAACTGTCAATAAACTAGGTATTGATGGAATGTATCATAAAATGATAGAAGCTATATATGACAAACCTACAGCCAATATCATACTGAATAGGCAAAAGCTGGAAGAATTCCCTTTGAAATTGGATAGTAGACAAGGATGCCCTCTCTCACCACTCCTATTCAATATAGTATTGGAAGTTCTAGCCAGAGCAATCAGGCAAGATAAAGAAATAAAGGGTATTCAATTAGGAAAGGAGGAGGTCAAACTGTCTCTATTTGCAGATGACATGATTATATATCCAGAAGACCCCATTGTCTCAGCCCAAAATCTTCTCAAACTGATAAGCAACTTCAGCACAGTCTTCAGATACAAAACCAATGTGCAGAAATCACAAGCATTCCCATACACCAATAACAGACAAACAGAGAGCCAGATCAAGAGCGAACTCCCATTCACAATTGCTAGAAAGAAAATAAAGTACCTAGGAATACAATTAACAAAGCATGTAAAGGATCTCTTCAAGGAGAACTACAAACCACTGCTCAAAGAAATGAGAGAGGACATGAACAGATGGAAAACCATTACATGCTTATTGTTAGGAAGAACTAATATTGTGAAAATGGCCAGACTGCCCAAAGTAATTTATAGATTCAATGCTATCCCTATCAAGCTACCAATGACCTTCTTCACAGAACTGGAAAAAATCACTTTAAACTTCATATGGAATCACAAGAAAGCCTGCATAGCCAAGACAATCCTAAGCAAAAAGAACAAAGCCAGAGGCATCATTCTGCTGGACTTCAAACTATACTACAAGGCTACAGTAATCAAAACAGCATGGTACTGGCACCAAAACAGAGACATAGACCAATGGAACAAAACAGAGGCCTTGGAAGTAATGTCACACATCTAAAACCATCTGATCTTTGACAAACCTGACAGAAACAAGCAATGGGGAAAGAACTCCATGTTTAATAAATGGTGTTGGGAAAACTGGCTAGCAATGTGCAGAAAGCAGAAACTGGACCCCTTCCTGTCACCTTACACTAAAATTAACTCTAGATGGATTAAAGATTTAAACATAAAACCTAACACCATAAAAACACTAGAAGAAAACACAGGCAAAACCATCCAGGACATAGGCATAGGCAAGGACTTCATGACTAAAACAACAAAAGCAACGGCAATAAAAGCCAAGATAGATATATGGGATCTAATTAAAACTTAGAACTTCTGTACAGCAAAAGAAACCATAATTAGAGAGAACTGGCAAGTAACACAACGGGCAAAAAATTTTTAAGTCTACCATCTGACAAAGGGTTAATATGCAGAATCTATAAAGAACTAAAACAGATATAGAAGAAAAAAACAACCCCATTCAAAAGTGAGTGAAGGCTATGAACAGACACTTTTTTTTTTTTTTTTTTTTTTTTTTGAGACAGAGTTTCGCTGTTGTTACCCAGGCTGGAGTGCAATGGCACAATCTTGGCTCACCGCAACCTCCGCCTCCTGGGTTCAAGCAATTCTCCTGCCTCAGCCTCCCGAGTAGCTGGGATTACAGGCGTGCACCACCATGCCTGGCTAATTTTTGTATTTTTAGTAGAGATGGGGTTTCACCTTGCTGACCAAGATGGTCTCGATCTCTTGACCTCGTGATCCACCTGCCTCGGCCTCCCAAAGTGCTGGGATTACAGGCATGAGCCACCACGCCCGGCGAACAGACACTTTTAAAAAGAAGACATATATGAGGCCAACAAACATATGAAAAAATGATCATCACTGGTCATTAGAGAAATGCAAATCAAAACCACATTGAGATACCATGAGATACCATCTCACGCCAGTTAGAATGGTGATCATTAAAAAATCTGGAGACAACAGATGCTGGAGAGGATGTGGAGAAATAGGAACACTCTTACACAGTTGGTGAGGGTGTAAATTAGTTCAACCATTGTAGAAGAGAGTGTGGCAATTTCTCAAGGATCTAAAAATAGAAATTCCATTTGACCCAGCAATGCCATTACTGGGTATATACCCAAAGAACTATAAGTCTTTCTACTATAAAGACACATGCACACATATGTTCATTGTGGCACTGTTTACAATAGCAAAGACCTGGAAGCAATCCAAATGTCCATCGATAGACTGGACAAAGAATATGTGGTACATACACACCATGGAATACTATGCAGCCATAAAAAACGATGAGTTCATGTCCTTTTTAGGGACTTGGATGAATCTGGAAACCATCATTCTTAGCAAACTGACACAAGAACAGCAAGCCAAACACTGCATGTTCTCAGTCATAGGTGGGTGTTGAACACTGAGAACATGTGGACTCGGGGAGAGGAGCATCACACACTGGGGGCAGTTGCGCGGGTAGGGGAGAGACAGCAGGGTATGGCGAGTGTGGGGAAGGATAATATGGGGAGAAATGTCAGATATAGTATGCACCTAAAGTAAAATAAAATAATAATTAAAAATTTTTAATTCATATCCTGAGTTTTAAATATTTAAGCTTTTTTTCACCTTTCTTTGGTGTCTTCCGGAGTAGCTTAATAAACAACCTTCTGAATTCTTTACCTGGCACTTCAGAAATTTCTTCTTGGTTTGAATCAAATGCTGGGAAGCTAGCATGATCTCTTCAGGACGATTTAGAACGCTGTTTTTTCATAGTACCAGAATAACTTCTATTGTTCCTTCTCATTTGGGTAGACTATTTTATCAAATTATTCTTGAATTTACTTTTAATTGGACTCTTTTTTTTACATTTTTTTCTTTCTTAAGGATCATACTTTAATGTTTATTTTAATCTAGTTTGATTCTTGGTGATGTTAGGAGTGGAAACTCTGTATGAGTTCCTTTGTTATAGAGAATATTTTTCAACTAGTTTCCCCAGATGCTGGTTTTGATAGTTAAGTTCTTGATGTGTGGGCAAGTTCGTTGTTTCTTATGGGGATGAAATGGCAGGCATCTCTTAAAGCTTATTTCCTTCTCTTATGGTGTATACTTTATTTCTTTATTTAATTTTCCCCATTTTTATGTTTGCTGAGGTGATGATTCAGGCTTCAGGCTAAGACCAAAGTATTCCTATATAGGCACCAGTTGTAACTAAGGCAGGTGGGTAGATGTCATACCTAATGGTGAACTCAGTTCCCAGACTTGATGAGGACAGCTGGAGGAGCTCTCAATTAGATGTGCTGAGGTTTTATCAGGGTGAAGAGTGGCAGCTAACTCAACTCCCCTGCCAGGTCAGCAGGAAAACTACAGCCTTACCCTTGTCCCAGTGTTTTGGCTATTCAGAACAAACAAACAGACACGTCTTTTCCTATCAACAGAGAGACCTGGAAGAGAAGGCCTGCTGTTCAGATTATTTTGTCCCACAGAGTGTTCCCTTGTTGTGGTGCTCTCCCCTTTCTCCTAGAAATGTGGCTTCCTGAGAAGCAGAATGCAGTGATTGAAAGATTCTCCTAAAACTTTGGAAGATTCTCCAAAGTTTTTAACATTTTTATTCCATTGTAACATCTGGGCCTGGAGTTTCCATTTTTGGAAATTGTTAAATTACAAATTCAATTTCCTAAATAGTGACATGGTTATCCAATTCTCTAATTTATTGTGGGTGAGTGTGGTAGTCTTTGAAAGAACTGGTCCATTTCATGTAATTTGTCAACTTTACATGTACACAGTTTTGCATAGTTGTTATTCTTTTGATGCCTGTTCTGTCTGTAGCAATATCCTCTATTTCATTCCTGATGTCAGAAAATAGTGTCTTGTTTCTTTTTTGTTAATGTTGCTATGGGTGTTTAAAACATATATATGTATACATTTATATTTTGTATATATATATATATATATATATATATACACATACACAAAATGTGCCTTCTTTTAAATATATATAAATATATTTATATGTATTTCATATATAAAAATATGTATATTTAAACATATATGCATAAAGCAACCAGCTTCTATTTATTATACATGTTATATATATAATATATATATCCCTCATTTTAAAAAAAAATTATACTTTAAGTTCTGGAATACAAGTGCTGACCGTGCAGGTTTGTTACATAGATATATGTGTCCCATGGTGGTTTGCTACACCAATAATACTGCAATCTAAAATATAAGCCCCAAATGCATTAGGTACTTGCCCTAATGCTATCCCTCCCCTTGCCCCACACCCCCCAACAGGCCCTGTTGTAGAATGCTCTCCTACCTGTGTCCATGTGTTCTCATTCTTCAACACCCACTTAAGAGTGAGAACATGTAGTGTTTGGTTATCTTTTCTTGGGTTAGTTTGCTGAGAATTATGGTTTCCGGCTTCATCCACGTCCCTGCAAAGGACATGAACTCATTCTTTTTTATGACTGCATAGTGTTCCATGGTGTATATGTGCCATATTTTCTTTATCCAGTCTAACAATGATGAGCATTTGGTTGATTCCAAGTCTTTGTTATTGTAAATAGTTCTGCAATAAACATACATTACACATGTCTTTATAGTAAAATGATTTATAATCCTTTGGATATATACCCAGCAATGGTCAAATGGTATTTCTGGTTCTAGATCCTTGAAGAATCACCGCATATCTTCCACAGTGGTTGAACTAACTTACACTCCCACAAACAGTGTAAAAGCAATCCTATTTCTCTATATCCCCTCCAGCATCTGTTGTTTCCTGACTTTTTAATGATCATCATTTTAACTGGCATGAGATAGTATCTCACTGTGGTTTTGATTTGGATTTCTCTAATGACCTGTGATGATGAGCTTTTTTACATGTTTGTTGGTGGCATAAAAGTTATCTTTTGAGAAGTGTCTTTTCATATCCTTTGCCCACTTTTTAATGTTTTTTATTTTTCTTGTAAATTTGTTTAAGTTCCTTGTAGATTCTGGATATTAGACCTTTGTCATATGGATAGATTGCAAAATTTTTTTTCCCTGTAGGTTGCCTATTCACTCTGACTATAGTTTCTTTGGCTGCACATAATCTGTTTAGTTTAATTAGATCCCATTTGTCGATTTCGGCTTTTGTTGCCATTGCTTTTGGTGTTTCAGTCCTGAAGTCTTTGCCCATGCCTATGTCCTGAATGGTATTGCCTAGGTTTTCTTCTAGGGTTTTTATGATTTTAGGTCTTACATTTAAGTCTTTAATCCATTTTGAGTTAATTTTTGTATAAGGTGTAAGGAAGGGGTACAGTTTCAGTTTCCTGCATATGGCTAGCGAGTTTTCCCAAAACCATTTATTAAATAGAGAACTGTTTCCCCATTGCTTGCATTTGTCAGTTTTGTCAAAGATCAGATAGTTGTAGACGTGTGGTGTTATTTCAGAGGCCTCAGTTCTGTTGCATTGTTCTAAATATCCGTTTTGGTACCAGTACCATGCTGTTTTGGTAACTGTAGACTTGTAGTATAGTTTGAAGTCAGGTAACGTAATGTTTCCAGCTTTGTTCTTTTTGCTTAGGTTTGTCTTGGCTATAAGAGCTCTTTTTTGGTTCCACATGAAATTTAAAGTAGTTGTTCCTAATTCTGTAAAGAAAGTTAACGGCAGCTTGATGAGAATAGCATTGAATCAATAAATTACTTTGGGCAGCATAGCCATTTTCATGATATTGATTCTTTCTATCCATGAGCATAAAATGGTTTTCCAATTGTTTGTGTCCTCTCATTTATTTGAGCAGTGATTTGTAGTTCTTGAAGAGATCCTTCACGTTCCTTGTATGTTGTGTTTCTCAGTAGATTTATTCTCTTTGTAGCAATTGTGAATGGGAGTTCACTCATGATCTGGCTCTCTGTTTATTACTGGTGTATAGAAATGCTTTTGATTCTAGCACATTGTTTTTGTATTCTGAGATTTTGCTGAAGTTGCTTATCAAATTAAGGAGCTTTGGGGCTGAGCAAATAGGGGTTTCTAAATATACAATAATGTCATCTGCAAAAAGAGACAATTTGATTTCCTCTCTTCATGTTCGAATACCCTTTATTTCCTTCTCTTGCCTGACTGTCTTGTCTGGAACTTCCAATACTATGTTGAATAGAGTGGTGAGAGAGGGCATTCTTGTCTTGGGCTAGTTTTAAAAGGAAATGCTCTCAGCTTTTGCCCATTCAGTATGATATTGGCTATGGGTTTGTCACAAATAGCTCTTATTATTTTGAGATATATTCCATCAATAACTAGTTTATTGAGTATCTTTAGCCTGAAGGGGTGTTGAATTTTATTTAAGGTTCTGCATCTATTGAGATAATAATGAGGTTTTCGTCATTGTTTCTGTTAATGGGATAAATTATATTTATTGATTTGTATATATTGAACCAGCCTTGTATCCCAGGATCAAGCTAACTTGATTGTGGTGGATACACTTTTTGATGTGTTGCTGGATTCAGTTTGCCAATAGTTTATTGAAAATTTCAGCATTGAGGATAATCAGCAATATTGGGCTGAATTTTATTATGATTGTTTTTGTATCTCTGCCAGGTTTTGTTATCAGGATTAGCTGGCCTTACAAAATCAGTTAGGGGAGTCCCTCTTTTTCTGTTTTGGTAGTGTCAATATGTCAGAAGGAGTTGTACCAGCTCTTCTTTTTACCTCTGGTAAAATTTGGCTGTGAATCCATCTAGTCGTGGGTTTTTTTTTTTTTTTTTTTTCTTTTGGTGGGTAGGCTATTAAATACTGCCTCAATTTCAGAACTTATTATTGGTCTATTCAGGGATTCAACTTCTTCCTGGTTCAGTCTGGAAGTGTATATGTCCAGAAATTTATCAGTTTCTTCTAAATTTTCTAGTTTATTTGCATAGAGGTGTTTATACTATTCTCTGATGCTAGTTTGTATTTCTTTGGAGTCAGTGGTAATATCCCTTTATCATTTTTTATTGTGTCTTTTTGATTCTTCTCTCATTTCTTCTTTATTAGTCTGGCAAGCAGTCTATCTATTTTGTTAATCTTTTCAAAAAACCAGCTCCTAGATTCATTGATTTTTTAGATTATACTTTAATTTCTGGGGTACATGTGCAGAATGTGCAGGTTTGTTACATAGGTATACATGTCCCAAGGTGGTTTGCTGCACTCATCAACCCATCATCTGTATTAGATATTTCTACTAATGTGACCCTTCCCCTTACCCTGCACCCCATGACAGGCCTCAGTGTGTGATGTTCCCCTCCCTGTGCCCATGTGTTTTTATCGTTCAACTCTCACTTATAAGTGAGAACACGTGGTGTTTGGCTTTCTGTTCCTGTGTTAGTTTGCTAAGAATGATGGTTTCCTGCTTCATCCACATCCCTGCAAAGGACATGAACTCATATTTTTTATGACTGCATAGTATTCCATGATGTATATTTGCCACACTTTTTAATCCAGTCTAAAACTGATAAGCATTTGTGTTGCTTCCAGGTCTTTACTACTGTGAATAGTGCTGCAATAAGCATACGTGTGCATGTCTCTTTATAGTAGAATGATTTATAATCCTTTGAGTGTATATCCAGTTATGGGATTCCTAGGTCAAATGGTATTTCTAATTCTAGATCCTTGAGGAGTCACCACACTGCCTTCCACAATGGCTGAACTAATTTACACTCCCATCAACAGTGTAAGAGCATTCCTATTTCTCCACATCCTCTCCAGCATCTGTTGTTTGCTGACTTTTTAATGATCACCATTCTAACTGACATGAGATGGTATCTCATTGTAGTTTTGATTTGCATTTCTCTAACGACCAGTGACAATGAGCTTTTAAAAATATGTTGTTGGCTGTATAAATGTCTTCTTTTGAAGTTGTGTGGCTTTGAGTGAGTTTTTAAATCCTGAATTCTATTTTGATTGCACTGTGGTCTGAGGGACTGTTTTTTTATGATTTCCATTCCTTTGCATTTACTGAGAAGTGTTTTACTTCCAATTATGTGGCTGATTTTAGAAAAAGTGCTATGTGGTGCTGAGAAGAATATATATTCTGTTGATTTAGTGTGGAAAGTTATGTAGATGTCTATTATGTCCACTTGTTCCAGAGCTGATTTCAAGTGCTGAATATCCTTGTTATTCTTCTGTCTCATTGATCTGTCTAACATTGACTATGGGGTGTTACAGTCTCCCACTATTACTGTGTGGGAGTTTAATTATGTTTGTGGGTCTCTAAGAACTTGCTTTATGAAGCTGGATGCACCTGTATTGGGCGGATATATATTTAGAATAGTTAGCTCTTGTTGCATTCTTGACTTCACATCATGTAGTATCCTTCTTTATCTTTCTTGGTCTTTGTTGGTTTGAAGTCTGTTTTACCAGACACTAGGACACTAGGATTGCAACTGCTGCTTTTTTTAATTTTTACTTATTTATTTATTTTTTGTTTTCCACTTGCTTAGTAAATATTCCTTTATCCCTTTATTTTGTGCCTCTGTGTGTCTTTACATGTTAGATGTGTTTCCTGAATACAGCACACCAAGGGGTCTGGATGTTTTTTTTATCTAATTTGCCAGTCTGTGTCTCTTAATTGGGGCATTTAGCCCATTTACATTTAAGGTTAGTATTGTTATGTGTAAATTTGATCCTGTCATCATGATGCTAGCTGGTTATTTTGCACATTAGTTGATGCAGTTTCTTCATAGTTTCATTGGTTTTTACATTTTGGTATATATTTGCAGTGGCTGGTACCTTTTTTTTTTTTTTTTTTCTTTTGCCATATTTAGTGCTTCCTCCAGGAGCTTTTGTACGGCAGGCCTGGTGGTGACAAAATCCCTCAGCATTTGCTTGTCTGGAAAGGATTTCATTTCTCCTTTTGCTTATGAAGTTTATTTTGTCTGGAATGATATTCTGGATTGGAATATTATTTTCCTTAAGAATGTTGAATATTGGTCCAGAAGAGTGACTTATAGCTTGTAGGGTTTCTACAGGGAGATCCACTGTTAGTCTGATGGACTTCTTTTTGTTGGTAACTTGACCTTTTCTCTGGCTGCCCTTAACATTTTCCCTTTGATTCAACCTTGGCACTCTTTTCAAGTAGTATCTTAATGGTGTACTTTGTAGTTCCTGAATTTGAATGTTGGCCTGTCTTGCTAGGTTGGGGAAGTTCTCCTGGATAATATCTTGAAGTGTTTTTTCCAACTTGTTTCCATTCTTCCCATCATTTTCAGGTACATCAATCTTACATTTGGTCTTTTCACATAGTCCCATATTTCTTGGAGACTTTGTTCATTCCTTTTTATTTTATTTTCCTCGAATCTTGTCTTCCCTCTTTATTTCTTTTTTTCTTTTCTTTTTTTTTTCTTTTTTTTTTTTTTTTTGAGACGGGGTTTCGCTCTTGTTACCCAGGCTGCAGTGCAATGGCGTGATCTCAGCTCACTGCAACCTCCGCCTCCTGGGTTCAGGCAATTCTCCTGCCTCAGCCTCCTGAGTAGTTGGGATTACAGGCACATGCCACTATGCCCAGCTAATTTTTTTTTGTATTATTTTTAGTAGAGACGGGGTTTCACCATGTTGACCAGGATGGTCTCGATCTTTTGACCTCGTGATCCACCTGCCTCAGCCTCCCAAAGTGCTGGGATTACAGGCTTGAGCCACTGCACCCAGCCCCTTCTTTATTTCTTTAAGTTCATCTTCAATCTGTGATTGATTTGGCTATTGATTCTTGTGCATGCTTCATGAAGTTCTTGTGCTGTGTTTTTCAGCTCCATGAAGTCATTTATGTTCTCCAAACTGGTTATTCCAGTTCAGCAGTTCTTGTAAGCTTTTTTAAAGGTTCTTAGCTTTTTTGCATTGGGTTAGAACATGCTCCTTTAGCTCAGAGGAGTTTGTGATTACCCACCTTCTGAGGTCCACTTGTGTCAATTCATCAAACTCATTGTCCATCCAGCTTTGTGCCCTTGGTGGTAAGGAGATGTGATTTTTTTGGAGAAGAGGCATTCTGGTTTTTGGAATTTTCAGCATTTTTGTGCTGTTTTTTCCTAATCTTTGTGGATTTAACTTTGGTCTTAGATGCTGATGGCCTTTAAATGGTGTTTCTGTGTGGGCATTCTTTTTGTTGATGTTGATATTATTGCTTTCTGTTTGTTAGTTTTCCTTCTAACAGTCAGGTCCCTCCACTGCAGGTCTGCTGGAGTTTGATGGAGATCCACTCCAGACCCTGTTAGCTTGGGAATTACCATTGGAGGCTGCAGAACAGCAAAGAATGCTGCCTGCTACTTCCTCTGGAAACTTCATCCCAGAGGGGCACCTGCCAGATGCCAGCCTGACCTCTCCTGTAGGAAGTGTCTGTCAACCTCTGCTGGGAGGTATCTCCCAGTCAAGAGGCATGGTGGCGGGGGGTCAGGGAACCACTTGATGAGGCAGTCAGTCCCTTAGCAGAGCTTGAGCACTGTGCTGGGAGATCCACTGCTGTCTTCAGAGCCAGCAGGCAGGAATGTTTAAGTCTGCTGAAGCTGCACCCATAGCCACCCCTTCCCACAGGTGCTCTGCCTCAGGGAGATGGGAGTTTTATCTATAAGCAACTGACTGGGGCTGCTGCCTTTCTTTCAGAGATGCCCTGCCCAGTGAAGAAAAATCTATAGAGGTAGTCTGGCCACAGCCTCTGCCATGCTACAGTGTTTTCCACTATACCCAAACTTCCTGGTGGCTTCATTTACACTGTGAGGGGAAAACTGTCTACTCAACTCTCAATAACTGTAGATGCCCCTCCCTCTACCAAGCTTGAGTATCCCAAATTGACTTCAGTCTGCTGTGCTGGCATTGAGAATTTCAATCCAGTGAATCTTAGCTTGCTGGGCTCTATTGGGGTGGGACCCACTAAGAGACACCACTTTGCTTTCTGGCTTCAGCTCCCTTTCCACAGGAGTGAATGGTTCTGTCTTTCTCGGGTTCCAGGCACCACTGGGGTCCATCAACAACAACAAAGAACTCCTGCAGCTAGCTCAGTGTCTGCCCAAACAGCTGTCCAGTTTTGTGCTTGAAACCCAAAGCCCTGGTGGTGTAAGCACACAAAGGAAGGTCCTAGTCAGCAGGTTGCAAAAACCATGGAATAAGTGTGATATCCGGGCCAGATAGCACAGTCTCTCACGACTTCCCTCATCTTGGAAAAACCTCCTGGTTGTTTTAAACACACACACACACACACACACACACACACACACACACACACACACATTTTTAAATATAAATTTCACTTGGGTTAGATGCCTGGTTGTTTTAAATATATTAAATGTGTATGTTTTAGATAGATAGATAGATAGATAGTTAGATAGATGGATAGATATTTAAAACAACCAGGGATTTATTCCAGGAGTGTGATTTCAGGGACATAGGTAATGTGCATATGTGCATAAAATGTGTATATGTTGTTTTAAATATATAAATGTTTCATTCATTTCTTTGTTGCTTTTCTATTCTCAATTTCATTGATTTCTGCTCTTACCTTTATTACTGTCTGCTTTTTGCTTACCTTCATCTTATTTTTTTTTCTTCTTCTTCAAGTTTCCTGAGTTGGGAGCTTAAATTATTGATTTAAGGCATCTCTTCTGTTATAACATAAGCATTTAGTGCTGTTAATACTTTTTTTTACATTACTGCTTTTACTGCATCTCACAATTTTTTATATTTTCCAGTTCACTCAGTTCTGTGTTTTATTTCTCTTGAGACTCTCTATGAAATATATACATTTAGATATATGTTTAGTGTTCAAGTGTGTGCAGATTTTTCTCTTACTTTTTTCTGAACTACTGATATTTTCTTTGATTTTATTAATGTCCGAAAACACACTTCTGTATTTCTATTCTTTTAAATTTGTTGGGGATTGTTTTATATCTCAGGAAATGGTCCATCTATTTTGGTATGTGTTCCATGAGCACTTGCAAAGAATGTGTATCTTGCGGCTAGGTAAAGTGTTCTATAAATGTCAGTAAGCTCCTGCTGGTTGATGATGTTTCTATATCCTTGCTGATTTCTGGCTAGTTTTATCAAATGTTGAAAGAGGTGTGTTGAACGCTCCAACTATAGTTGGACTGTACACTTAGGCTAAATTTATCTTTAAAATGTCTTTCTTCCATAACAAATTAAACAGGTCATTATAACATTTTTACTTTACAAAGTTTAAGTTTTAAAAAACATTTTGACTCTGAAAAAGTGAATGAAATATGGCTGAGAAACACTCTGTACTTATATATTTGAGTCCTCGTGGATGAACCATAACCTAACTTAATAGGTAGACAAGATTGAAACCTAACTTAGGAGTATGTGCCTGTAACAACAGCTGGGCCTTGGCCAATCCCAGAAGCCATACTTCAACTACTCATACACTATTGAGTGTTCAAACTGTGAATAATGCAAACACCAAGCTGTGACCAATCCAGTTGTTTCTGTACTTCACTCCCAATTTCTGTACATCACTTCCCTTTTTTTTGTCTATAAATCTTTTTCCACCAAGTGGCTGTGCTGGTCTCTCTGAATCTGCTGTGATTCTGATGGCTACCTGATTCAAGAATTGTTCATTACTAATTAAACTCCTTTAAATTTAATTTGGCTGATTTTTTTTAAAGATATTGCCAGAAGTGGTATCTGAAATAGAACTTCTAACAACCCCCAGTAGCACTGAGTGAATAAGCAAGGTACCTGCAAGGACCCACTTGTGTCACTTGATCTCTCAGAGGAGCTAGAGATCTTGATAAGTTCTCTCTCGTGTTTCAGAGATCCATGGATTTGTGTTTTGAGCTCTTTAAGTTTCTTTGGGAAAATTTCTCATCCAATCTTGGGTTGGTAAGTCACTACAGAAATTGGACTGGAACCAGGATTGGATTTTATCTAGTAATTAATGGCTTGGATCCAGTTAGAGGACTCTTAGACCTGACTGGGTCAGAAATAAACTAGCAGTAAATGGTAATATTGTAGAATTTAGAAAATTTAGCTTTAGGAAGTTCATGGGGATTTTTGTGTTCTACCTCTTTGTTTCTTTTTTTGCACATTTAGGTAGGAAAAATCATTGGCTCAGTTCATCAAGGGAACATGAGAGCAAAGCCAATAGTTTAAGTAAATAAATGGAATTCTTGGGGAATGCTGGGAAGATGGCTGCCTAAGAACAGCTCAGGACTTCAGTTCCCAGTGAAAGCGCAGAGGGTGAGTGGACGCCACATTTCCAGACGAACTCTTATTGCCCACAGACCAGGAGATACCCAGGCAGAGGGGTCGCCAGTGTCGCAGTCCCAGTCGGTGCGGCTGTTTTCGCCCCCGCGGGGCTGATTCCACCCGCGTGGCTGCTGTGACCACGCCCTGTTGCTGCGGTTCTCCGTACAAAAGCCACTGGTCTGGGAGCCCTCTTAGCTGGTGAGCAGAGCCCTGAGACGGCAGAATTGCCCATTCATCTGAAATAGCAAGTCAGGCCAGGAGATTCCTAGGCAAAAAATCCGCCAGGAGCCGGCGCCGCACTTCAAGCCGACTCCGTGAGTCGCAGCATGGGAGATCCCGGCGCCATTTCAACAAGCGACTGGAACGCAGGGTCGTTCAACTTAAAAGAAAAGACTCTGAGTAAGGGAGCCAGGTGATCAGGCTCGGTTGGTCCCACCCCTCCACCCCCAACAACAAGGAAAACAAAAACAGTAATTGGAAACCCTCTGGGTTGAGCCCTTCAAACCAAGCACAACTGAACCGGGACGGTCTGGCTCGGTGGGGGAGGGGCTTCCGCCATTACTGAGACTCGCCACCGCTACGGAGGGAGGCAACCTGCCACAACAGAGAGAGTCTGCCATAACAGAGGACGGGCCACCATTGCCGAGACAGTTCTAACTACGCCCATATAAAAAGGACTACAGGGAAGAGCTCAGGGCAGCTGGACGGAGCCCACAGCAGTTCAGCAAACCCCTGCCGGCAGGCAGTGGCTAGGCATGCTGCTAGCTGGGAGGGTCAGCCCTGAAAGAAAAAGCAAAAAAGGCAGTAGTGCAACGGAAACTCATAAAGCCCCAACTCCCTGGGACAGAGACAGACAACAGGTGGATAAACACACAAAAATGGGAAGAAACCAGCGCAAAAAGGATGGAAACTCCTGAAACCAGAACACTTCTCCTCCTAAAAGGGATCACAACTCCTCACCAGCAAGGGAACCAGACTGGATGGAGAAGGAGCGTGATGAAATGACAGAATCAGACTTCAGAAGGTGGGTAGTAAGAAACTACAGTGAGTTAAAAGAACATGTTCTAACCGAACGTAAAGAAAATAGGAACCTTGAAAAAAGATTGGATGAACTGCTGACGAGAATGGACAGCATAGAGAGGAGTGTAAGTGAATTGATGGAGCTGAAAAACGCAACACGAGAACTTCGTGAAGCATGCACAAGCTTCAACAGCCGAATTGACCAAGCAGAAGAAAGGATATCAGAGGTCGAAGATCAACTCAATGCAATAAAAAGAGAAGGCAAGAACAGAGAAAAAAGCACAAAAAGGAATGAACAAAATCTTCAAGAAATGTGGGACTATGTGAAAAGACCCAATCTACGTGTGATAGGTGTACCTGAATGTGATGAAGAGAATGAATCCAATCTGGAAAATACTCTTCAGGATATTATCCAGGAAAACTTCCCCAACCTAGCAAGGCAGACCAATATTCAAATCCAGGAAATACAGAGAACACCACAAAGATATTCCTCAAGAAGAGCAACCCCAAGGCACATAATCGTCAGATTCACCAGGGTTGAAATGAAAGAGAAAATGCTAAGGGCAGCCAGAGAGAAAGGTCAGGTTACCCACAAAGGGAAGCCCATTAGACTCACAGCAGATCTCTCAGCAGAAATCCTACAAGCCAGAAGAGATTGGGGGCCAATATTCAACATCCTTAAAGAAAAGAACTTTCAACCCAGAATCTCCTATCCAGCCAAACTAAGCTTCATAAGCGAAGGAAAAATAAAATCCTTTGTGAACAAGCAAGCACTCAGAGATTTCATCAGCACCAAACCTTCTCTACAAGAACTCCTGAAAGAGGCTCTACACATATAAAGGAACAACCAGTACCAGCCACTCCAAAAACACACCAAATGGTAAAAGAGCATCAACACAATCAAGAATCTGCATCAACTAACCAACAAAACAGCCAGGTAGCATTAAAATGGCAGTATCAAATTCACACATAACAATACTATCCCTAAATGTCAATGAACTAAATGCCCCAATCAAAAGACACAGACTGGCAAATTGGATAAAAAGCCAAAACCCATCAGTGTGCTGTATCCAGGAAACCCATCTTACATGCAAGGATACACAAAGGCTCAAAATAAAGGGATAGAGGAAGATCTACCAAGCAAATGGAGAGCAAAAAAAGGCAGGAGTTGCAATTCTCATCTCGGATAAAATAGACTTTAAAGCAACAAAGATCAAAAGAGACAAAGAAGGACATTACATAATGGTAAAAGGATCACTGCAACAAGAAGAGCTAACGATCCTAAATATATACGCACCCAATATAGGAGCACCCAGATACATAAGGCAAGTTGTTAATGACTTACAAAGAGACTTAGACTCCCACACAATAATAGTGGGAGACTTTAACACCCCACTGTCAATATTAGACAGATCAACCAGACAGAAAATCAACAAGGATATCCAGGACTTGAATACAGACCTGGACCGAGCAAACCTAATAGACATTTACAGAACTCTCCACCCCAAATCCACAGAATATACATTCTTCTCAGCACCACATCATACCTACTCTAAAATTGACCACATAATTGGCAATAAATCACTCCTCAGCAAATGCAAAAGAACAGAAATCATAACAAACAGTCTCTCAGACCACAGTGCAATCGAGTTAGAACTCAGAATACAGAAACTAACTCAGAACCGCACAGCTTCATGGAAACTGAACAACTTGCTCTTGAATGTTGACTGGATAAACAATGAAATGAAGGCAGAAATAAAGATGTTCTTCGAAACCAATGAGAACGAAGACACAACATACCAGAATCTCTGGGACACATTTAAAGCAGTCTCTAGAGGAAAATATATAGCAATGAGTGCCCACATGAGAAGAAAGGAGAGATCTAAAATTGACACCCTATCATCAAAATTGAAAGAGCTAGAGGAGCAAGATCAAAAAAAATCAAAACCTAGCAGAAGACAGGAAATAACTAAGATCAGAGCAGAACTGAAGGAAATAGAGACACAAAAAACTCTTCAAAAAATCAATAAATCCAGGAGCTGGTTTTTTTGGAAAGATCAACAAAATAGACAGACCACTAGCCAGATTAATAAAAAAGAAAAGAGAGAATAACCAAATTGATGCAATAAAAACCGATAAAGGGGATATCACCACAGATTCCACAGAAATCCGAACCATCATCAGAGATTATTACAAACAACTCTATGCACATAAACTAGTAAACCTGGAAGAAATGGATAAATCCCTGGACACCTGCATCCTCCCAAGCCTAAACCTGGAAGAAGTCGAAACCCTGAATAGACCAATAACATGGTCTGAAGTCGAGGCAGCAATAAAGAGCCTACCACCCAAAAAAAGCCCAGGTCCAGATGGGTTCACAGCCGAATTCTACCAGACATACAAAGAGGAGCTGATACCATTCCTTCTGAAACTTCCAGACAATCCAAAAAGAGGGAATCCTTCCCAAATCATTTTACGAGACAAACATCATCCTGATACCAAAACCCGGCAGAGACTCAACAAGAAAAGAAAATTTCAGGCCAATATCCATGATGAACATAGATGCAAAAATAAAATAAAATAAAATACTGGCAATAAAATACTGGCAAACCGATTGCAACAGCATATCAAAAAGCTCATCTACCATGATCAAGTAGGATTCATCCCAGGGATGCAAGGCTGGTTCAACATACGCAAGTCCATAAACGTAATTCACCACATAAACAGAACCAAAGACAAAAACCACATGATTATCTCAATTGATGCAGAGAAGGCTTTTGACAAAATTCAACAGCCCTTTATGCTAAAAACCCTCCATAAACTAGGTATTGACGGAACATATCTCAAAACAATAAAAGCTATTTACGACAAACCAACAGCCAATATCATACTGAATGGGCAAAAACTGCAAGCATTCCCTTTGAAATCTGGCACTAGACAAGGATGCCCTCTCTCACCACTCCTATTCAATATAGTACTGGAAGTTCTAGCCAGAGCAATCAGGCAAGAAAAAGAAATAAAGGGTATCCAAATTGGAAAGGAGGAAATCAAATTGTCTCTATTTGCAGATGACATGATTGTATATCTGGAAGACCCCATCATCTCAGCCCAAAATCTCCTGAAACTGATAAACAACTTCAGCAAAGCCTCAGGATACAAAATCAATGTGCAAAAATCACAAGCATTCCTATACACCAGTAATAGACTTCAAGAGAGCCAAATCAAGAACGAACTGCCATTCACAATTGCTACAAAGAGAATAAAGTACCTAGGAATACAACTAACAAGGAACATAAAGGACCTCTTCAAGGAGAACTACAAGCCATTGCTCAACGAAATAAGAGAGGATACAAACAGATGGAGAAACATTCCATGTTCATGGTTAGGAAGAATCAACATCGTGAAAATGGCCATACTGCCCACAGTAATTTACAGATTCAATGCTATTCCCATCAAGCTACCAATGACCTTCTTCACAGAACTGGAGAAAAACACCTTAAACTTCATATGGAACCAAAAGAGAGCCCGCATAGCCAAGTCAATTCTAAGCAAAAAGAACAAAGCAGGAGGCATCACACTACCGGACTTCAAACTATACTACAAGGATACAGTAATCAAAACAGCATGGTACTGGTACCAAAACAGAGATATAGACCAATGGAACAGAACAGAGGCCTCAGAGGAAATACAACATACCCACAACCATCTGATCTTCGACAAACCTGACAAAAACAAGCAATGGGGAAAGGACTCCCTGTTTAATAAATGGTGTTGGGAAAACTGGCTAGCCATGTGCAGAAAGCAGAAACAGGACCCCTTCTTGACACCTTACACCAAAATTAACTCCAGATGGATTAAAGACTTAAAAATCAGACCTAATACCATAAAAACCTTAGAAGAAAATCTAGGCAAAACCATTCAGGACATAGGTGTAGGCAAGGACTTCATGACCAAAACACCAAAAGCAATGGCAACAAAAGCCAAAATAGACAAATGGGACCTAATCAAACTCCGCAGCTTCTGCAGGGCAAAAGAAACAGTCAGTAGAGTGAATCGGCAACCAACAGAATGGGAAAAAACTTTTGCAGTCTACCCATCTGACAAGGGGCTGATATCCAGAATTTACAAAGAACTAAAGCAGATCTACAAGAAAAAAAACAAACAAGCCCATTCAAAAATGGGCGAAGGATATGAACAGATACTTTACAAAAGAAGACATACAGGAGGCCAACAAACATATGAAAAAATGCTCATCATCACTGGTCATCAGAGAAATGCAAATCAAAACCACATTGAGATACCATCTCACACCAGTTAGAATGGCGATCATTAAAAAATCGGGAAACAACAGATGCTGGAGAGGATGTGGAGAAATAGGAACACTTTTACACTGTTGGTGGGAATGTAAATTAGTTCAACCATTGTGGAAGACAGTGTGGCGATTCCTCAAGGACCTAAAAATAGAAATCCCATTTGACCCAGCAATCCCATTACTGGGTATATATCCAAAGGATTATAAATCATTCTACTACAAGGACACGTGCACACGAATGTTCATTGCAGCACTGTTTACAATAGCAAAGACCTGGAACCAACCCAAATGCCCAACGATGATAGACTGGATAGGGAAAATGTGGTACATATACACCATGGAATATTACGCAGCCATCAAAAAGGATGAGTTCACGTCCTTTGTAGGGACATGGATGAACCTGGAAACCATCATTCTCAGAAAACTGACACAAGAGCAGAAGATCAAACACCGTATATTCTCACTCATAGGCGGGTGTTGAACAATGAGAACACATGGACACAGGGAGGGGAGCACTACACACTGGGGTCCGTTGGGGGAAATAGGGGGAGGGGCGGGGGGTGGGGAGGTGGGAAGAGATAGCATGGGGAGAAATGACAGATACAGGTGAGGGGACCGAAGGCAGCAAACCACACTGCCATGTGTGTACCTATGCAACAATCTTGCATGTTCATCACATGTACCCCAAAACCTAAAAAGCAATAAAAAAATAAAATAAAAAAAAATAAATGGAATTCTTAATTTCTGAAGAACTGAGTTCCTCTGGCTTATACATGCATAAATATTAACCCAGGAAGCAGCAAAGTCTAACAGAAAAGATGAGAGAGCCACACCTTATCCATATGTTAGTGAATGATATAAATATATGTCTGAGTTCCTAGGCTCCAAACCTAGTACATAATTAGACTTACTTACTTGCCTGGTATTCACCAAAAATAAAAATTCCTGAAAGTTACCATTATAACATGTATTTGAGACTACTGAAAAAACAGTTTTATATGCAAGGTGTGTGAAGACAGTACAAAGTATTTTTGGTAAAAGATTATAAGAGGGCATGGGAATGTAAATATCTGCCTACATTAGAAAACTAAAGGATTGTTTTAAATTAGATAAAAGGTTTATAAAAATCTTGTAAAACAAATTCCGTGTGTAAACATACTGACTAAACTTAAAGAGGTATTATTTGTTTTTTCCATAAATTGAACATTAAAATAAAAGTAAAACAGGGTTTTCTCAGAGCTCTAATCTGCTCTTTAACAAAAATCTGTGAAGGGTAATAAAAGCTTTATGAGAATCTCACCTTATGGTCAAAATGATTAATACTGAATCAATTTGTCTATACGATTTTTTAAGAATTAGGGTTAGCATTCATGGTACACTAATGCCAGAGTGAAATTTTGCTTTCTCTCTTGAACAAGATTTTAATGTAATAGTAAAAGATAATTAAAGATTTCTGTTTGCCTTTTGAATGAACTACCAAAAAAGAAGGAAAAGATAGGAGACAATTTGTTTTGAAAGGTAAGCTTTCTATCAATAAGTAAAGGTTTTTACCTTTTTAAATTTTTTGAGTCATAATTTTGGCTAAATAAATGACTTATGGTACATGGAATTCTATTTCATCATACTGAAGTGTTTAAGCCTTTTACATATTTGATAGGCTTCCCAAAATCAAATTTCAGCTTCAAAACTATCTTTTCTGACTTCTAACTTTGAAATGCTGCACCCCAGAAGCATCTGAAAGAGAGGTAAACAGAACTATTTGACATGTTACGTTACAGGAGAAGCACTGTCAAAAAAATTAACTTTCTTCAGGTTATATTTTAGTGAATGACATTAATATATGTTCCAAAATTATATGAGATTTCAACATTTCTAATATGTCAGTTTATTCTATCAATCATAATTATGGCTATTATGGTAAGTTATTGTAGACCTCAGAAATAATCAAATTTCCTTTTCAATTGTGTTTTTAACTGTAATCATTTGAAGTCGTTTCCACAGTTAATTACTTAATGCTGATCCTGTTTCTGAAAAACTTCACAAGCATGCAAAATCCTAGAATATGGTGTCTTTTAGGAGTTTCATGAAAGAATGGAAAGGACCCGGAAAAGCACTCTTCAATACAGGTTTCTAATAACTTTAAAATCATATCATTTGGACTGAATAAGAATTCGTGAAATATTGATGAAAAGACTGACTGGCTTATAAAACTGCTAACTCAAGTAGAACAAAAATTAATTGAATTATAAGAAAATACTCTACCAGATTTGAATGCTAAATCAGCCAATACTGAAATGTTTAGGTATGCAATTTGAATAAACCTCATGGTCTAAGTGAAATGACCTATGATAACTCATCAGTTATCAATGCTATGCACCTAATTTGGAAAAACAACTGGTATTCAAGAAGACATAAGTCTAATGTTAATTAAACATGGACTCATGGAGAAGCAAGACAGCCACTTTGTCTCTCCTGAGTCCTTAGAGCTCTTGTTATTAAAGGTTTTGTATTCCATGACTCATCATGCAAAAGATAAAATGATCAAAATTAAGTATATATTGATGTGGTGCCTTTTAAATTGCTAAAATAGTTTATGACCAATATATGTTTTTTCAAACCCATATTCCTGGAAAAAGGATCAAAGCTTCAGGTACATTTGGTTACCTGACGGGCCATTTAAACATTTTATAAAGGAATTTCATTCAACTGTCATATTCAATGCATTTTTTTTCTGGTTGTATAAAAGTTTTCCTGTGCAAGAGGGTTGCTGTTATAACAATAGATTACTATGCTACAGAGTGTTTTCACCAGGTAAAGAAAGTTTTCTATGGTTCACTGACTGAGGACAATCAACCCCTTCACAATCTAGAACCCAAAGATTGGATATTCTAAGAACATCAGAGAAAGGCTGTATTTGCCGTCTACACTTCAGACCCTTGAATTTTGGGTTGATAATTTCACAACTGAGAAGGGTCCCTCCACACTCTTGGAACTGTACACCCAGTGGAACCCTTAAAGTAAAGATAACCAGGGAAATTTTTCCACAGAAGAAGGTGGCATCCTTGATATTGAAAACTTTTCCCAAGATCGCGGATGAAAACTTCTCTACTATCATGAGATTCTTGTCTAAATGTTTTTCCCTTGCTTATGCCTCTATGAATAGAAGTGAAAAGAGGATCTGTTGTGTGCACTTATGAAGTATACTTTTATGTGTGAAGAATTTTGCAGCCTGCCTCATACATGGATAAGCTTATACTTTGAAAGATAAAAGATGAAGTCTCAATGTAGATAAGAAACTTCAATGGTACACATGTTGCTTCATGATCAGACAGAAAGAGAACATTAGTTCACCTCTTAACCCACATCATGGGTTAAAGCAAACATTATGAGGAGGCTTTCAGTCTTCTAGAGGGCATCATTTGTTAGATCCTTTTTCTGTGGTTTGGAGTAAAAGAAGCAATGATTAAAAATGTATCCCTCATAATGGGCTCTAGAGCAGATTCTACTGTAAAGGCTATAGTTACATAAAAGACTTTAATTTATCTTGTGAAAGTTATGCTAAATAATATAATTGGCTAAACAGAAAAGTATCTGTGCAGCTGCTGGTGCTTGTCATCTATGGAGAAATACATCAAATGTAGAGTATAAAAACTTAGCTATAGGTTATTGAAAGAAATACTGCTTAGTTAAGTGAGTAGACTCTATCTAGCTCATTCTTTAATCTGTTTAATTTTAGGTGGTTTGATTTATGGGAACCTTGGTAAGGATCATACTACAAACTCTTGGTATTATCCTCCTAATAGTCATAATAGTAGTCTCCCTTGTGTGCTGTATTCTCTCAAAGGTTTTTAATGTTTGCATGCAGCCATCTGTAGAATATCAAATGGTCTCTTTTCAACTGGAAAGATAAGAGCTGAAAAAAATATGTGACCATGAAGACACAGTAACTTATGAATGATATGCTGAGACCAGAAGCCCAAAATGATTGTAAATGAGAGTGGGACTAAGACCCTACATTTTGGTCACATTCTCACCTAAGTGAGAACCTGACCCAAAAAGGGGAATTTTAAACAAAATTATGGGAGACCATTTTTTTGAACTGAGCTCTTGCTCAGTCTGTAGGCCCTAACAGGCCAAACCAAACAAACATTGAGTCACTCAAACTAAATATGACGTAATCGAACTAAGACCTTAAGGAAACCCATAGATCCTAGAACAGACCAGATTTTGTCTTTCTCCTGCAAACAGGACGTTCCAGCATAAGGAGGTACCCTCTACTTCGTCCTTGTTCCCACCTTGCAAAACCCACTGTTCCATTTTCCAATGGGTTTCAAGACCAAATAAGTACATTTATTATGGTGATAGTGACATCGATGACTAAGATTTTGGTCACCATTTCAAAATTGAGAAAGTAAACAAAATGGAGGAATTATTAAAGGGAACTAATGGGAGGGACTCTGTACTTCTATATTTGAGTCCTTGAGGACAAACTGTAACTTAACTTAGTAGGTAGACAAGATTTAAAACCTAAACTAGAAGTATGCTTGTAACAATAGCTGAGTCTTGGCCAGTCCTAGCACCCTACTTCAACCACTCATACACTGCTGAGGGTTCAAACTGTGTTCAAATAGTACAAACACTGAGCTGTAACCAATCCAGTTGTTTCTGTACCTCACTTCCAATTTCTGTATGTCACTTCCCTTTTTTTGTCTATAAATCTTCTTCCACCACATGGCTGTGCTGGAGTCTCTCTGCATCTCCTGTGATTCTAAGGGCTGCCCAATTCATGTATCATTCATTGCGCAGTTAAACTCCTTTAAATTTAATTTGGCTAAAGTTTTTTTTCTTAACAACTCTTTTGCAATAACACTTAGCTTGACACAAAGACACACTGTACAGCTATAAAAATATTTTATTTCTTTATTTTTTATTTCATAAGCTTCTTTTTCCAATGTTTGAATTTATTTACTTATTTTTACTTTTTGGACTTTTTTTTTTGTTAAAGATACAGGCTGGGCACAGTGGCTTAAGCCTGTAACCCCAGCATTTTGGGAGGCCAAAGCAGGAGGATTGCTTAAGGCCAGGAGTTTGAGACCAGCCTGGGCAACAAAGGGAGACCCCATCTCTGTAAAGTAAAATTAAAATTAGCCAGGTGTGGTGGTGCATGCCTCTGGTCCTAGCTACTTGGGAGGCTGAGGTGGGTTGTTTGAGCCTGGGAGGTCAAGGTTGCAGTGAGCAATGATCGTGCCACTGCACTCCAGCCTGGGTGAGAGAGTGATACTAGGTCTCAAAAATAAAATAATAAAGAAAAACAGAAACACGCCTATTAGCCTAGGTCTACACAGGATTAGGATTAGCAATATCACTGTCTCCCAACTCCACATCTTGTTCCCACTGCAAAGTATTCGAGGGCAGTAACAGGCATAGAGCTATTACCAACTATGAAAACAATGCCTTCTTCTGGAATACTTTCTGAAGGTCTTGCCTGAACCTGTTTTACAGTTGTTTTTTTTTTTTTTTTTTTTTTAAAGAAGAGGAGTACATCCTAAAATAACAGCAAAAAGTATAGTATAGTAAATGCATAAATCAGTAACATAGTCATTTGTTTTCATTATCAAATATCATGTATTATATATAATTGTATGTGCTAGACTTTTATACAACTGGCAGTGCAGTATCATCACAAACCTGTGAGTAATACATTGCACTATTAAGTTACAATGGGTATGTCACTAGGTGATAGGAGTTTTTCAGCTCCACTGTAAACTTATGGGACCACACTATGGTATATGTGGTCCATTGTTGACTGAAACATTATTATATGGCACATGCCTGTATGTGCATATACATATATATGTATGTGTGTGTGTATATATATATATATATATATATATATATATATATGAGTGTGTATATATATACATATATATGTATATATAAATTGTTATATTGGCCAATTTACAGAATATGGTTTTTACATAGCACTCTTAAGATCCAGAATTCCTTGCTCCTATATATGGCTATGAACCACATTTTATCTGCTGACTCTTTCAGGGACAGACTTCCACTTTGCTTCCATCTCCCCACCTCCAAAAAAACATTTAAATGAATATCCTTCTTTCTGTCATAGTAATTTATTTTTGGTGGTGGGAGAGGAGATTTATCCCAGGAGTGGGATTTCAGAGGCCCAGGTAATGTGCATTCTTATTTTGACTAAGCAGTGCCAATTTGCTCAGCAGGATGGTTGTAACAGTTCACATTCTTACCAGCAGTGCATAAGGGCTCTGGTGTCTGTGTTTGCATTCAGAAAGCTGCAGCATTAAGAATGTATTGGTGGTGGCACCCAATTGGAGACCTGTAGCCGAATATACCCTGAGCTAATCTTATTTCTCTCTTAAACACCACAAATACTTCTTGTCTCCCCAAATTCATTCTCCCCTCTTTCCATAATAACAGAGTCTCTGATTTTCAGCTGGGCATGTAGATATCTGGAATAAAGAGTATATTACCCATCACTTTTGCAGCTATTTGTGACCATATTTCAACTTTCTGGACAATTTTATGGAAGCAAAAGTGATGTCTACAACTTCGAGATTGTGACTATAAATGGAGGAACCATGTCCATTGCTATTTTCCTATTGGATAAAATGTGTACACAGAAGCAGGCAATCTTGAATCATATAGATGAGGGCAACACCCTGTATACAGTGAAGCAACAATATAAAAATAGCCTGGGTTCCTGTTATACCAAACACCACCACAAACCACAGATACCTTGTTCCCAGATCAATAATGTGAAGGAGAATTAAGACTGTAGTGTTTTAAACACTGTTATTTTAGGACTTTCTTGGATTAGTATTACTAACATCCTAGCTAATCAGTTATTTTACTTAATTGAATCTAGGGTGAAGGTAAGGTATATATTATTTTGTATACTACTTAAAAAATGCTACATTATAAAAAATCGTTTTCTTATAATTCAAAATTTACATTTTATACAAATTGAAAGACCTAATGTAGACTTATTTAATAGGTTATTTTTATCAGACTTTTCTGTTCTGAGTTTTTCTTCATACAAAATAGCTTTCTACTTCGATGTATAATCATGGTAAAAGCTTTTCAAAGACATTTAAAATGACAATTAACCTCAACACATGATGGCAACCATGGACAGTGCATGTTGCCAACAATGGATATAATTCAATTTAAGAGAAGACAATATGAATAGTCATGGCAAAGTTCACATATGCTCAGATATTGACACCACCACCACAACTGCATCTTACCCAACAGCAGATACATGTTTAAGCATGATTAAAACATCAATGGATTTTAAGAACTACCCTGACTTTAGATTTTTAAATGTAAAATATGTGTCTTAAATGACAACATCTAATCTTTTGAAACCATATTTGAGACATAACCTTGACATTCACTTCTAGTCAAGATAGTGTAACAGGGACCAGGTTTACCCTCCAAGTCATAACTAAAAAAAGAAAAAGCAGACAAAATATATGAAAAAATAGCACTTAAGTCACTATACTTCAGGTAAGTAAGGTCAGTGATCTCTAAAAGATGAAAAAGCTTAGATGAGCCTTAAGATTGCCATATCTTCATGCCTAGAGAAATATTCTAGGTCGCAGGGCAGGGAAGGGAAACTCAGTCAGAGTCTGGTAGTCTTCTTCAATTGAAAAAATGGAGCCATGACTCTGGGGAAGCCAAGGTATCAAAAATTTTCAGAAAAGAGTTTTGGAGAGCATAGTTCTATGTAGAAAGAGAATTCTATTGCAATAGCACTGTTCTCATTTTTCAAAAAAATGACAAAAAAAGAGAACTCTCTCAATATTCAGAGGATCCATCCCCATCAGTCATTCAGTTAAATATTGATCAGCACATGTATATAAGAAAACTAGGAAAATAACCACCCAAAGGGGACAGTGATCAGAGCCCACAGGGACCTAGGAAGAGTGACTATTTCCAACAGCTAAGGTAGAAGTACTTCACAATTCATAAAACATTAGTTAAAGTACAAAGAAGCGTTTTGCATTAGTACTGAGGAAAATGAATTCTAGACACTACTTTGGTTCCACTTTATGCTTAACGGCAAGACTCAGAAGGATAAAACTGATACTAAGTATAGGAATACAAATACATGCAGCAACCAACAAGATAAAAATCACTATTTCTGGCATCCAATCACACTTTACTATTACCAGATGTGCAAATAAGCAGAAAAAATATAACCCTTAACATGGGTATTTGTAAATTTTTCAGTTTTCCTTCTACTGTTGAATTTCATTGTGGTCAGAAAAGATACTTAGTAGGATTTTGATCTTCTTACATTTGTTAAGATGTGCTTACTGTCCTAACTGACCTATTCTGGAGAATGTTCTGTGTACAGTCAGGAAGACTGTCTATTCTGTTGCCCTTGGGTTTAATGTTTTATATGTCTGTGAGGTTCATTTGGTCTGTAGCATTACTCAAGCCTGCTGTTTTTTATTTATTTTCTGTCTGACTGTTCCATCCATTATTAAAAGTGTGGTGTTGAAGTATCTTATTATTATTGTCCTTCTATCTATTTCTCCCATCAGTTTGTCATTGTTTCCTTATATATTTCAGTGTTCTGATATTGGGTGTATATATATTTATAATTGTTATATGTTTCTGGTGAATTGACTCTTTTATCATTATATACTATTCTTCTTTGCTTTTAATGACAGTTACCTGTAATTGTAGCCAAATGAAGTTGTCCTACAAATTGCTGACACTGTTGGTTTTTAAGAATCTTTAACTCTACGTATTTTGTTTGGGATAATTTCTTTTTTTTTTCTTTTTTTTTTTTTTTTTTTTTTGAGACGGAGTTTCGCTCTTGTTACCCAGGCTGGAGTGCAATGGCGCGATCTCGGCTCACTGCAACCTCCGCCTCCTGGGCTCAGGCAATTCTCCTGTCTCGGCCTCCTGAGTAGCTGGGATTACAGGCACGCGCCACCATGCCCAACTAATTTTTTGTATTTTTAGTAGAGACGGGGTTTCACCATGTTGACCAGGATGGTCTCGATCTCTTGACTTCGTGATCCACCCGCCTCGGCCTCCCAAAATTACAGGCTTGAGCCACCGTGCGCGGCCTGTTTGGGATAATTTCTATTACTACTTCTTGAAGTTCACCAACCTTTGCTCCCTCTTTGTCTAAACTAAGAATTTTTAAATCTTAGACATAGTAGTTTTCATCTGTAGACTTTTTATTTGCATCTTTTTTTTATCTCTACTGTGTCTATATTTTGTCAGTTTTTCCTCAAGCTTTTTGAACATATGAAATGTATTCATAATAACTTTTAATGTCATTAGCTAATAGTTCTATTAATCATGTGATTTCTTGGTCAGTTTTGAAGAAAAGAATGAAGGAGAGCAGAAATAAGCCAAATAAAAATTAAAAATTTTTAATTAAACTAAGAATTCTTTAAAAAAAATAAACAAAATTGACAAATCTTTAGCTAGACTAAGAGAAAATAGAAAATAATCAACTAATGGAAATCAGAGATCAAGGAAGACACACTACAAGTGATGCCAAAGAAGTAGAAAGGAACATAAGAGACTCCTATGAAGAATCACGTATCAACTAATTGGGTAGCATTCAAAATGGATAAATTCTTAGAAACATACAATCTGGGAAGACTGAGTCCTGAATAAATAGAAAATCTGAATAGAGCTTTAATTAGTAAGGAGATTGAATCAGTAATTAAAAACTTCCCAACAAAGAAAAAACCAGGACAAGATGGCTTTGCTGGTGACTTCTGACACATGTGTAAAGAAGAGTTAATGCCAATCCTTTTCTAACTTTTCTAAAAAAGTGAAGAGGCGACAATTCCAAACTTATTTTATGAGCCTAGCACTACCCTAATAATAAAGATAGATGAAGGTATCACAAAAAAAAAAAAAGAAAAAGAAAACTAGAGGACACTATCTCTGATGAATATATACATAAAAATCTTCAACAAAAGACTAGCAAACAGATTTAGCAGCATATTAAAAGTATCATACAACATGACCAGTGGAATTTATCCCTGGAATATGAGGATAGATCAGCATACAAAAATCAATTAACATATTATATCAAATCAACAGAATGAAAGATAACAGTCACATAATCATCTCAATAAATGCAGAAAAAGCCTTTGAAAAAAATTCAACACCCTTTCATGATAGAAACTCTCAACAACTAAAAATAGAAATTACCTCAAGATAATAAAAGCCATATAAGAAAAGCCCACAGCTAACTCATACTTAATGGTAAAACACTGAAAGATCAGGAAAAAGACAAGGATGTCCATTCTTGCCATTTCTATTCGATATAGTCCTAAAGACCTAACCAGAGCAATCAGACAAGAAATGAAATAAAAGTCACCAAAATTGGGAAGAAAATGATAAGATTATTGCCATTTTCAGGTGACAATCTTATTTGTAGAAAACCCCAAAAATTCCAAAAAATTGTTAGAACTAATAAATGAATTGAGTAAAGTTACAAGATGCTAAATCAACATACAAAATCAGTTGTGTTTCTATACACTACCAACAAACTATCTGAAAAGGAAATTCAGATACAATCCCACTTATAATAGTACCAAAAAGAACAAAATACTTAGCAATAAATGAAACTATAACATATTGATGAAAGAAATTAAAGTAGACACAAACATATGGGGAGACATCCGTGTTCATGGATTGAAAGACTTAACCATATTACTCAAGGCAACCTACAGATTCAATGCAATCCTCATAAAAATCCCGATGGCATTTTTTTACAGCAATAGAGTAAACAATTCTAACATTCAGGTAAACTCCAAATAGCCAGAACAATTCTATTCCCTGATTTTATAATATATTACAAAGCTATAGTAATTAACACAGTATGGTACTGCCATAAAAACAAACATAGAAGCCATGGAAAAAAACAGAGAACTGAGAAATGAATCCACCCACATACAGTCACTTGACCTTTGACAAAGTTTACAAGAATACACAATGTAAGAAATGATACTCACTTCAATAAATGCCATGGGAAAAACTATGTCCACATGCAAAAGTATAAAATTGGACCCTTATCTTATATCATACATAGAAGTTAACTAAAAATGTATTAAACACTGACCATAACTTCTGAAAATACAAAACTCCTGAAAGAAGCCATAAGAGAAAAGCTTCAAGACTTTGTTTGTGGCAGTGATTTAATGGATATGACACCAAAAGCACAGGCAACTAAAGCAGAAATGACCAAGTAGGATCACATCAAATTAAAATGTTTCTACACAGCAAAGGAAATGATCAACAGAATAAAAGGGCAACCTGCATAAAGAATGAAATATTAGCAAATCATATATCTGATAATGGATAAATTTGTACAAAATATAAGAAAATCCTACAACGCATATAGTACAGACAGTATTAACCCAATTGAACATTGGGCAAAGGAGTTCAATAAACATTCTTCCAAAGACCATAAAAATGGCCAACAGGTATATAAAGAGATGCTCAATGTTGCTTATCATCAGGGAAATATAAATCGAAACTATAATGAAATATAACATTGCATTGGCTAGAATAGCTATTATTTTTTTAAAAAAAGGATGTTGCCAAAAATGATAAGAAATTGAAATCTTTGTTCATTGTTGGTGGGAATGCAAAATGGTGCAGCCACTATGGAAAATAGTCTGAATGTTACTCAAACAATTAAAATACAACTACTATATGATCCAGCACTCCTACTTCTGTGTGTTTCTCCAAAAGAATTGAAATCAGGATCTCAAGGAGATATCTGCACTCACATTTTTATCATTGCATTATTCACAATAGCCAAGATATGAAAATAACCTAAATGTCCATCAATAGATTAATGGATTAAAAATGTAGTATATTTATGTAATGGAATATTATTAAGCATTAAAAAAGAAGGAAGTTCTACAATATGAGATAACATGGACATAATCCTAAGTGAAATCAGCTAATCACTGAAGGAGTAATACTGCATGATTCCACTTACATGAGGTATTTAAAGTAGTCAAATTCATAGAAGCAGAGAGTAGAATGGCAGTTGCCAGGGATTGAAGAGGGGGAACTGTAGAGCTGATATTCATTATGTATAAAGTTTCAGTTGTGCAAGATGATAGCTGCAAGAGATCTGCAGTACAACATTGTGCTTTTAGTTCACAATACTGTATTGGAAATATAAAAATTTGTTAAGTATAGATCTCAAGTGTTCTTACCACAGTAAAATTAAGTTAAATCATTAAATTAAAAATAATTTAATTAATCAATTAAATTTAAAATACAAGTAACTGAAGACCAAGAAGAGAGAGGAGGATAAAAACAATCTTGCATGTTCTTCACACGTACTCCAAAACCTAAAATGTAATTAAAAAAATAATTGAATAAATGGCCAAAAATCTTTCAAATTAGATAAAAGCTATACATCCAATAAATGATCCAATAAATTCATCAAACTCCAAGCATAGGATCCATAAAGAAAGTGACACCAAGTTATACCATAATCAAATTTTTCAAAACCACTGACAAAAAGAAAATCTTAGAGCAGTAAGATAAAAAGGGACACATTATACAAAGAGGACCAAAGAACGATGGAATAAAGATGACAGTGGTGTGTCACTTTTAAAGTACTGACAAAATCCATGCCAATATAGAATTGTTTACCCAGGAAAAACAACTTTGAAAACAAAGGTAAAATGATAATTTTTCACACATAGAAAAGCTAAAATGCTACATTATCAGCAAACCTGCACTACAAGAAATGTTAAAGGGAGCCCTTCAAGCAGAAGGAAAATGACAGCAGAGGGAAATGTAGCAAAGTAAAGGAATACAGAGTAGTGAAAATGGTAACTACATAGAAAAATACCATGATTATTTTCCTCCTTAATTAAGTTACTTAAAAATATGATCAACAGTTTAAACCAAAAAGTACAACAATGCAATAGCACAGAGGCCAGAAAATGAGAAATGTAGTGTTATAAGTTTCTTACCTTATATGTGCAGTATTATGAGCTCAATTGAAGGTAGGTTGTGATAAGTTAAAGATGTATATTATAAACCCTAAAGCAGCCATTGAAATAATAAAACAGCATTATAGCTCATAAGTCAAGAAGTTCAATGGAATCATAAAAATGCAATGTGGTATCTTGGATTAGATCTTAGAACAGAAATCGGACATTATTTCACTTTACACTTGTGAAATCTAACAAACTATAGATCCAACAAAATCCTATTAAAATTCCAGTATGGTTTTTGGTAGAAATTGACATGTGAAATCTAAAACTCATAGAAATTCAAAGTGCCTACAATAGCTAAAATTATTTCTGAGGAAGAATAATAAAGTTGGAGAATGTATGTGACCTGATTTCCATAATTATTATAAAGATATAGTAATCAAATCAGCAAACTATTGGCATAAAGATAGACAAAGCAATGAAGCAGATAGGTCAGAAATAAACCCACAGATAAAAGGACAAGTGATGTTTGACAAAGGTACAAAGGGGATGTTGTAGAGAAAGTAGTCTTTCAAACAAATGATAGTAAAACAACTGAACATCCAAATGTAAACAAAAATCTTTAACTCCTACCTTGCCTCATACAAAAAAATTAAGTGAATATGGATCACAGACCTAAATATGACACCTAAAAATAAAATTTCTGGAAGAAAATATAGGAGAAAATCTTTGTGAATATGGCTTATGCAAACATTTTTCCTAAATGGCACAATAACTCACAATTCATAAAAAATACTGATAAATTGGATTTATCAACATTAAAAATTTCTGGCCAGGTGTGGTGTCTCACACCTGTAATCCTAACACTTTGAGAAGCCATGGTGGGAGGATCACTTGAGCCCAAGAGTTCAAGACTAGCCTGGACAACATAGCGAGACCCTGTCTCTACAAAACAATTAAGAAAAATGGTGGCACATGCCTGTAGTCCCAGTTAATGTGGAAGTTGAGGTGGGAGAACTGCTGGAACCTAGGAAGTCAAGGCTTCAGTGAGCCGTGGTGGGACGGCTGAACTCCAGCCTGAGTGACAGAGGGATATCCTGTCTCAAACAAACAAGCAAAAAAAAAAAAAACAAAACAAAACAAAACAAAACAAAACAAAACTCTGTAATTTAAAAGACACTGTTAAGAGAATGAAAAGGTAAGTACCAGATTGAAAGAACATGTTTGTAAATCAAGTGTCTGGTAAAATGTGTTTCCAGAAAATTTAAAGAACACTCAAAACTCACGATCAGTAAATGAACAGCCCAACTGAAAAATGAACAAAAGGTTTGAATAAACACTTCACAGAAGAGGATATATGGGTGGCAAATGAACTCACGAAGAGATACTCAACAAGATTGGTCATTAAGAAAATGCAAGTTAAAATTACAGCTACCACATCACATCACTAGGATGGCTATAATGTCTTTTTGAGGCAGACACTAACAAGTATTGTTGAGGATGTAGAGAAATTGGGACCCTCATACACTCCCTCTTGGGATGGAAACTGGGACAACCACTTTCAAAAACACATGTATCCTAAAAAGTTATACATATACTTACAATATGAAACAGAAATCTCACTCCTGAGGATCTAAGCAGTAGAAATGAAAATACTTTTCCACACAAAGACTTGTACACAAATGTGCAGAGCAGCATTATTCAAAAGAGCCAAAAGGGTGGAAATAACTGAAATGCTCATAAACTTGTGAGTGGACAACCAAAATGTGGGATATCCATGCAATGGGATATTATTTGTCAAAAAAAAGAAATGAAATACTGCTACATGTTACAATGTGAATGAATCTCAAAAACAATAAGCTAAATGACTGAAGACAGACCCAAAAGACCATATTTGTATAACTATTTATATGCAGCATCAAGAAAAAGCCGCTCTATATAAACAGAAAGTATATTACAGGTTTCCTGGGGCTGTGGGTAAGAACAAAGATAGACTGAAACTGAACAAAGAGCTCATTTTGGAATGATGGAAATTTTCTAAAATATTATGGTAATGATTGTACAACTCTTTAAATTTATTAAAACTTGTTGAATTGTACACTTGAAATGGATGTTTCCAATGGTATATAAAATATAACTCAAATTATCCTGTAATGACCTCTTACTGTACCCAGAATGAAATTTAAACCCACAATGCACACTAAACATAACTTCTAAGCATGTGCGTGTTTTCCCAGAAAAAATAAATGACTTGTCTAAACGCTTATGTAAAGGAAATAGATTTTTTAAAAAGCTGGTTGATTAAGGCAGCCAGGAGGAATGAGAAGGAGTGTGATGGCCAAATAAATAAATAAATAAGGACTTGTTGCATTTGAGGTACATTGCCTTTACTATGCTCTTCAGGTTTTGCATCTAATTCCCAGCCTTCCATTCTCTGTCTAGCAATTTAGAAGTTTGAGCTAAGATTAAATCTACATAAAAGGCCCTTCAGCTCTCTAATCTACACATAGAGCACCATGCCAGTCACTGTTTAGATGCACTCACAATACCAAATTTCCTCTCTTTACAAACTTCCATTAATCAAGCAGACTTAAAGATTGTATTAAGCAAGCACTATTTATCCAGAAGTGTACTGGTTCCTGTGGATTAATAAGATCCCTTCCTTCAAATAAAATAACTGATGGAGATCCAATATAGAAAATAGAACAAATCACAACTGTTAGGGTTGAAGTAGAAGTGGGACCCCCCCCACTGAGTCATTAATCTGTCCTCAAATTCAACCATCACCTGACTCTATCGCAGTGGCCCCTTATAACCATCCCTGGAATTCCTTGGGCTCATCAGAACATTATTTGAAAGTCACCCATCAAATCTATCCTCTTTTATTTCAGAGGTGAATAAATGAAGGTCCAAAATGGAAAAGGGACTAGCCCAAAGCACACAGTCATGGTCCTCTGGGCCCTCTAAAAAGTACAGATTTATGTATGAAGCAACTTGAAATCAGAATAATCATATACACAAGAGCTTTCTAGACACTGGCACTAAACCATATTTCTCTCTTTAACCTCCATATCACCTATCATTCTGCTTTGGCCATAAGCAGGACTCAATCATTACATTTGCAATGAAAAAATACTGAACGCAAATAGATAGTAAACCTAGTGGAGTGATTATAGCATCAGTAGCCTCAGAGAAGAAAAAACATTACCATGGGTGGCAAGGGTTTCAATCATTCAGTTCACATTTATTAAGAATCTGTAAGTGCCAGGAACTGAAAGCAACCGTCTGTTAAGAAAGGCTTTATTTAATCACAATAGTTATTATTTTCGTGTTGACTACTCTGCTCCAGCAACCGTATTAGGCACTTTTTATGATATCAAAACTTAATCTTCGGCCGGGCGCGGTGGCTCAAGCCTGTAATCCCAGCACTTTGGGAGGCCGAGGCGGGTGGATCACGAGGTCGAGAGATCCAGACCATCCTGGTCAACATGGTGAAACCCCGTCTCTACTAAAAATACAAAAACTAGCTGGGCGTGGTGGCGCGTGCCTGTAATCCCAGCTACTTAGGAGGCTGAGGCAGGAGAATTGCCTGAGGCCAGGAGGCGGAGGTTGCGGTGAGCCGAGATCGCGCCATTGCACTCCAGCCTGGGTAACAAGAGCGAAACTCCGTCTCAAAAAAAAAAAAAAAAAAACTTAATCTTCATCAGAACTATACGAGCAGATATGTTTAGCTCCATTTTTACATATGAAGAATTTGAGGCCAAAAGAAGTAAAGTGACTTGCCCAAGAAGATAAATTCAGGAAGTGGAAAATCCAGTGTTGTAAATCTGATTGTCTTTGCATCACACCAAGGAACTTTCATCATATGATAGATTTTATAGCATAGAAACAGGCCAATAGGGTGAATTCTTGTCCTGACTCAGCCATCAATTTTCAGGGTGAAATAGTGCACTTCATGGAACCTCTTGGCACCTTGGGAATTCTACCTGGAAAGTAGGACTGAGTGTAGTATTGCATGGAATTGTTGGATGATTCGATGAGTTTAAATCTGTGGAATGTTTGGTCCTACAAGTAAGGAAGGCATTCACATTATTAAAAATGCAATTATATATATAAAATTTCCTAATGAGATTCTTCCAAGAGTCTAAAGCACAGCTAATATGACTTGTGGACTGCGGGAAAACCACAGGGTACTTTAAGGTTTCCACAGTCACCAGGATGACAGTCTTAGGTAACTTTTGGACCAGTATTCCTGAGCTCCTGTCCTAGTCAGTTTGTGCTTCTGTAACACGATACCATGGACTTAGTAATTTGCAAAGAACAGAAATTTATTTTTCACAGGTCTGAAGGCTAGGAAGTTTAAGATCAATGTGCCAACAGGTTTGGTGTCTGGTGAGGGGCTTGGTCTCTCCTTCCAAAATGGCACCTTGTTGCTGCATTTTCAGGAGGGAATGAACGATGTGTCCTCATATGGTGGAATCACAGAAGTAACAAAAAGGTCTAAACTGGTTCCAAGTCCTCTTCTAAGGCACTAATGCATTCATGATGGCGGAGGCTTTATGACTTAAATTACTTCCCAAAAGGTCTCTACTCTTTTTTTTTTTTTTTTTTTTGGAGACAGAGTTTCGCTCTTGTTACCCAGGCTGGAGTGCAATGGCGCGATCTCGGCTCACTGCAACCTCCGTCTCCTGGGTTCAGGCAATTCTCCTGTCTAGCCTCCTGAGTAGCTGGGATTACAGGCACGCGCCACAATGCCCAGCTAATTTTTTGTATTTTTAGTAGAGACGGGGTTTCACCATATTGACCAGGATGGTCTCGATCTCTTGACCTCGTGATCCACCCGCCTCGGCCTCCCAAAGTGCTGGGATTACAGGCTTGAGCCATCGCGCCCGGCCAGGTCTCTACTCTTAATACCATCAAAATGGTAGGATTATGTTTCAACACATGAAATTTTAGGTACATTCAAATCATAGCAGATTGCTAGGCCACAGGTTCTCCAGGCAGACTCCTTAGTCAAGACTAAAACATTCAATTGGATACCTTCTTTCCAATGATTTCTTGCTGGCTAATGTGGAAGAGGACAGTTGCAAAGAAGAAGTTCTAGGGCCATGGATCATCCATTCCTGGGACATATTTGGCAGGCTTATCTGTCACCCAGCTTCAGAGGTGACTCAGCCCCAGTGCTCACTCAAAAAGCAGGGAGGACAGCTGGGACCTGTAGGCCTCGAAGATGGGAAAATTAAGTGAAAAGATACTGGTTACTGGAGATGGATGGAAAGGTGCTGGTATTTGTTAGTAAACTGAGAGGTTGATGAGAAGTGGACAATTCCAGATTATATTGTATAGGTATAACTGGCCAGATCTTACTAATGCAGTTGTTCTCCACATGTAGTCCCTACACCAGCAGCAGCAGCATTGCCTGGTAACTTGTTAGAAACGCAAATTCTCAGGTCCCACTCCAGATCTACTGAATCAGAGACTCTAGAAATGGGGCTCAGCAATCAATGATTTAACAGCTCTTTAGGTGGAGTCTCCTGCACTGTCAAGTTTAGTAACTATTATGCTAATAGTATGAATGGAGGGGGTCACATAAAAAGAGGAAGAAAGAATGGCTCCAGATTTCAGCATAGTGAGGCATTTATTGAGATGGGGAAGAATGAGAAAAGAAAATGTTTAGGGGTGGAGCTAGAGTTGAGGGTCTGTTTGAGATCTCAGTGATACATGCAAGGGTGTAAGTTAAATGGGCAGTTGAATATGTGAGTCTGCAACTCAAGGGTGAGGTCAGAGCTATTGACTTTGATTAGAATTTCCTTCAGATGGGTCTAATTTATCCTAAGTAATGGCCACCAGAGGATAGCCCACCCATGATTATGGCCCAGAACAGGTGCTCAGCAAATGTCACTGAATGAACACAAAGGAGCCAGCTTTTCCTGTTTACTCCAGTCTGGTGAGAATATTGCTTATGCACCAAGAGTTCTTCCATGTGATATTTATTCGCTCAACTGGAAACAAAGCTACTGTCAGCAAAGCAGGTTTCTTATAACAGTTCATTCTGAAAACTTTCTTAAATCTCAATACCAAATGCCAACTCCTTTTCACTCTCTCCTGTGGCCAGCATTATTTGGCTTAACTTGACCATCCACAAGTCCCAGAGGTTCCAGCTCTCCTGTGCCTTGCTCTTGAGTGAGCACTGGTTCTGAGTCAATCCCCAAGCCAGGTAACAGAGGAGCAGGCCGAGGCTGCCATAGCAATGGTGGAAGGAAGGGAGGCAGGGAGGAAGGGGGGAAGGGAAGAAGGGAGGAAGAGAGGAAGAGAGGAAGGGAGGAAGGGAGGAAGGGAGGAAGGATGAGGGGGGAGGAAGGAAGGAAGGAAGGAAGGAAGGAAAGAAGGAAGGAAGGAGAGAGAGACGTATCAATTCAAAATTGCCTCATGAGATGGGATAACTTGAGTGCTATAAATAAATCTCCCAGTGGAGTCTAGGGTGGGGGTATTGTAATTCATTTTGACTGGGAAACTGGAGAAGGTTTTGGAGAAGAGGAGGCATTTTATCTGGGTCTTCCTTGAAAAATGAGTAGGATTTAGATGTTTGGATTGAGAAAGTGGCATTCTAGAAGGAGGAATCTGCAGAGGCAAAGACCTGGAGGAATGGAAATATATAAAACAGTAAGAACTTCTATATGGCTAAAGGATAGGGTGAATGAAAAGTAGTATTAGCAGATAAGGTCAGAATGGTGGGTATGGGCCAATGATAGGCAAACGTGTGTTCAACAGAGACACAGTAAGAAATGATGAGTGAGAAATGAATTTCACCTCATGATATAATATACACATACACATATTTAAAATTAAACAAAACCATTCCCAAAGTATACCTACAACTTCATATGCAATGTATGTTGATAATTTCCTTTTTATTTTTTAAAAAAGATTTTTTAAAAAGTGCTGCTAGCAACCAACTAAATTCTTTTTATGAGCTAATAATAGAATGCAGCCTGTATTTTTCAAAAAAATTGCAATACACACTGAAAAGTTAGTGAAGATGTTTGAGGAATAAAATAATACCCATGCTTTAGGAAGGTAATTCTCATAGCAATGTGGATGACATTGCAGATAGAGGAGAGTCTGCCAACAGGGAAGTAATTCTTCAGATGGACCAGATACCACATTACAAATATCCATGCCAGTCATAATGAAGGCTGAAATGGAGCAGTGAGTTTGGAGGTGGAGAGTGGGTCAGGTATTGAGTAAGATATTCAGGGTAGAAATAGTAGAATTTGCTAAGAGATTGCAGGTAAGTCATAAAAGAGAAAGGGGAGTCAATGTTGACTTTCAGATTGCCACCTGAGGTAACCGTGCAGGGAAGGGTGGCATTAAACCAAAGGTTTAGCAGGAGGAGTTTGATTGCTGTAAGAAGAGACAAAGATATAAAGCTGAGATTTATCTGTGAAACTTCCAGGCGGACAAGCCCAGTAGACTGTCATATGTATGGGATAAAGCATAAATGTGGGTGGGGTATAGAGGTTGGAGATTTGGAAGATAAGATTTGAAGCCATGGGAGTACAGGAATTTATTCCAAAGAGTGTGAAGAAAGAAAAAAAAGAAAAGAAGTACCAAGTCCAGAAACATTCATTTAAGAGGATTTATTGAATACCACCACATCTTCCAAAATAAGTTTTTTTTTTTTGTTTGTTTGTTTTTTTTCACTTGAGGAAAGCTCTTTGCGTATGGGTATGTGTACATCAGGATGTGAGTGTATGCAATATGCATGAATGGATGGCATGTGCATTTTAAGGAAATATTGTTATGTACTTGGGGAGCTGGTGAAGGGTTCTGGTTCATATAATGGTGCCTGTACTCACTGTCTCGGTTTCATTACTGCTATCTTCCCTTTCCCTCTTTTCTCTCTCCTTTCTTTTGTTCCATTCTTCTCTCCCTTTTCCCAGATATCCACACCATTTAAAAGTCCAAGGAAAACATGGGCAAAATAGATCAATGTGGGATTTGGAGGCTGAGGTCTGGAACATAACGTGGGAGTGTGACTGGGATTGGGAGGAAAGACAGGGGTGGGCATGTAATCAGAGTTAGAAGCAGAAAATGGTCTGTGGAGGGAGAATCCACTTCTGATGTTATTCCCATTACAAATTCTGCAATTGGTGTGAGTGATGGGTATGAATGTGTATATTTCTAGGCCTGTGTCTGAATGTGTAAGGCTCTTAGCTTGACTTCATTAGGTCATTACATGATGCTGCCATCATCATTCCTGCTTCCACTCAGCAAACATTATTATTATTTTTAACAGAAATATGCTGCTCTGCTTATACTTCAGGAGATTTAGGATTAGAGCAGTTGAAGAATTGTGAATAATGGTTAATCAGATAATCAGCATCTGTAAGGGTAATTAATAACATTGAAAAGCACATGCCATATGAATAAGAGGATATGTTATTTCTTTCTTTCCTAGCTGTGTAACCATGGGAAGGTTGCCTAACCTATCTGATCCTCAAAGTCCTTATCCGTAAAATGGAGGTAATAATTCCTATCCCAGATTTCCTTTGGGACGACTAAAGAGTAAATGAGCCAAGAGCTTTTAAATTAAAAGGTACTTGACAAATGTTAGCTCCTTTCTTCAGTTCCTTTGACCCTTTGCTCCTTCCTTCTTTCTACCTCCTATACATGTTTACCTGTCCATATGTGAACATCAACTATATATTTGTAGTACTTTCTCCCATTTTAAAATCTTAAACTAAGTGGCTTAACCTTTGTGTATTACTGTAAAATTGTCAAAAGTTGTTTAGTTTAAGTTACTTTTGGAACACACACATTTGGAATTGTTATGTCTTCTTGGCAGATTGACTGTTTTTCATTATGTAATATCCATCTCTGTCCCCAGGAATTTTCTTTGCTCTGAAGTCTGTTTTATTTGATATGAGATGGGCATTCCTACTTTCTTTTGATTAATGTTTGCATGGTATTTAGAGCATTTGTTGTTAATATAATTATTGATACATTAAGACTAAATCTGCCTTTTTACTTTTTTGTTTTCTGTTCATTCTCTGTGATTTTAGTTTCTCCATTTTCTTTGCCCTGCCTTCTTGTGGGTGACTTGAGAGTATTTTTAAAAAACTCATTTTGATTTATTTATAACGTTTTGAACACATTTCTTTGTATAGCATTTTCAGCATTTTCTTTCAATAATATATTACATATACATAATTTATTTAATAGTCTTCTGACATCACCACTTTACATGCTTGAATGAAGTGTAGAAACATGTCTTCCCCTTTACATCTCTTTACAATCCCCAGTTTACAATATAAATGTTTTAAATATTTCCTCTACATACACTGAGACCACATTAGATAACATTATAAATTTAGCTTCAATCATCAAACATAAGAAACCTCAAGAAGAAAGAGAAAGTCTACTGTATTAACCATGTTTTTGCTTATTGTTCATTGTTTCTTTTCTGTTTTAAGAGTTTACAATTATCTTTTTCTAGTGTATATCTAAATTCTCTTAGATTTCTTCATTAGAGAATGTCTTGATTATCCATTCAATAC
Organism: Saimiri boliviensis; assembly: GCF_048565385.1. Lineage (NCBI taxonomy): Eukaryota > Metazoa > Chordata > Mammalia > Primates > Cebidae > Saimiri > Saimiri boliviensis. The sequence goes on from NC_133470.1 coordinate 54,296,458, forward strand.
TGAAGGATATTATTACTGGACATAGATTTCTGGGTTGTCACTTCTTTTCCTTCAGCATTTAAAAAATGTTAGGGCATCATCAGTTTCTCATGATAAATCTGCCATTCTAATTTTTTTTCCTTTGTAGAATTGTATCTCTTCAGATGCTTTGAAGTTTTCCTTTTCTTTCATTTTCAGAAGATTGATTACAATGTGTCTTGTAGTTTATATCTTTGTGTCGATCCTGTTGGTGTTTGCTCCTCTTTTTGAATCTAAAGGTTTATGTCTTTTGCACAATTTGGTACATTTTTAGTCATTATTTTTCCAGATACTTTTCCAATCCTGTCCTCTTTCTCCTGGGAATCTATTGGCATGAATCTTAAAGCTTTTGTTATAATTCCACAGTGATTTCTACTGCTTTATGTTTTTAAACTATTTTTTTTCCCTCTGCCTTCTCCATCTTACTGTCAAACATATCCACTGAATTTTTAGGAATTTTTATGTTACTGTATTTTTCAGTTCTAAAAATTTTACTTTGTTCTTTTTTATGTTTTATATTTCTTTGTCGAGACTATTTATTTATTGAGATTTTCTACATTATCATTTGTTTCAAGTGTCTTGGAAACTGATCATTGAAATATTTTTATGGCAGGTGCTTTAAAATCCTTATCAGATAATTCTAATATGGTGTCATCTCAGTATTGGTATCTATTTATTTTCTCTTCTCATTCAAGTTGATATCTTAATATGGCAAGTAATTTTTGATTAAAAGTTGGATACTCTGGATCTTATTTAAATCTTTTGTTTTAGCAGTCCTCTGACACTACCCTGGATGGAAGAGGGACAGTAGAAGTCCAGTTTCTCCACTGTCTCTTAACATCCAGGTTGGGGAGGGGCTCTTTGTTACTGCTGGTTAGAGGTGAAAGTTTGGCCTTCTCTCTAGGCTTCTGCTGATTCCATCCTAGCTGGTTGGGGTGGAAATTCCTAGTTACCACTGGTAAGGGTATAAATCATGGTCCTCCATGTGGTATTCACTGGGAGGGGTCTATTTTCACTGGGGATTAAAGTCCTTGCTCACAACTGGTCCTTCGCTGGGCATAGGGTGCTGGTTCCTTTAAAGCTTGGTGAGAGTAGAAATCTAGGCTTTCCAATTGCAGGCCTAAGCTTCTGATTAGCTGCATTGTTATTACGACAGCTGTACCAAAGTGTCTCTCTTTCTAGCTAGCTCCTAATCTTTTGCAAAAAAAAAAAAAAAAAAGAAAAAGAAAAAGCACCACATCCCCTCCTCCTTTCCAGCCTTTGCCTGGGACATAGTGGGAAAAGGAGGATCTCTGCAGGCAGACCAACAAAATATGGTACTTTCAAGCTGTGTGGCTGTGGGACAATCACTCAAATTCTCTGGGCCTCTATTTTCCCAGTTGTATGGGAGGAGTAGGAAGCTCACAGGACTCTTGCTGAATGAGCGAAAGTAGGTCAAAGGACCTGGCACACAAGGGCAGGAGGGGGCTCGATAAATGATAGTTCCCTTACTTTACTTCCCCTGTAGAAGGAGAGATGCAACCCCTCCACAGGAAGAAGGAACCAAGGTGCTTTCCTACCACCAGTAATCATAATGTGTAGGTCTCATCCATCACTCTAGGGGTTAAATCTCATGATCAAAGTCTTATTTCTTAAAGAAACACACTTAACATCTTCCACCTCGGGTTCTCAGAAAACACTCCAGGGAGACAGCTTGACTCAGGCCACTCTCAGAGTGAGAGCAAAAGCCAAAGCAGGGGCTCACGCAGAGAAGGTGAGGTGAAGAAATACCTTGTGCCAGCCCACACAGCCCGCCTGGCGCTATTGTGTTCTGAGCATAGACAATATCATCGCTTTGCCAAAGCTGCTCCAGGAGCAGCCGGGTGGTAGACTCCACTCCCGCAACTCCCACTATGCAAGCCCGCCTATCACCCCTCCAGCTCCTCGGAGCATCTGTCGCGATCCCACCATCAGCGCAGTGACTGCGTCCCCAATCCCCATTGCTTCCATCCCCCTCCCAAACGCGGGATAGGAAGGAAGAAAGTGACGAGTGAGTGAAAGGAAAACGAGCGCGCGCCATTCTCCCAGCTCTGCCTGCTGGGATTCCTCTGTAGCTCCCACTTGGCAGTCCCCGGGAGCCGCCACCAGCCCCAAAGCGCTAGACTTGGCTTTCAAAAGGCTTTCCCGAACTCCTGGTTCTGAAGTTGAACAAGAGACTGGAAAAAAAAAAAAAAAAAAATCTAGACTCCTAAAGAGCAAGGAGCCAGAGACACCTTGGGACACACAAGTACTTTTTAAAAATGTGTCCATGAATGCAGTGCCCCGACCCCTAGCTCGAGAAGAATAAATCTGTATTGGGACCAACCCCGTGTTTCTTTGCTTTCTCAGCCACATCTGGCAAGAGCACTCTCTCTCTCTCTCTCTTTCCCTCTCTCCCTCTCTCCCTCTCTCTCTCTCTCCCTCTTTCTCTCTCTCTCCTCCCCCGCTTTCGTCTCTCCTCTCTCTCTCACAGTCCCGGTTTCAACTCTCCTCAGAGCCCCTCCCATCCTCACCTCTCCTCAAGCCTGTGGTGAATGGGCCCCTTTCCAGCTCCCCTAGGCAAGCAGCCCAACAATAGATAATTAGCCCTCTCCCGCAACGAGGTGTTGGATGGAGAGGGACAGGGGGTGGAGGGGACAACGTGCCACTTACCTGATTTCTTTAATGCTTTCCAATTTGCACATGATTTCTTGCTCATCTGCCATACTTTTCACTGTCAATTTCACGTCCCGAGAGATGTACAAATACACCAGCCAAGATACAATAGACACAATGTAGCCACCTCCTCCGGGCTTGGGGCTACGAGCCTGTGCGGTAGGGGCTTGGAGAGGCCTGGGAGCTGTAGTCCGCAGCTTCAGAGCCAGCCAGGCAGCCCGGGGGCCTGTAAGACTACAACTCCCAGAAGGCCAAGCGACACAAGCCTGTTTCCCTTCCTGCAGTCGCACTTTAAATCAATTTGTTATAGATAATTATGTCAAAGGTTGTTGAGAGTGCAAAGGAATGGGGATATTCGTCTGGCCGTGTGTAAGAAAATGGGGAAAAAATACTCCTGAAGGCAATTGGAAAGATGAGAGACATACTCATTCACCCTCTTTCGGGGGCCCTCACACTTACCTCACCCGAAAAAGGTTAACGATAGTCGTTAATTACGCCTTGGGGATGGAAAGAAACCCTGCAGGGAAATTAACTTTGGAGATGCTGAATGTGCTAGCTGCGGTCTGGGGACAAGTAACTTTGACATTCAAATTAGGGTGTGGCGGGGGTGGGGAAAAGGAGGATAGGAAGAGGGAGATGCTGCAAAAGCTGGCAGAAGGGAGAGTGGGGAGGAGAACCTCGTTAATTGCAGCTACTTACCCATTCAGCAAACAATTACTAAGCTCGGACTTTGCCAGTCAATGGAAGAAGTACTGTAAGAGTCACTGGGTGAGGTAGATCAATAAAAGCAAATCCTTGCCTTTGAGGAACAGAAGAGGCTGGAAATTTACCTGTTAATTACAGCACAGTGTGGTGTCAAAATACAGGAATAGATAAGATGTAACCTTGGGGAGAAGTGGAGGATGTGTATGAGATGTGCGGAAAGCAATTTATGAACAGCCTTTGAGATTTTAAAACTAATGTCTCTCTTTTTCCACTATCCCCTTCACCCTAAGAATCCTCATCACTGACTATCTTCACATGTCTGGTAAAAGTCTGGATGTGGCTATGTATCTGTTTCAATTAAATATGTTAATGGGTTTAGAGTCTGATTTGGTAGTAATCGTCTTTCAAGCCTCACTGAAATTCTAGTTTACAGATGAGGAAACTGAGACCAAGAGAGGCAAAGGACTTGTCCAACGTCACCCAACCTGGCTGAAAGAGAACCATGACTCCTGACTTTCGGGCTTGTGCTCTTCCTATGGCCCCATGCGGCCTGTATCAACCTGCTGCTGCTACCATGGGGTCTGAATGCATCTGTTACATTTCAGCTAGATGGTGCACTCCAATACAGGGTGTCTGCAGAGGGCCAAATATGTCCCATGTTTTCAATCCATGGATATACATTAAAGGGAAATAGCAGTTAATCTAGGAAAAGAGGCCTTGGGAATACTTGGAGCTTGGAAGAAGTTTTGTGCTATTTATAACAATTAAAATATCCAAATAAATAAAGGGGAATATGCCTCTTAGCTTCTGCTGGTTTGCTTTTGGCTCCCTGCCCTCTTTGAGAACAGATGTCACACCTGTTCCTTGCTGAGTTTTAAGAATCTAGGCTAGCAATGAGAGGAAGAAAAATGTTGTAGAGAAAGAGGAGGGAAGAGAAGGAAACCGTAGCTTTCTGCCCCTTCTTCCGAAGCAGCACTTAAAACAGTATCTGGAAGCTAAGCTGATTATTTTTCCATAGTAATTGTTCAGTAGCTCTCACTTAATAAGATTTTGCAATGTTTGAAACAATATTTAGGATATGGGTTAGCAGTGAGTTCTAATGCATGATTTTATTTAAAGAACTGATTGATTTGAGGTGGTAGAAATAAAAAAATATTAGTTTTATCAGGGCCAATATCATTTTTATTGCTAAGAAACAGGTAAGGCAGGCAGGGTATGTTGGCATAAATATCGTTAAAATGCAAGAAATTAGCAAAAGGGAAGCCAGTCATTCTCTTGTTAACATGATTATGCTTTCAGGGTATAGATCAAGATTTTAAAATTGGAGGCCAGAATATTGAATTCACAGATCTTTCTTTGTATGTCAACAGTGAACTAAACTATGAGGAGGCAGAGATGCAACAACAGCCTTGGTTCTGAATTGCCTTTTAAAAAGTTGTGCAAATTACTTATTAAATTTCTCATTATATTTTTAAATCTGCATTTCTGAGAGAAAAATGAGCCAAAAGTTTTCAGCCCAAAAATATTTATTGTGTACTTATTATGTGTCAGGAACCATTGAGATTTCAGTGAAGATTTTATAGTAGACACGACAGACATGGGCCCTGCCCTTACCAAGCTTACCATTTAGTGAGAAACACCAGCTATTACAACGATCACACTATATATATAGCTATACCTAGCAATCAGGGCTTGAAAGAAGTCTAAGTTCTGTGAGCACACACATAAGTGGAGAACCAACTTAGTCCTGAGAAGTGAGCAAGGGGTCAGGGAAAAGCTTCCTGAACAAAACTGGGCAGGAAGGGAGAGAAAGGGAGGAAAAGGGCAGGAGGCATTGAGGATTCATTTATGCAAACAGCTAACAAATATTTACTGGACACTTACTACATGCAAGACACTCTTCTACATTCCAGGGATATATAGTGCTTTGCATGTATTAAGTTAGTTTAATCCTTACAAAGACTTCACAGGAAGAATATATTTACTATCATCCTTATTTTACAGAAGAGGAAGCCGAGGAACAGAGAAGTTAAGTAACTTACCCAGAGTTGCAGAGCTCGTAAGTGGCAGAACTGAGATTCAAATTTAGGTAGTCTGCATCCAGAAACCATGCTCTCACCTACTATGTTCTATTACTTATCTAAAATTCCAGTTCTCAGAAAGTATATATTCCAGTAGAAGGAGACAGATAATAATGTCAGAAAAGAAAAAAACCAAATAAACATAATAATATTGGGGGAGATAAGTCCATAAGACACTAATTGAGGATAACAGGATAGAATGGCGGCAAGAGGGAGAATGTTTTAGTTAGCATGATCAGGGAAGGCTACTGTTCAGAGATGACATTGTATTGGAGACCTAAGGAGTTGTCTATACAATGATCTGGGGGAAGAGTGCTCCAGGCAGAAGGAATAGCCAGTGCAATGTTCCTGAGTCTGAAAATGCTTAGCCTGTGGAAAAAAAAAATACGTAGTAGGGCTCTGGCTGATTAAGGGGAGCAGAATTAGACTGAGGAGACAGGCAGAAAAAAACAAGGTCTTACAAACCATGGTGATGAGTTTGGGTTTTATTCTAATTACAATAGGCAGACATTGAGGGTTTTAAGCAGGGGAGCAACATGATCTAGTTTTTGAACATCACTGACTGCTGTGAGAACAGATTTTACTGGGGCAAAAGTGGAAGCCAGAAAACCAGTGAGAAAACTATTGCAGTTGTCCAGGAAACTAATGATGATGGCTTGAATTATAGTAGTAATAGCAGATATGAAGAAAAATGGGCTGATTGGAAACATATTATTGGACACAAAACTGATATGATTAGCTCATGGATGGGATGGAGAGGTACAGAGGGAGAGACAGGGCATCTAAAATGACTCCTGGATTTTTGGGTTCTGTAATAAGGTCAGTGCCATTCACTGAGACAGGAAAGACTGAAAGAGAACCATATGGTGTTAGAACTGGAAGGCACTCACATGTGGTACACAGAAAAACGAAAGAACAGAAAGGGTAACTGACCTCCCTGGGTTAGGGAGGTAGGAGCTGAGATAGGTAATCTCGTTCTTCACACTTTTTCAGAAAATGTTCATGTTTTCTATTGCTTCAGTCCTTCAGCTTGGATGTTGACGGGTGTGTTTGAAGCCTTAACTTTGAAGATTCCCCCAGGAGATGGGAGTTGTGGGCGATTAGCTAGAATTGTATGTTTCAGCTGAGATTCTTGCTGTTTTTGATGGTGTTATGTCATTAAACTTTCACTCCTTTATTCTTTGTCACCTATCCAATGTCACTGACCTAGATCCCCCAAATGCAAAGTTCAGGGAACAAAGAAGATCTGGCAGTGGGAGTAGGGGAGTTCCACTTTATCCCTCTCCAAGTTTGTAAACCCTGGTGTAAAAAAATCCTATCATAAAAGCAGTCTAGTGTACATCTACTGAGTTTTCTAAGTAAACTTTCACCCACTTCCTCCAGCAGTCAAGGGAGGTGAAGACATACTGACTTGTGAATCCAAGACCTTGGATTCAAATTCTAGCTCTGATATCACTTCCCTATGTGTCCTTGGGCAAGTCCCTTCCCCTACTAGGCCTCAGTCTTCCCATCTGCAAAATCATAGGATGGAACTCTCTAATGCCCCCTGGAATATAAAAGAAAATAACTAGCAAAGGACCTATGGTTAAAAACCCTTTCTGTAAGCCAAACAATATGTGAACCTAGGGTCCTCTCTGGTCATTCATTCATCCCCCCAACTCCCTAGTAAGTATGAGTCATTTAACCCATCGGCCCTTGTCCTTTTCTACTTATCCTGTTCTGAAGGATGCAGTGATTTTCTAATTTCCTTGAACTTTCTCATTCTGTGCTTGTTCCCACAGCACTTGCATTCTGATCAGGAGAGGCAAGAAATGATTTGAACCACTGCTTTTGTTGCATTTATTCTTTAAATAAATACATACAGGTTTTCTAAATCTGAATGTGTTTTTATGGATCAGCTTCCATGAATAGACAGGCTAAGGAAGAAGGAGAGCTGTGTTCAGAGATTTGTTGTACCCTCTGTGGGCCTCAGTTATCTCATCTACAAACTAATAACACGTTAGGTGATGAACTCTTAAGCCTGCTCTAGTGTTGAAATTCCATGATTCCATTTTTCACCAGGTATGCTTTTAAAAAATTCATCAACTTACTGGGAACATTTGCCACTAATTCTTTCCTCATTTGTTTCTCATTTACTCATAATCACTCAACTGGAAGGAAGAGGCAGGATACTGGGGTTCTCTGCTTGCTTTTCCATTAACTCCCTGTGTGACTTTGTGCAGGTCTTTTCACTTCTCTGGGCTTCTGTTATCCTATCTTTAACATGGAGGGGTTGGACTAGCTCTGGTACTCTAACTCTGTCATTTGGGGATCCTATGATGTTGTGATTGGGTATCCTTTATGATTACTGGGCAGCCAAAGGAGCTAAACAACTATCATTATAATTTCCCTGATTCCTTAGATATTCCCCTCCCCATAAACACAGAAGCTAGTAATGGTCAGAAGGATTTTCCAAGACTTTGTGTGTTCTGCTGTGTGTGAATATGTCCGCTGCCATATCAAATGCCTTCATATATGTTTCATTTTTGCTGCAAAATGAAACATTTTGCTCATTGGCATTTATGGTAGCAGAGCAACAATAGGCTGGCTGCCAGCCTCAGTCTGTGCTGCTGTCAAGGGAGACGGTCAGAGCCATGTTCCCAGAGTGACAACACACAGAGATAAGGTTGCTTCCCTTGGCTTTTAAGCCCTAGCACTGCTCTCACTCCCTTCTTATCTAAGTGCATTTCTCTTTGTTTATCTCATTTTTCTTTCTGTTCCTTCCTCTGACCCCAAAACAGAAGCAATCTCTAAGTCACTGACTGGGAATCTCTTTTCTTTTGCTATTTCCCTTAGATAACTGACAGCACACCCTCCCCTCTCCTTCAATTCCTCTTTAAGAGTGACCAAAACTGATTGTCTAACTCCAGTGACCTTCCATTTCTAACGGCCTATTTTATATCACCAGAACTAAGTATGGGATTGGGTTTCCAAAAGGACTGAGTCTTACCAGGTAGCCTGCACATCTTTCCCAGGATGGGCTACTTTAGAACTACTCATAGGGTCCTTGTCCCCCTCATAGAGCTGTTTAATGATTAAACGACAAGAGAAAAGGTATAAGAAAGCACCTAGCACATTGGTTGAAATATAATAGGCATTCAGTACAGGGTAATATCCTTCATCCTTCTCACCACTTCCCTTAATTCTCAGAGTCATTTTGAGAACCCCAATTTGGAGATAATTCAGTGAATAGAAACAGGAGTGGAGCATGAAAAACTATAAATAAGTTGTCTCGATTTAGACTTGAGAAGACAATGACAGAGGCTTCATTTAGAGATCTCAAAATGGACAGGGCAGAATTTGATGTGAAAGTTGTAGCCATTGTTTCCCCTGAGTCTGGGCAAAAATGGCTTCGATTATAGTAAAGGCTTTAGAGGGCTGATAACTTGTAAAGCCACGATGACAGATAAGCAACCCCAAAGGAAAAGATGGACAGATTCAACTGTATGAAGATTGAAAATGTATGATGAAAAGTGATACCCATAAAATAAAAATGAAACAGACTGGGAAAGTAAAAATAACTCATAAATCTTAATATTGCTCCACCCATGGTTCGGTTGCATTGTAAACAATATACCAAACTTTATGCCTATGCATGAAAGATGTGGTAGCTGCAAGTAAATGGACTGAGAGAGAAGTGGGAAGGCAGATGTCCTTCTGGGCCTTCAAAATCCCCTTGCGTAGATCACATATAATTGCTTAGCTTGACTTCTCAGATAGCCCTTCTTTTCCTAGCACAGGTAGCAGTACGCATAGTGGTGAGGCACCCAGAGTCTTCATATAGGCAGCCTGAGTTCACCTCTGGTCTCTACTATTTTTAGTGATCTGACTCAAGGGCAAATAACTTCCCCTCCATGGGTTTTGGTATTTTCATATGGAAAATGGAAATGATAGTAATTGTAACTAACTCTTAGGGTTGTGATTAAATCAAGTAAATATATGGAATTGGCTAAAATGGCATAATAAATACTACAAAAGTGTCTGCTATTATTAAGATGGATATTCTTCAATAAACTTTCTTGTTATCTTCTTGTTTTCCATCATTGGCAGCCTAGCTCCCTTACCAGACAGGTTCCCATTATCCTCTAAATCATAAGACTTGAAAAGGATTGTGCTTATCTACTTGGGAAGGAAAATACTAAATAAATACATTATAGATATGGTTATCTGTCATAAAAGTGACAATATAACAAATGTAAACGTCTGACATTATTTAAAAATCGGAAAATCATGTTCCCAGTACTGCAAAATGACCATAAAGGATGAGCATGGAGGGGAGATCCAAGATGGCCAAATAGGAACAGCTCTGGAGAGCAGTTCCCAGCGAGAACAATGCAGAGGGTGAATGATCACTGCATTTCCAAACTGGTTTTTACTGCCCACATACCAGGAGATTCCTCATTTTCTAGGATTCATGAGAAAAAAAAAAATCTAGTTAGTTTATCAGGATTCCCTTGCCATTTAAAAAAAAAAAATGGATTTACTAGGTAATATCAGGAAAATGGCAGAGTAACCAGCTCAATTCCCATCCCTCTGCAGAAACATTAAGAAAACAAGTAGAAACTGTCAGAATCAACTTTATCAGGCTCTCAAAAACAATGGTTTATAGTAACTGAGAACATGTCAAATCAAGAAAAAGGCAACTTTAAAATGGTATGATATCTTGTGGTGTTTTACCTGCCTTTGCATCACTCCCTCTAAAGCTTATTAGTGGTGTTTTGTTTTGTTTTGTTGAGATGTCATCTCACTGTCACCTGGGCTGGAGTGCAGTCTATGCCTCATTGCAGCCTATGCCTCCTGGGCTAAAGTGATCTTCCCACCTCAGCTTCTCAAGTAGCTGGGACTACAGGCATTTGCCACCATGCCTGGCTAATTTTCAGAGACGGGGTTTCACCATGCTGCCCAGACTGGTCTCGAACTCCTGAGCTCAAGCCATCCACTTGACTTGGCCTCCCAAAATGTTGGGATTATAGGCGTGGGCCACCATATCAGCTATACTTAGCTATACTTAGCTACATCTTGAAGATGGCAGCTACACTCTCAGAGTGGAACACTGGTTCCTGGTTCTGGAAGAAGCATAGCAGATCTCATGTGGAAACTCTAGTTTAGGTCTGTTCTAACTGTCTGAGGGCTCCCTGAAGGAATGATGCAAGGTGCTCTTTTCTGTTTTACCTACCTTGGAATCCACTAAGGCCAGAAAACTCGTAAGCATTGCTTAAAAATATTTTAAAGCAAGGCAAACAACATGAAGATGCTTGGGGCAAAATATTACCAATAGGTCTGGGAGAAAAACCTGGGGGAATTTGTTTGGGAAATAAGGACGTTCAAAGTATCTGTGTACATGAAATAATTTAGAGAGCCACACTTATGCACAGAACAAGATACATACTCAGAAAAGACCTGATAAGAGCATAGATTTCCACCTTAGGCTGATCCCTAGGCTCAGTGTTTAAAGGCCAACATCAGGCTAAGTGTTGAAGGAGAGGCCCAGCATAGAGAAAATTTGTAAAGACAGAAAAAGGTGAATTTTTTGTTTATTTATTATAGCTTCTGGCATTCAAGGAAATATGTCAAAACGATAGGTGAACACAAACTAAGAAACAGAAACTTCAGTAACCACAAACAAGAAATAAAGTTTCTGTAAAATAGAAAAAGCCATGAAAAAGACTACAATACGGTTAAAAAAAAAAAAAAAAACCAGCAAACTCTGAGAAAGAGAAATAATCATATTTCCAGAGTTACCACATTATAATATTCAAATGTCCAGTTTTCAACAAAAGTGCACAAGACATAAAAATAAACAGGAGAATAAGGGTTATTCAAAAAGAAAATACACAGATCAAAATGCTGGTGACTCATGCGTGTAATCCAGCACTTTGGGAGGCTGAGATGGGCAGATCATGAGATCAGGAGTTTGAGACCAGCCTGGCCAATATAGTGAAACCTCATTCTACTAAAAAATACAAAAATTAGTCAGGTGTGGTGATGTGAACCTGCACTCCCAGCTACTCAGAATGCTGAGGCAGAAGAATCGCTTGAACCCCGGAGGCAGAGGTTGCAGTAATCCGAGATCGTGCCACTGCACTCCAGCCTGGGTGACAAAGCACGACTCAGTCTCTGAAAAAAAAAAGAAAAATCCCTGATGAAGACCAGATATTGAGCTTACCAACAAAGACTTTAAGACAGCTGTCATAAATATGCTAAAAGTGCTAAAGAAAACCATAAGCAATGAACTAAAGGAAATCAGTAAACAATGTACAAACAAAATGAAAATATTCATATAGGAATATTAATTTAAAAAGGAACGAATCAGATTTTTGAGCTGAAAAGTACAATAACTGAAATTTAAAAAACTTCACTACAAGTGTTCAGTAATAAATTTCAAAAGGCAGAAGTCAGAATCAGCAAATCTGAAGATAGGACAACTAGAAGTATCCAGAACTAAGAACCACAAAGAGAAAATAATAGAGAAAAACAAACAGAGCCTAAGGGACCTGTGGTACACTATCAAGTGGACCAACATACAATTTTGGGAATCCCAGAATAAGAAAAGAGAGAAATGGCAGAAATAATATTTCAAGAAATAATGACTGAATACTTCCTAAATCTGATGAAAGCCATGATTATATACATCCCATCAGCTCAACAAATTCCAAGTATGATAAATTCAAAGTGATCCAAACTGACACATACTATAATCAAATTGTTTAAAGACAAAGACAAAGAGATGAGCAATAAGAGAAAAGTAAGTCATTCTTTATAGGGAATCTTCAATAAAATTAACATCTGATTCTTTTTTTTTTGTATGCTATTAAAGTTAAATTACTATCAATTCAAACTAAATTGTTATAAATTTAAGGTAATAAATGTAATCCACATGGTAACCATAAGAAATCTAAAAGTATACGCAAGAGAGAATGAGAAGGCAACAGAAATAGGGCACTTGAAAAAGTCAACTAAACATACAGAAAAAGCAGCAATAAAGGAAATGAGGTACAAAAAAGATATAAGACATACAGAAAGCAAATAGCAAAATGGTAGAAGTCAAGTCATTATTTATCAGCAATTAAAGAAAATATAAATAAATTAAACTCTCAACAAAAAGGCAGAGATTGACAGAATGTATTTGCAAACATGATTCAATTATATGCTGTCTACAGGAGAATTCTTTTAGATCCAAAGGTGCAATCACACTGAAAATGAAAAGACGGAAAATAGATTCCATTCAAATAATATGTAAAAGAGAGCTGGTGTGGCTATATTGTCAGACAAAATAGACAAAAATACTTCTATTATAAGAGAAAAACTAGGACATTATACATTGAGAAAAAGGTCAGACAGATATTCCACTTATAAACATGTACACACCAAACAACAGATCCTCAAAATATATAAAGCAAACAGTGGCAGACTGGCTTAATTTGTGGCCTAAAATATCACCTAGGCTCAAAAATGTCTCATATACACCTGAGAAAAATGTGAATGCTATTGATATGTAGTGTTCTGCATGTGTTGGATACAGTTTATCGTGTTGTTTAAGCCCTCTATTTCCTTACTTCTGTCTGGATGTTCTATCAATTATTGAAGGTGGAATGTTAAAATCGCCAACTATTATGATAGAACTATCTATTTTCTTCCTTAAATTTTATCAGTTTTTACTTCACATATTTTGATGAACCATCACTAAGTGTAGAAATTTTATAATTTTATATTAGCTTTATTAAATGCTTTGTTAACATATAATATTTTCATTTGTCTCTTATAATCATGTTTGATTTAAAAATCTATTTTGTCTGATATTAGTACAACCACCCCTGATTCCTTTGAGTTACTATTGCATTGAATATAGTCTTCTATCCTTTCATTTTCTATTTGTGTCTTTGGATTGAAAGTCAGTCTCTTATAGACAGCATATAGTTGGATTACATGGGGTTTTTAAAAATCCATTCTGCCAATCTTTGTCCTTTGACTAAAGAATCTGTTTGCATTTAAAGTAATTACTGGTGTGACTGGTAAGATGGCTGAATAAAAACAGCTTTGGTCTGCAGCTCCCAGCGAGATCAAGGCAGAAGGCAGGTTATTTCTGCATTTCCAACTGAGGTGCCCAGCTCATCTCATTGGGAATGGTTAGACAGTGGGTGCAGCCCATTTGGCAAGCCAAAGCAGGGTGGGGCATTGCCTCACCTGGGAAGTCCAAGGAGTTGGGGAACTCCCTCCCCTAGCCAAGTGAAGCTGTGAGGACTGTGTCAGGAGAAATGGTGCACTCCAGCCCAGATACTATACTTTGCCCATGGTCTTTGCAACCTGCAGACAAGGAGATTCCCTAGGGTGCCTACACCACCAGGGCCCTGGGTTTCAACCACATAACTGGGAGGTCATTTGGCCAGACAATGAGCTAGCTGCAGGAGGTTTTTTTTTTTTTTTTTTTTTTTTTTTTTCATACCCCAGTGGCTCCTGGAGCTTAAGTGAGACAAAACTGTTCATTTCCCAGGAAGGAGGCTGAAGCCAGGGAGTCAAGTGGTCTAGTGTACTGGAAACCACAAGCTAAGATTAACTGGCTTGAAATTCTCGCTGCCAGTAAAGCAGTCTGAAGTTGACTAGGGACTCTCAAGCTTGGTGAGTGGAGGGGCATCCACATTACTGAAGCTGGAATAGGGAGTATTCAGCTCACAGCGTAAACAAAACCACCCAGGAAGTTCAAATTGGGTGGAGCCCACAGGAGCTCCACAAAGCCTCTGTAGCCAGATTTCCTCTCTAGATTCCTCCTCTCTGGGCAGAAAATCTCTGAAAAAAAGGCAGCAGCCCCATTGAGGACCTTATAGATAAAACTCCCATCTCCCTGGGACAGAGCACCTGGGGTAAGGGGCAGTTGTGGGAGCAGCTTCAGCAGATTTAAACATTCCTGCCTGCCAGCTCTGAAGAGAGTAGTGGCTCTCCAAGCACAATTCTTGAGCTCTGCTAAGGGACAGACTGCCTGTGCATCCTGACTGGGAGACACCTCCCAGCAGGAGTTGACAGACACCTCATACAGGAGAGCTCTGGCTGGCATCTGGTGAGTGCTCCTCTGCAACAAAACTTCCAGAGGAAGGAACAGGCAGCAATCTGTGCTGCTCTGCAGCCTCTGCTGGTGATACCCAGACAAACAGGGCCTGGAGTGGGCCTCCAGTAAACTCTAGCAGACCTGCAGCAGAGGGACCTGACTGCTGGAAGGAAAAAGAAAAAAACAAACAGAAAGAGATAGCATAAACATCAACAAAAAGGATGTCCACACAGAAATCTCATAAGAAGGCCATGAAGATGACGAAAAACCAGTGCAAAAGGCTGAAATTCCAAAAACCAGAATGCCTCTTCTCCTTCAAAGGATCACAATTCCTTGCAAGAAAGGGAACAAAATTGGATGGATAATGAGTTTGATGAACTGACGTAAGTAGGCTTCAGAAGGTGGGTAATAATAAACTCCTCCGAGCTAAAGAAGCATGTTCTAATGCAATGCAAGAAAGCTAAGAACCTTGAAAAAAGGTTAGAGGAATTGCTAACTAGACTAACCAGTTTAAAGAATATAAATCACCTGACAGAGCTGGAAAACACAACATGGGAACTTCATGAAGCAATCACAAGTATCAATAGCTGAATCAATCAAGCAGAAGAAAGGCTTTCAGAGACTGAAGTTCAACTTAATAAAATAAAATAAAATAAAATTAGATAAAAAAGAGTGGAAAGGAATGAATAAAGCCTCCAAGAAATATGGAAATATTTGAAAAGACCAAAACTATGTTTGATTGGTATACCCAAAAGTAATGGAGAGAATGGAACCAAGTTGGAAAACAATCTCCAGAATATTATCCAGAACTTCCCCATTCTAGTAAGAAAGGCCAACATTCAGATTCAGTAAACACAGAGAACACCACAAAGATACTCCTTGTGAATAGCAACCCCAGGACACATAATCCTCAGATTATCCAAGGTTGAAATGAAGGGAAAAACACTAAGGTCAGCAAGAGAGAAAGGTCAGGTTACCAAAGAAGGGAAGTTCATCAGAGTAACAACAGATCTCTGTGAAGAAACCCTACAGGCCAGAAAAAAGTGGGGACCAATATTCAACATTCTTAAAGCAAATAATTTTCAACCCAGAATTTCATATCCAGTCAAACTAAGCTTCATAATTGAAGGAGAAAATCCTTTACAGACAAGCAAATGCTGAGAGATTTTGTCACCACCAGACCTGCCTTACAAGAGCTCCTGAAGGAAGCACTAAATATGGAAAGAAAAACTGTTATCAATCAATGGAAAAACATACCAAACTGTTAAGACCATTAACAGTATGAAGAAACTTAATCAACTAATGGGCAAAATAACCAGCTAGCATCATAATGACAGAATCAAATCCACACATAACAATATTAATCTCAAATGTAAGCAGGCAAAATGCTCCATTTAATATGACACAGACTGGCAAATTGTATAAAAAGTCAAGTCCCATCAGTGTGCTGTATTCAGGAGGCCCATCTCATGTTAAAAGACAAACATAGGCTCAAAACAAAGGGATGGAGAAATATTTACTAAGCAAATGGAAAGAGAAAAGAAGCAGGGGTTGCAATCCTAGTCTCTGACAAAACAGAATTTAAACCAACAAAGATCAAAAAAGACAAAGAAGGGCATTACATAATGGTAAATGGATCAATGAATATAGAAGCGCTAACTACACTAAATATATGTGCACCCAATACAGGAGCACCCAGATTCATGAAGCAAGTTCTAAGACATCTAAAAAGAAACTTAGACTCCCACACAATAATAGTGGAAAACTTCAAAAACCCACTGTCAATATTAGACAGATCAGTGAGACAGAAAACTAAAAATGATATTCAGGACTTGAACTCGACTCTAAACCAAGCAGACCTAATAGACATCTAAGGAACTCTCCACCCCAAATCAACAGAATATACATTCTTCTCAGCACCACACCCCACTTTAAAACTGACCACATAGTTGGAAGTAAAACACTCCTCAGCAAATGTAAAAGAATGGAAATCATAACAAATAGTCTCTCATACCACAGTGCAATCAAATTAGAACTCAGGATTAAGAACCTCACTCAAAACTACACAACTACATAGAAACTGAACAACCTGCTACTGAATGACTACTGGGTAAATAATGAAATTAAGGCAGAAATGAATAAGTTATTTGAAACCAATGAGAACAAAGACACAACATATCAGAATCTCTGGGACACAGCTAAAGCAGTGTTTAGAAATAAATTTACAGCACCAAATGCCCACATCAGAAAGTGGGAAAGATCTAAAATAAACACACTAACATCACGATTAAAAGAACTAGAGAAGCAAAAACAAACAAATTCTAAAGCTAGTAGAAGACAAGAAATAACTAAAAAGAGAGCAGAACTAAAAAAACATAGAAAAAAGAAAGACCCTTAAAAAAATCAATGAATGCAGGAGATGCTTTTTGACAAGATTAACTAGATGGATAGACCAGTAGGCAGACTAATGAAGAAAAGAGAGGAGAAGCAAATAGACACAATAAAAAAGGGGATATCACCACTGATCCCACAGAAATACAAACTAACATCAGAGAATACTATAAACACCTCTATGCAAATGAACTAGAAAATCTAGAAGAAATGGATACATTTCTGGACACATATACCCTCCCAAAGCTAAACCAAGAAGAATTCGAATCCCTGAATAGACAAATAATAAGTTCTGAAATTGAGGCAGTAATTAATAGACTACCAACCAGAAAATGCCCAGGACCAGGTAGAGTCACAGCCAAATTCTACGAGAGGTACAAAGAGGAGCTGGTACCATTTCTTCTGAAACTATTTCAAACAGTAGAAAGAGAGAGATTCCTCTCTAACTCATTTTATGAGGCCAGCATCATCCTGATACCAAAACCTGGAAGAGAAACAACAAAAAAAGAAAAATTCAGGCCAATATCCCTGATGAACATGGATCAAAATTCCTCAGTAAAATACTGGCTAACCAAATTCTGCAGCAAATCAAAAAGCTTATCCTCCACAATCAAGTCAGCTTCATTCCTGGGGTGCAAGGTTGTTTCAACATATGCAAATCAATAAACATATTTCATCACATAAACAGAACCAATGACAAAAACAACATAATTAACTCAATAGATAAAGATATGGCCTTCAATAAAACTTAACACCTCTTATGCTAAAAACTCTAAATGAACTATGTATTGATGGAAAGTATCTCAAAATAATAAGAGCTATTTATGACAAACCCACAGGCAATATTGTACTGAATGAGCAAATGCTGGAAGCATTCTCTTTGAAAACCGGCATAAGACAAGGGTGTCCTCTCTCACCACTCCTAGCCAACATAGTATTGGAAGTTCTGTCCAAGGCAATCAGGCAAGAGAAAGCTATAAAGGTATTTAAATAGGAAGACAAAAAGTCAAATTGTCTCTGTTTGCAAATGACATGATTGTATATTTAAAAAACCCCATTGTCTCTGCCTAAAATCTCGTTAAGCTGATAAGCCACTTCAGCAAAGTTTCAGGATACAAAATCAATATGCAAAAATCACAAGTATTCCTATACAACAATAATAGACAAATAGAGAGCAAAATCATGAGTGAACTTCCATTCAGAATTGCTACAAAGGGAATTAAATACCTAGGAATACAACTTACAAGGGATGTAAAGGATCTCTTCAAAGAGAACTACAAACCACTGCTCAAGAAAATAAAAAAGGACACAAACAAATGGAAATACAGTTCACATTCATGGATAAAAAGAATCAATATTGTCAAAATGGCCATATTGCCCAAAGTAATTTATAAATTTAATGCTATCCCTAAAAAGCAACCACTGACGTTCTTCATGGAATTAGAAAAGACTACTTTAAATTTCATATGGAACTAAAAAAGAGTCATAGCCAAGACAATCCTGAGGAAAAACAAACAAACAAATCTAGAGGCATCACACTACCTGACTTCAAACTATACTACAAGGCTATGGTAACTAAAACAGCATGGTACTGGTATCAAAACAGATATATAGACCAATGAAACCAAACAGAAACCTCAGAAATAATGCCACACATCTACAACCATCTGATCTTTGACAAACCTGACATAAACAAGCAATGGGGAATGGATTCCCTATTTAATAAATGGTGACAACTGGCTAGCCATATGCAGAAAACTGAAATTGACCCCAACCTTACACCTTATACAAAAATTAACTCATGATGTATTAAAAACTTAAATGTAAGACTTAAAACCATAAAAATCATAGAAGAAAACCTAGGCAATACCATTCAAGACATAGGCATGAGCAAAGATTTCATGACTAAAATACCAAAAGCAATGGAAACAAAAACCAAAACTGAGAAATGGGATCTAATTAAATTAAAGAGCTTCTGCACAGCAAAGGAAACTATCATCAGAGTGCACAGGCAATCTACAGAATGGGAGACAATTTTTGCAATCTATCTATCTGACAAAGGGCTAATTTCTAGAATCTACAAGGAACTTCAAGAATTTACAAGAAAAAAACGTCAAAAATTAGGCAAAGGATATGAACAGACACTACTAAAAAGACGACAAGGCAGTCAACAAAAATATGATAAAAAGCTCACCGAGGGGATGGATCCAAGATGGCCAATTAGGAGCAGTTCAGGATTGCAGCTCCCAGTGAAAGCATGGAGGGTGAGTGGTCGCCATGTTTCCAGACAGATATCTGTTGCCCATAGACCAGGGGATTCCCAGGCAGAGGAGCCCCATGGGTCACCAGTGCAGCCGTTTCGGCCTGCACGGCTGTTTTGGCCAGTGCCCTGGCACAGCGGTTCTCCGTACAAAATACATGACTCTGGGCACCGTTTTAGCTGGCGATTGGGGCTCTGGGAAGACAGAGTCACCGATTCAACTGATAGAAAAAGGGACTGAAACAGGGAGCCAGGCCAGGAGATTCCCAGGCAAAAAAGCGCCATGAATCTTAGCACAGCTGTCTCAGCCGATGCAGGTGCAGTGCGTTGCCACATGGGAAATTACACAGATCCCAGCACCTTTTGAACAGGTGACTGAAACATCTGGGAGACAGTTGACCATTCAAATAAAAAAAAAAAAAAAGGGCTGTGAGGTAGGGAGACAGGTGATCAGGCTCGGCTGGTCCCACCCCCACAAAATAACAGCAATCAGAAACCCTCTGAATTGAGAGTTTCATAGCAAGCACAGTTGAACATGGGACGATCCAGCTCTGTGGGGGAGGAGTATCTGCCATTACCGAGGCACTCCACCACTACAGAGGTATTCCACCATTACTGAGGCAACCCGCCATTGCCAAGGCAGCCTGTCATTACAGAGAGAGTCCACCATTATAGAGGTGGGCCACCATTACTGAGGCAGTTCTACCTATACCTGTATAAACAAGACTGCAGGGAATTTCACACGGCAGCTGGGTGGAGCCCTCAGCAGCTCAGCAAAGCCTCTGCAGGCAGACAGTGACGAGGCTCCCTCCTCACTGGGAAGGGCAGCCCTGAAAAAAGGCAGCAGCACAACAGAAACTCATAAATAAAGCCCTAACTCCCTGGAACAGAGCACATGGGAAAAAAAAGGGGGTTTACAAGTTCTGCTGCAGCAGACTTAAACGTACTTGCCCAGCAGCTCTGAATGAACAACAGAGCTCACAGCTCACCACTTGAGCTCCTATAAAGGACAGACTGTCTCCTCAAGCAGCTTCCTGACCCCCGTATATCCAAAGAGTCACCTTATAAGGGAGAGCTGAGACTGATTTCAGGTGGGTATCCTTCAGGGACAAAGATAGCAGAAGAAGAAATTGGCAGCAACCCTTACTGTTTTGCAGCCACTGCAGGTGATCCCTAGGCAAGCAGGGCCTGGAGTGGACCTCAGCAGTCCTACAGCAGAGGGGCCTGACTGGTAGAAGGAAAACTAAGAAACAGAAAGAAATGACTTCATCATCAACAAACTGAATATCTACTCAGAGACCCAATCTGAAAGTCAACAACTACAAAGATGACAGGTAGATAAATCCACAAATATGGGAAGAAACCAGTGCAAAAAGTATGAAAACACCCAAAACCAGAACACCTCTCCTCCTACAAGAGATCACAACTCCTCACCAGCAAGGAAACAAGGCTGGATGAAGAATGAGTGTGATGAATTGACAGAATCAGGCTTCAGAATGTGGGTAATAAGAAACTTCTGTGAGCTAAAAGAACATGCTCTAAACCAATGCGAAGAAACTAAGAACCTTGAAAAAAGATTTGACGAAATGCTAACGAGAATAAACAACTTAGAGAGGAATATAAGTGAATTGATGGAGCTGAAAAACACAACACGAGAACTTTGCGAAGCATACACAAATTTCAGCAACCAAATTGGCCAAGCAGAAGAAAGGATATCAGAAGTCAAAGATCAACTCAATGAAATAAAATGAGAAGGCAAGATCAGAGAAAAAGGCATAAAAAGGAATGAACAAAGTCTCCAAGAAATGTGGGACTATGTGAAAAGACCTAATCTACGTCTGATAGGTGTACCTGAAAGTGACAGAGAGAATGAATCCAAGCTGGAAAATACTCTTCAGGATATTATCCAGGAAAACTTCCCCAACCTAGCAAGGCAGACCAATATTCATGTCCAGGATATACAGAGAACACCACAAAGATATTCCTCAAGAAGAGCAACCCCAAGGCACATAATGGTCAGATTCACCAGGGTTGAAATGAAGGAGGAAATGCTAAGGGCAGCCAGAGAGAAAGGTTGGGTTACCCACAAAGGGAAGCCCATCAGACTCACAGCAGATCTCTCAGCAGAAACCCTACCAGCCAAAAGAGAGTGGGGGCCAATATTCAACATCCTTAAAGAAAAGAACTTTCAACTCAGAATTTCATATCCAGCCAAACTAAGCTTCATAAGTGAAGGAAAAAAAAAATCCTTTGTGAATAAGCAAGTACCAGAGACTTCAGCACCACCAGGCCTTCTTTACAAGAGCTCATGAAAGAGGCATTAAACACAGAAAGGAACAACCAGTACCAGCCACTCCAAAAACATACCAAATGATAAAGAGCATCAACACAATGAAGAAACTGTATCAACTTATGGGCAAAACAGCCAGCTAGCATCAAAATGGCAGAATCAAATTCACACATAACAATACTAACCCTAAATGTAAATGGGCTAAATGCCCCACTCTAGAGACACAGACTGGCAAATTGAATAAAAAGCCAAAACCCATCAGTGTGCTGTATCCAGGAAAACCATCTCCCATGCAAGGATACACAAAGGCTTAAAATAAAGGGATGGAGGAAGATTTACTAAGAAAATGGAGAGAAAAAGAAAAGCAGGAATTGCAATTCTTGTCTCTAATAAAATAGACTTTAAAGTAACAAAGATCAAAAGAGACAAAGAAGGACATTACATAATGGTAAAAGGATCACTGCAACAAGAAGAGTTAACCATCCTGAATATATACACACCAAATACAGGAGCATCCAGATACATAAAGCAAGATCTTAATGACTTACAAAGAGACTTAGACTCCCACACAATAATAGTGGGAGACTTTAACACCCCATTGTCAATATTAGACAGATCAACCAGACAGAAAATCAACAAGGATATCCAGGACTTGAAATCAGACCTGGACCGAGCAAACCTAATAGACATTTACAGAACTCTCCACACCAAATCCACAGAATATACATTCTTCTCAGCACAGCATCACACCTACTCTAAAATTGACCACATAATTGGAAGTAAATCACTCCTCAGCAAATGTAAAAGAACGGAAACCATAACAAACAGTCTCTCAGACCACAGTGCAATCAAGTTAGAACCCAGAATTGAGAAACTAACTCAGAACCACACAGCTTCATGGAAACTGAACAACTGGCTCTTGAATGTTGACTGGATAAAAAATGAAATAAAGGAAGAAATAAAGATGTTCTTTGAAACCAAAGAGAATGAAGAAACAACATACCAGAATTTCTGGGACACATTTAAAGCAGTCTCTAGAGGAAAATATACAGCAATAAATGTCCATATGAGAAGCAAGGAAAGATCTAAAATCAACACTCTATCGTCAAAATTGAAAGAGCTAGAAGAGCAAGACCAAAAAAACTCAAAACCTAGCAGAAGGCAAGAAATAACTAAAATCAGAGCAGGACTGAAGGAGATAGAGACACAAAAAAACCCTTCAAAAAATCAACAAATCCAGGAGCTGGTTTTTCGAGAAGATCAGCAAAATAGACAGACCACTAGCCTGATTAATAAAAAAGAAAAGAGAGAATAATCAAATAGATGCAATAAAAAACGATAAAGGGGATATCACTACAGATTCCACAGAAATACAAATCATCACCAGAGATTATTACAAACATCTCTATGCACATAAACTAGTAAACCTAGAGAAAATGGATGAACTCTTGGACACTTGCATCCTCCCAAACCTAAACCAGGAAGAACCCAAAACCATGAATAGATCAATGAAAAGGTCTGAAGTGGAGGCAGCAATTAAGAGCCTAGCACCCAGCCGGGCGTGGTGGCTCAAGCCTGTAATCCCAGCACTTTGGGAGGCCGAGGCGGGTGGATCACAAAGTCAAGAGATCAAGACCATCCTGGCCAACATGGTGAAACGCCGTCTCTACTAAAAATACAAAAAATTAGCTGGGCATGGTGGTGTGTGCCTGTAATCCCAGCTACTCAGGAGGCTGAGGTAGGAGAATTGCCTGAACCCAGGAGGCGGAGGTTGCGGTGAGCCGAGATCATGCCATTGCACTCCAGCCTGGGTAACAAGAGCAAAACTCCGTCTCAAAAAAAAAAAAAAGAGCCTATCACCCAAAAAAAGCCCAGGTCCAGACAGATTCACAGCTGAATTCGACCAGACATACAAAGAGGAGTTGGTACCATTCCTTATGAAACTATTCTAAACAATCCAAAAAGAGGGAATCGTTCCCAAATCATTTTATGAGACCAACACCATCCTGATACTAATACTCAGCAGAGACTCAGCAAGAAAAGGAAACTTCAGGCCAATATCCATGATGAACATAGATGCAAAAAATCTTCAATAAAATACTGGCAAACCGATTGCAACAGCACATCAAAAATCTTATCCACCATGATCAAGTAGGCTTCACCCAGGGGATGCAAGGCTGGTTCAACATACGCAACTCTATAAACGTAATTCACCACATAAACAGAACCAAAGACAAAAACCACACGATTATATTAATTGATGCACAGAAGGCCTTTGACAAAATTCAACAGCCCTTTATGCTAAAAACCCTCAATAAACTAGGTATTCATGGAATGTATCTTAAAATAATAAAAGCTATTTACGACAAACCAACAGCCAATATCATACTGAATGGGCAAAAACTGGAAGCATTTCCTTTGAAATCTGGCACTAGACAAGGATGCCCTCTCTCACCACTCTTATTCAATATAGTGCTGGAAGTTCTAGCCAGAGCAATCTGGCAAGAAAAAGAAATAAAGGGTATTCCAATAGGAAAGAAGGAAGTCAAATTGTCTCTATGTACCGAAGACATGATTGTATATCTAGAAAACCCCCATTGTCTCAGTCCAAAATATCCTGAAACTGATAAGCAACTTTAGCAAAGTCTCAGGATACAATGTCTATGTGCAAAAATCACAAGCATTTCTATACACCAATCACAGACTTAAAGAGAGCCAAATCAAGAATGAACTGCCATTCACAACTGATTCAAAGAGAATAAAATACCTAGTAATACAACTAACAAAGGAGGTAAAGGATCTCTTCAATGAGAACTACAAACCACTGCTCAATGAAGTAAGAGAGGACACAAACAGATGGAGAAACATTCCATGTTCATGGTTAGGAACAGTCAATATCGTGAAAATGGTCATACTGCCCAAAGTAATTTACAGATTCAATGCTATCCCCATCAAGTTACCAATGACCTTCTTTACAGAACTGGAAAAAACCACCTTAAACTTCATATGGAACCAAAAGAGAGCCTGCATAGCCAAGTCAATTCTACAAAAACAAACAAAACAAAACAAAACAAAAAAAACAAAGCCAGAGGCATCACACTACCACATTTCAAATGATACTACAATTCTACAGTAATAAAAACAGCATGGTATTGGTACCAAAACAGAGATATAGACCAATGGAACAGAACAGAGGCCTCACAGGCAACACCACGCATCTGCAACCATCCGATCTTTGACAAACCAGACAAAAACAAGCAATGGGGAAAGGAGTCCCTGTTTAATAAATGGTGCTAGGAAAACTGGCTAGCCATGTGCGGAAAGCAGAAACTGGACCCCTTCCTTACATATTACACTAAAATTAACTCCGGATGGATTAAAAACTTAAACATAAGACTTAACACCATAAAACCCTAGAAGAAAATCTAGGCAAAACCATTCAAGACATAGGCGTAGGCAAGGACTTCATGACCAAAACACCAAAAGCATTGGTAACAAAAGCCAAAATAGACAACTGGGACCTAATCAAACTCCACAGCTTCTGCACAGCAAAAGAAACAGTCATTAGAGTGATTTGGAAAACAACAGAATGAAAAAAAAAATTTTGCAATCTACCCATCAGACAAAGGGCTTACATCCAGAATCTACAAAGAACTAAAACAGATTTACAAGAAAAAAACAAACAAGCCCATTCAAAAGTGGGCAAAGGACATGAACAGACACTTTTCAAAAGAAGACATACATGAGGCCAACAAACATATGAAAAAATGTTTATCATCACTGGTCATTAGAGAAATGCCAATCAAAACTACATTGAGATACCATCTCATGCCAGTTAGAATGGTGATCATTAAAAAATCTGGAGACAATAGATGCTGGAGAGGATGTGGAGAAATAGGAACACTTTTACACTGTTGGTTGGAGTGTAAATTATTTCAACCATTGTGAAAGACAGAGTGATGATTCCTCAAGGACCTAGAAATAGAAATTCCATTTGACCCAGCAATCCCATTACTGGGTATATATCCAAAGGATTATAAATCATTCTACTATAAGGACACATGCACATGAATGTTCATTGCAGCACTGTTTACAATAGCAAAGACCTGGAACCTACCCAAATGCCCATCGATGACAGACTGGTCAGGGAAAATGTGGCACATATACACCATGGAATATTATGCAGTCATAAAAAATAATGAGTTCGTGTCCTTTGTAGGGACATGGATAAACCTGGAAACCATCCTTCTCAGCAAACTGACACAAGAGCAGAAAATCAAACACCGCATGTTGTCACTCATAGGTGGGTGTTGAACAATGAGAACACATGGACACAGGGAAGGCAGCATCACACACTGGGGTCTGTTGGGTGGAAATAGGGGAGGGACAGTGGGGGGTGGGGAGTTGGGCAGAGATAGCATGGGGGAAATGCCAGATGTTGGTGATGGGGAGGAAGGCAGCACATCACACTGCCATGTGTATACCTATGCAACAATCTTGCATGTTCTTCACATGTACCCCAAAACCTAAAATGCAATTTAAAAAAAAGATTCCTGCCCTTGACACAATTTATTCTATAGAATGGCTAATAATATAACCAGTAGACTGCCACTTAAGACTTTCCTTCAGCCTAATGGGTGCCCAAAAGAAAGCACATAAAGAGGATGCCATGGTTGGAATGTGGAGTATTTAGGATTGATCCTAGGCATTCCTCCACAGCTTTAGCACTACAGCAATTGTGGACTCTTGCTTAAATAACCTTGCCTTTTGCTCCAGTAGGTTTTCTACTACCAGTTTCCTATAGTTGTTCACCTCTGGGTAGACATCCCTTCCCTTCCCCCTTTGGATCAGCAACAAATTTTAACCAATCCTTGTATTAAACACTCTCTGTTTGAAAAAAAAAAAAGCTCATCATCACTGGTCATTACAGAAATGCAAATTAAAACCACAATGACATACCATCTCATATCAGTTAGAATGGGTGATCATTTAAAATTCGGGAAACAACATGCTGGCGAGGATGTGGAGAAACTGGTATGCTTTTACATTGTTTTGGGAGTGTAAATTAGTTCAACCATTGTGGAAGACAGTGTGGTAATTCCTAAAGGACCTAGAACTAGAAATACTATTTGACCCAGGAATCCCATTCCTGGATATATACCCAAAAGATTATAAATCATTCTACTATAAAGACACATGCACATGTATGTTTATTGCAGCACTAATCACAATAGCAAAGACTTGGAACCAACCCAAATGCACATCAATGATAGACTGGATAAAGAAAATGTGGCATGTATATACCATGGAATACTATGAAAAAAATAAACTAGTAATTCTATATAATGCATTACTCTTTTAAATTATGTAGAAATCAAAATGTTCAATTACAAAGCAAAGAACAAAATGCTAGCTTTTAAATTGATAATCATTTTTCTCTTTTATCCATTAAAACATTAGAAAACAAAAGCAGAGTTATAATATGCTACAGTAATACTTGCTTTTAAAATTGCCCATGCATTTACTTTTATTGAGATTTTTATTTTTTTTTATATGGCTTCTAGTTACTGTCTATGGTCATTTCATTTCACCATGAAGGACTCGAACATTTGTTAAAGGGCAAGTCTAGTGGTGATGAACTCCCTCAGCTTTTGTTTATCTGCAAATGTCTCAATTTCTTTCTCACTTTTTAAAGAAAGTTTTGCCAGATATAGGATTTTTGTTTTTTTATTCTTTTGATTCTTTAAATATATCAGTTCACTATCTACTGGGCTCCAATATTTCTGATAAGAAATCTGCTGTAATCTTATTGAGGATTCCATGTATGTGACCAGTTGCTTCTCTCTTGCTGCATTCAAGATTCTCTCTTTTTTCAAAATTTTTGTTATTATAATATGTATTGCTGTGAATCTCTCTGCGTTCATCTTTCTTGGAATTCACTGACATTTTTGGATGTTGATATTCATGTTTTTCATCAAATTTGGGGAGTTTTCCACCACTATTCCAATATTCTCTCTGCCCATTTTTCTTTTCTCCTTCTTGTATTCCCACAATGCATATAATGGCCAGCTTGATGGCTTATGTCCCATAGGTCCCTAAGGCTCTGTTCATTTTTTTTCAATCTTTTTCTCTCTGTCAATCAGACTTAATAATTTCTATTGCCTTATTAATGTTTGTCAATTATTTCCTCTGCCTTTGAATTTCTCTAGTGAATTTTTCATTTCAGTTGTACTTTACAACTTCAAAATTTCTTTGATTTTGTTTTAGATTTTCTCTCTTCATGGATATTTCTACTTTGTTCAAACATTGTTATATTGTTTTTCTCCACATCTTCCTTTAGTTCTTGGAGTATCATTAAGACAACTGTTTTAGTCTTTGTCTGATATATCTGCCACCAGATCTTTCTGAAGAACAGTTTTAGTTATTTGTTTTCTTTAAAAGGGCCATATTTTTCTCTTTCTTTGCATGCTTTGTGATTTATCATTGAAAACTGGACATTTGAATCTAGCAATGTGGTAACTCTGAAAACCAGATTCTCTCCCTTACCCAGGGTTTTCTATTTTTTGTTACTGTTTTTATTTATTGCTTTGAAGTTGTCATTTTTGGAGACTGTCTCTATGCCGAGTATCAGCCTGGAGTGTAAATTTAAGGTCTTCTTGGGTAATTTCTGAGCCTTTCCCAGGGCAGGCACAGTCACTTTTGAATTTTCCCCATATATGCAGTTGTTTTTAAATGCCCCAGTCTTTAACATCTGGCTCTGAAGAGGTGAAAAAGAGAAAAGTAAAAGGGGAAAATAAAAAGGGTGCCAGCCCTTCAAATTTCTTGGAAGTCACTTCAGCTAGAGGATAAGGGACTTATAACAACTGGAGAAGTACAACAATGTTTTCTGGCTTCTTTGCATGTCTACGATCATAAAAATCAATCATTCTTCAAATAAATGGTGCGGGGAAAATGGGATATCCATATGCAGAAGAATGAAACTAGACCCCTATCTCTCACCATATACAAAAATCAAAATCAAATTAAACAAGATTAAATATTTAAATGTAAGATGTGAAACTATGAAAGTACTAGAAAAAAAACCATGAAGAAACACTCCAGAACATTGGTTTGGGCAACTTTTCTTGAGTAAAGCCCCAAAAGCTCAGGTGACCGAAACAAAAATGGACAAATGGGATCACATCAATCTAAAAAACTTCTACATAGCAATGGAAACAATCAACACAGTGAATAGACAATACATAGAATGGGAGAAAATATTTGCAAAGTATCCATCTGATAAGGGATTAATAACCAGAATATGTAAGGACTTCAAAAAACTTAATAGGAAAACAACAACAAATAATAATCTGATTAAAAGACAGGCAAAATAAGTGAAAAAAATTTTCAGAAGACACGGACAGCCAACAGATATACAAAAAATGCTCAACATCACTATTTATCGGAAAAATGCAAAGCAAAACCACAATGAGATACTGTCTCACCCCAGTTAAAATGGCTTTTATCAAAAAGACGGGCAATAGTGGATGCTGGTGAGGATGTGAAGAAAGAAGAACCCCTGTACACTGGTGGTAGAAATGTGATTTAGTACAACCACTATGGAGAACAATATGCAAGTTCCTCAAGAAACTAAAAATAGAACTACCATATGATCAGGCAATCCCACTGCTGAGTATATATTCAATACAAAGGAAATCCATATAGCAAAGAGATAGCTTCACTCCCATGTTTACAGGAGCACTACTCACAATAGCCAAGCTATGGAATCAACCTAAGCGTCTATCAACAGATGAATGGATAAAGAAAACGCAGTATATACACACAATGAAATATTATTCAACTATAAAAAAGAATAAAATCATATCATTTGCAACAACCTGGATGGAACTGAGGGCTATTATGTTAAGTGAAGTAAGTCAGGCATAGAACGACAAATATCACATTTTCACACTAATATGTGGGAGGTAAAAAAAAACAAAACTGAACTCATGGAGATACAGAGTAGAATGATTCAGAGGCTTGGAAGCGCAGTGGGGAGGTTCGGATAAAGATGGGATTGTTAATGAGTACAAAAACACAGTTAAACAGATGAAGTAAGATCTAGTGTTTGATAGCACATTAGGGTGACTATTGTTAACAATAATTTATTGTAAATTTCAATATAACTAAAAAAAGTAGAATTAGAATGTTCCTAAAACAGAGAGATGATAAATGTTTGAGGTGATGGACACTGCAATTATCCTGATTTGAACATTACACACTTTATGAAAGTATTAAAACATCACTTAAATTATTTTATTATTTTTTTAAAAAGTAATTAGCAATACCAGCAAAGTTCTCTAATATTTGGAAGACATGGTCCTTTTTGTGTCCCACAGATTCCCACAAGCTCTTGGCAAGCTACTTCAGGAATACAGGGCACAGCTGCCTGCCACAGGGATGAATGCAGGGAGAATGGGTAGCTGCTACTGTGCTAAGAGCTGAAATTTACCCAAATTAACTGCAACTTACTGTCCAAACCTTCCCTCAGAAGTTGCAAGCCTTCAGTAGACTCTGGAATTTGAAAATAGTTACTATCAGGCCAACTTTGCCAGTGCAATTGCTGTCTAGGTGAGGAGACAGATTCTTGATGTTTTCCACTCCACCATCATCCCAGAATTCTCTATCCTGTGCCAACTATCTTTTCAAGGATGTTTCTATAGCAGTCTTGGAAAATAGCATCTTCATTCAGAGCACAGCAGGTTTGCTTAATCGTCAGTATAATAAAGGTAATGTTTCCTGCAAAGAAAAGTCAGGCAGGTCTGTTGACTGTGTATTATGAAAGATTCTGGTTCACTAAGTTCAGTGTTCCTCAGCATGACACAAATCCACTGCATGTGCAAGCATACACCTTGGCCCTTTTAAATTACTCCTGTGAGACTTGAGTGGCAAGAGGAACCAACATAAATGTGATTTTTATGGTACTTGCTGTATTGTAAGTAATAAAGTCCTTTGTCTTTGACCCAGGTGCGTCATGTCTTCAGTCAGCACCTATGAAACTATTCCAGCCTTACTTGTTATTTTGCAAACAGGGTAAAATCTATTCTTCAGAGTTCTTGACACTATAAAACCTAGGTAGGAATGCCTGGAGCAGTAACATATACTGCCAGAATTCGTGAAGACAAAAGAATATATTGAGAATTATTGAACTTACATTCTTGAACAAAGACAATATGACTTTTTACTATCTATTAGCCCAAACTAATGTATAAAACAACCATAAAAAGGATGCATCAACTTCCAAGTACCCATCACTCAAAAATTAAGATAAACCTTTAGTTTTTCTTTTGGTCTTTTCTAAATTTCTTTTCACTCTGATTCTGTTGGTCTCCACAATGGAATTGTCTGTCTTCTTGTTTCAAGGTCCTTATTATTTGTGTCTCTGCTCATCTTATTTTCAATCTGCATGCTCAGATGTGCAAAAATTATAACTTTACTTACAATCAAACTTAGTACTACTTCAAGTCCCTTTCCTGACCAGGGACAGAAAACTTAAACTAGTAATATCCAGATATATTAAGTCACATTAGTGCTTTTCTTAGTTATACTCAAATAATTCAGGACTTTCAAATCTTTTTTCTTTAGGATTGACTTAAATTCCCATAAGGAATATTTCCAGTCTTTCTTGGGGTTCCACTCCTATTGAAGCTATCCCATAGTAGGGGAAAGTATGGGTTAGAGGATGGGGTACTTTGTAAGAGAGCCACAAATTAGTTTGTATTCCTCCACAAAGCTCTCCTCTTACCGGAGCTAAGAGGAGCTTTATCTTTTAGACAGGGTATGTCAGTAAGAATTTTTCCAAAGTATCTCTTAAGTCACATAAAATACTTTAATTAGGGAAAAGATCACATGTTCTTTTATTGACATATTTTAGAATATGCATTTATTTGGATATATTCATTAAAACATATAATTTAAAGCCAATATGATGAACTTATTGTTGATAGGACATGGAGATTTTATATAAATACAGAATTTATTTCCATAGTTGCTATTTTCAAACTATTATTTTAATTATTAAAAGTAATATTTTATTATACCTGCATAAACTCAGAACAATTAAAAAATTTAGATAACCTTTCTGGTGAATTAGTTTTTTTCAGCTTAAGATGCTGAGGCTTTCAGAATAAATGAAATTTCAGTTGAATCTTGAGAGTTGGTAGCAGAGAAACAGAATAAACAGTCTTTTTCTTCTAAGGCTTAGATAAATTTTTCACTAAAAAAACACTCATGATGTCAAGTATAAGGCAAATAACTTTTCTACAAATGTTGATACTTTTGTTCCTTACTATAGTTCTATGACAGGTATTATTATCCTTATGTTACTGTTGAGGAAGTTGAGGTTCAAAGAGGTGAGTGACTTGCTTCAGGGTTACCTAGCTAAGTGGCTGAGGCTAGATTTCAGTCTGTCTAACTCTAAATCCCATATTCTTTCCATTGTGTTACATCATGTTCCCTTTTTGCTTAATCCATTCTTTTGGCTCAATTCTTACCTGATTCTGGTCTGTGAGAGAATTAGCTGGATTTAGAGAGGCCCTGGGTGAGGGAGAGGTCTGGAACCCAATTTAATTTATTTGTATAAGGTATGGTGCCAGTGAAGTTCTTCTCCTGGAATTCAATTTACAGTCTTTTTTGACAATCAGATTATGGTGGTAAACCAAAAAACTTATGACCCTATAGATCTGGGACACAAACTGAAATGAATGTCAGTGAATATTTTGTGGAGGTAAACGAGTTCCCTGTTGAGTCAATCTGCAGTGACTGGGGCCAATAATGGTCAGATGCAGGGGATAAAAGTATGCCATCTTTGAATGGCCAACAGTAATGTGGCTCTTTGGTATACTTCAGTCTAGGTAGCTCTACAGCTATGAAAGCCATAAAGAAATTTAGTACATTGAAATCCTAGCTACTTGGGAGGCTGAGACAGGAGAATCTCTTGAACCTGGGAGGCGGAGGTTGCAGTGAACCAAGATTGTGCCACTGCACTCCAGCCTGGGTGACACAGGAAGACCCCATCTCATAAAAAAAAAAAAAAAAAAAAGAAAGAAAAGAAAAGAAAAAAGAAAGAAATCTAGTACATTAGACTTATTGTAATCTTTAAGTCACATGCTTTAAAAAAACTCAAATATTAATGCAAGGCATATTTGGTTGTTGTTACAGAAATTAGCTCAAGTAATTGGGGGTTATTGTAATGATACAGTAGAGAATCTTGTGTAACCAACTTAAAAAACTCAGTTACGTCTCAGGAAACTGGAAAACCTTTCCATCTCTTGCTCTCATTCACTCTCTCGTACTACATAATCTTACCTCTTTTTCTCTCAAAACATCTGCACAATAATCATAGTTTTAAATTTATCCTCTGCTACTATCTGAGTGTGCTTAGCTAATCATAGCTGTCCAAACGTGCAAGTCCCAGTTCTCCAACTACAGTGGCTCAAAGAAGGGTTTTTCTCATTCAATGAGTATAGATGTAGGGGGTTATCAATGTTGATAGAATAACTCAATGATAGCAGGGCTAACATTTCAGTGACCTTCTCCATGTGTTTGCAAGGTGGTTACTTCAATTCCAGACATCATATTCATATTCACGGCAGGAAAAATGAAGAAGAGATAGAAATTCTAGCTGTTTTTGTCCCTTTTTATCAGGAAAGAAAAGCATTTTCAGAAATGCCCATCAAATTTTTCCTTACATTTCATTGGCTGGAACGAGCCTTATGGCCACCCCAAATTGCATACAAAGGGAGCAGGGGAAGTGAGCTAGGCACAAGCTTGACCTGAAAAAAATATCAGGCCTGCTAGCAACGATGAATATGAAAATGGATACTGTGTTGGCAGTTACAAGTCTCTGATACAAGGACCTGCCAGTTAAGATCCCGGCAGCAAGTGACAACATAGTCTCTGTGTGGTTTAATCCAAGTCAGTGTCTAACCTCCAATGGTTAGCTTAGTGAGAAGGGCTGCCTTGTTCGGGCTTTGCCAGGGAGAGCTGTTCTAAGGAGTGTGGAAGGATTCGAGTCGTAGGTAAACTGCTAAAACGGCCTCCAGTGATCCCTGCCTTCTAGTATCCTTCTGTCTGTGTAATCCTCTCCTATTAAGGATGAGCTAGACTTAATGACTTGCTTCTGATGAATAGAATATAGAAAAAGTCATGGGATGTCACTTCCTAGATTAGCTCACAAATGTTTGCAACTTCCCTCTTGCTAGCAGATTCTCTTTATAGAATTTTTAGCTTGCAGGCTTTGATAAAACATGCTGTCATGTTGAAGTGGCTCTTGTGACAAGGAACTAAGGGCAGTGTCTCTTCAATAGATAGCAAGGAACTGAGGCCCCTCAGTACAACAATCCACAAATAACTAAATCCTGCTAACAATCACGTTAACTTCAAAGTAGCTTATTCCAAAGTTGAGTCTCGAGATGACTAGAGCTCAGCCAACACCTTGATAGCTACCTGTGAAAGACCCTGAAGGAGAGGACTCAATCAAGCTGTGCTTGGATTCTTGACCCACAGAAACAGTGAGATAATAAATGTGAGTTGTTTTAGCCTGCTAGATTTGGGGGGTAATTTGTTATGCAGAAAAACTATTACAGGAAAAAAATGATAGGCATCTCCAAAACATCCATTTAAATATTCTGCCATGGGCTAACAACTCGTAATTCAGATATTTTCTCTTCTGCTGTCTCTTCTCACAGCTGTCTTCTTGTGAAGAAAAAAAAAACTTTCTAATAATCAGGTTAGAGAATTCTAAAACTGGAACTAAATCTTTCATAGGTGAATGAGTTCCCCATCTTTGAAGATATTCAAGCAGAATCTGTTTGACTATCTGTTAGAGATTTTGTGAAAAGGATTCAGGCCTCATATGAGGACAGACTAGATGGGTACTTTCTAACCTTTCTCACATGATAGAAAACAATACTTGCATGTATAGTACACTGGAGGTAAACAGCAAGGCTGATTGTGGCTTGAGTGACCAATTTCCCTAGGTTGAGAGAAAAAGGGATTCCTCTGGACACTTATAATTCACACCAGTGTGCCTTGGTCCATTGATTTGGAAACCCAAAATGAGATGACTTAAGACTTTTACATACTTAGATTCCCTGGAGCTATGTTTCCCATGGTGTCATTCCAAGAACAGCAGGGTCAGCATAACCTAGGCACTTTTAGAATGCAAACTCTCAGCCTTCCCTTAAACCTACTAAATCAGAACTATTTGAGTGAGACCCAGCAATTCATATTTCACCAAGCTCTACAGAAAAAACTGGGTTTAAATCTTCATATTTGCATTTTTGCATTTTTGGCTGTCATCTGTGGGAAAGTCACTTTGCCTCTCTGTAACTCAGTTATATCATCCATAAAACTAGCTAAATAAACTATCTTTAAAAATTAATGATATATTTATAAAGTGTTTAGTGCAGTGATCAACACATAATAGTTATTCAGTAAATGTTAGTTCTAGTCCCATCAAAAAAAAACTGAACTGAATTTATTTTAAAGAGCATTTATGAACACATTCAGTAGCTTGAAAATTGTACAAAATGATACAGGAAGCAAAAATCACCTACAATTTCATATAATTTTCAACATTATGTGTCTATCATTCCAGTCTTGTTTCTGTACCCAGTTATACTTAGAATAAATAAACTGCCTAAACAACTTCTAATTGTGAGTAATGGCTGTACACTGCCAATTCTTGATTATTCATTTGAGTAATCATTGGTGGCAAATTAAAATCCCAAACTGGTTTCCCTCTGCCACACAGCATGTATCTGTGCTGCCTTCCCCTGCCATCAATTAACATTTGCTTGAGAATAAAAATTCATTTTCATATCAGCTAAGGGAAACAAAATGTCAGAAATCAGAGCAAGTATTCCAGAGCATGCTAGAAATAGGACTCAGATTACCTGGAACTTTCTTTCCATGAAAGCAGGACTTTGAAATTGGCCTTTTAAGCACCTACTATCTTTTAGGCATCTCATTTAATAATAATATAAAAAAAAACTGGAATCAGACACACTCTTAATTGACAGTCCAATTTACTAGAGGAGTTAAAATAGGTATACTGAGAATTTCAATATGTCAGGTCTATTCAATTTAATTCAAGAAATATTTATAGATTATCTATTATGTTCCATGCAATGATGAGTATGATGCTACCTCGCTCCTCAAGGGGATCACCACTTGATAAGGCCAAGAAACACATATAATCCAAATGTTGGCTGGGTTAGCCTTACTTCTCAGAGATCTTGAAATAATTGGTTTAGGCCTCTCTCATTCTATGATATGTGAACTCCTAATCTCCTCATGATTCTATGATAATCCAGGGCTTATACCCTCTTTCTTTTCTTAGGTTCTTTTCTCTGCCTTCTGCATCTGCACATGCTATATGTATTTTATTCTAATACAATATAGAGATGGACCTCAAGTCTTCACTAGTTTACACAAGAAATCTATCCACAATAATACTTTCATGACTTGTAGAATTTGTTAAAGATTTGGAGGTAAAGAGAAAGTTCAGAGCAGGAACCATATGTCTTTCTATTATCTTCTTTCTCCTCTTCTCATCTCTTCTCTTAGTCATCTTCTTCCAGGATTGCTCTCATAGTTCTAAACACATTCCCCTTGATTATGCAGAACACTTTTATCCTCCTCAGTTCCTCCCTACTAGCTTGCTTACCCCAACCCATAAAAATATACAGCCAAAAAAGTTCATTTTTAAAATGAATTATTCTCCTTGCAAGGCAGCTAGGTTTATATTTAACAAATTTATTTTTGCATTATATCTACAATATATTAAATGTTAAATATATTAACAAGGCAGACCCTGTTAATTGCCTTCCTAATACCCATTCCCCTTTTATTGCTTGCCAACAGAGCCTTAAATTTGTTTTGAGCATCAGTGTGGCCAGCTTCAGGTGAGAAGCTGAAACTTTTCCAGCTTCCTTCAAGTCAAGGTGGCCATGCACCCAGTTTCAACCAATGATCATAAGGGGGATCAGCTGGGAAAGCATATGGAAAAGTTTTTGCTCTTCTGAAAAAAGAGACAGAAGCAGCCGATGCTGCTTCTTTACCCTAGGGAAAGTTCTGATTGTCCTGCCTGAAATAATGTACTTATCCCCTAGTTTAATCAACTATGGTTAGGGAGTATGATCATGCTGTAATAGCATAACAACTCTTGTTGCAACCATGTAGGTTGTAGGATGGACAAAAAAAAAAAATGAGAGCAGATTTTTAGAGAGAGTTTTGGAGTAGGTAATCCCATAAGTACTTGCTAGAACAAAGTTAGAAGACAAATAGTATTGGGAATGTAAAGAGATTTTGTTGGTTTTGGATAGAATAACCAAGAATGCCCAGATTCTGCCTTACTCCCTTCTTCCTTTTCAACTGTTTCCTGAGAACAGAACAATTAAAACATCGGAAACAGAGTATCATGTTATTATTAGTTGGACTAGGGCTCAATATGTCTAACACAGAGTTCTGGGAAACCTGATATGAAGTACATACCTAGAGTTCTAAGAGAGTCTAGTATTTCTGTAACTCAAGATGAATAAAAATATTACCTTTCTATCAGGTACACATAGCTAAAAAGAAAGAACTTTGATGATCCCAGCAAAATGGAAGAAAGAACAGCTGAGACCAAGACTTTGCTCAGCTGCCTGGTCTGTATTCCAGAGTTCCCATTCTTCAGCCTACAAGTAAATGTGATCCAGGCATTTCTCACATTCTGATTGACTGGTTTGATGTTAACTTTTGTTTAGAAAGAGGGAAGAAAATAATAGTAAAATATGTGGGAACCATCTGTTAGAATTATTTCTGATATGAGAAGAGGCATTGAGACTCCTCTCCCCTTAGATTATTCTGCATTTTTTTTCTCTTATCTCTTTGAGCTTAATAGCAAGATGACAGTCAGCCATAACCATCCCCCTTGTAAGGGAAGACCCATGGACTATCAGAGAAGTTCTGCCCCTCCTTTTCTAACACCGTCTCCTTAACACTCATTAATTATTTTGTTTATCCTCCCAGGACCAAAACTGCACAGCAGTTCAAACATTTACGTTATTTTAGTTCACATACCAAATTATGCATATCTATAATTGTCCAACCTGGTTCAATGAGTACTGTATGGTAGCATAGTCCAAATAATGCAACATTAGTGCAGCAATATCAGAATGTCTACATTTGAACAATATGAAACCACTTTAAGTATTACATTTTTGCAAATCTAAAGTTTCATGCTGAAATCTATTTGCTATGTAGAAATTCAATTTCCAAAGAAATTAAAGCCAAAAATGACTTTCTCTTCAATTTATTAGTTTGCTTTATCTCAGTAAGAGGAGGTTTCACCCAGATTCCTGGGTGGAGTCTGATTTCCTTAAGCAGATGCATGCTTGGCTGTATTTCACTAGGGTTGTAACTCTTCTAGCACTTCTGAAGTTGGAATGATACAAATTCAAGTCTCTCTTGGATATCACTTTTCTCAAGTTCTAGTTCCATACTCATAAAATGCAGGATCAAGTGCTTACAGTAATCTTAAGCAAAAATAACATTATCATATTGCTGTTACCAGCCCTGTTGTTCAGATAATAAGAATAGAGGGTGAAACAGAAAAAAAATTGGGGTTTTAACTTCATCTGTATGCCTCTCAATTTGTGCTAAGTGTGCAGTGTCTATAACCCATCAAATAAAATTCAACTGAGAATTCTACCACTGAACCACCAATGCAAGTATCTAAAGAGCTTCTACGTAGCAAAAGAAAACATCAATAAACAGACAGCTCACAGAATGGGATAAAATATTCACAAACTGTATTTGACAAGTGTATAATATCCAGAATCTATAAGAAACTTAAATCAACAAGCAAAAACTAAATAATTCTGTTAAAAAGTGGGCAAAAAACATAAACAGACCCTTCTCAAAAGACAACATATGGGCTGCCAACAAACATGAAAAGATGTTCATCACCACTAGTCATCAGAGAAATGCAAATCAAAACCACCATGAGATACCATCTCATACCAGTCAGAATGGCTATTATTAAAAAGTCAAAAAACAACAGTTGCTGGTGAGAATGCAGAGAAAAGGGAACACGTATACACTGTTGGTGGGAATATAAATTATTAATAGTTCAGCCTCTGTGGAGATGTCTCAAAGAACTTAAAGAAGAGCTACCATTTGACCCAACAATCACATTACTGGGTATTTACCCAAAAGAATATAGATCACTATACCAAAAAAAACCCCAAAAAACCAAAAAACAAAAACAACAACCCACAAACCATATGCACTTGTATGTTAGTCACCACACTCTTCACAATACCAAAGACCAATACTACACAGCCATAAAATACAATGATATCATGTCTTTTGCAGCAACATGGATGGAGCTAGAGGCCACAATCCTAAGTGAATTAATGTAGAAACAGAAAACCAAATACCACATATTCTCACTTGTAAGTGGGAGCTAAACATTGAGTAGACATAAACATAATCCTGAGAATAACAGACACTGCGACCTGCTAGAAAGGGGAGAAAAGGAGAGGTGCTTGGGTTGAAGAAGCACCTATTGAGTATTATGCTCATTACTTGGATCCAATATATCAATATTACAATCCTACACATGTACCACCTGTATCTAAAACAAACGCTGAAAATAAAGTAAAATAAAATTCAACTGAGATAAATTGTTCGTGAAGAAAGCTGTTGAGCTGCCATATTTATTCTCCAAAAGCCTCATGAAATCCCAAATCTGTTTTTTGTTTGTTTGGTTTTTTGTTTGTTTTTTGAGTCAGGATCTTGCTCTGTCACCCAAGCTGTGGTGCAGTGGCACAATTACAGCTCAGGGCAGCCTCCACCTCCTAGGCTCAAGCCATCCTCCCATTGCAGCCTCCCAAGTAGCTGGGACCACAGGTGATCACCACCATGCCTGGCTAGTGTTTAAAAATATTTGGTAGAGATGAGGTCTCAATATGGTGTCCAAGCCCCAAATCTTTACTAGCTCTGTGCTGCTATTATTGGCACTTATCAAACATCCATAATGGTATTGCTTTCCTTCAGATTTTGAATTCCCCAGGCTTTGATTATCTAAGTGGCAACATAAACATTTCTCCTACCATTTAAATTCCTGCCGCAACAAGATGTGATCTGTGTGAAGAAATATACTACTCTTCAGCTCTGAGTGAGAGAGTAGAATTGAAGAAAGCAAGATGCAATCCCTCCAACCAATGCCCCAAAATATGTAAACCAAAATCCTTTTTTATCCATAGAGGGAATTTCCTAGATGGCCATAAGGAGAATTTTGCTTTCTCCATGTGGAACTCCATCTTCTAATCTAGCTTAAGTGCAGCTGCCTCTTCAGTCCACATTCCCCAAGGATTTCCTACTTCAGGAGAGAATCTGTTTCCCTCCAACTACCAGCTGCAACTCTGATTACTAAACATCAGATGCTGCACAAAATATTTTCCGCGTAGAGCTATGGGAAAGTGTGATTAAAAAGTGGCTCACCTGAAGACTTAATGAGGTTCCTTAATGGAATTCCTGTCCCAAGGCTCAAATCCAAATGTTACTCTTCTCTGAACCAGCCACATATTCTTAGGTACAGAGAAAGAGAGAGAGAGAGAGAGAGGAGAGAGAGAGAGAGAGAGAAAGAGAAAGAGAGAGAGAGAGAGAGAGAGAGAGAGAGAGAGAGAGAGAGAGAACATTGCTGAAACTGCCTCTAGGTAGGCCATGGACATCTTACAGGGGCAGAAAAGGAATAAGAATGGAAGGACTATGAATGAATATGAGACCTATTTGCAATATCAATCCCACTCTTTATTAAATCTGACCTAATCAGCATCATGCCAAGTGAACTATAATATAAATATTTCCCTTTGGGGAGGAATGAATGAGAGTAGAAAGATAGGTACCTTCCTGATACAGGTAAAGGGCCATTACAAATAGGAATTAGGCAAAACAGTTGTGGAAAGAACTATTGTTTTTCAGACAAAGGGAAAATAATAAGCAAAGATACAAAAGAGCTAACCAAGCAGTACAATATGGGAGAGCAGAATGTTTGTACAGCTATTCAATTTAAACTAGCTTAAGCAACAAAAATAATTTAGCACAAGGATAGAGGAGTGTCTTATGGAACCCAAAAACAAGAATGCAGGTGGGCTTCAAGGAATAAGCCGCAGCTACAAACTCAACTGCTGTCTGGACTCTCTCTCCCTCTCCTATTGCTGCATCTTTCTGTGTTTCTGCTTAATCTTTTATAGCAGGCCAGCATTTTCTTTTCCCCCAGACCATATGGTAGAAAAATGGCTGCTGCCAACAGCTATGAAGTTTATACTGCTTATCATAAGAAAGCAACCAGATCAGGATGAAATCTGTTAGTCTAGATTCCAGATTCCCAAGAAAGGACTATGATAATTCCACCAGACTGGTTAACTGTGGCCAATGGGTCACATAACATAAAATCTTCTACAGTAACATTATGATGGAGGTGATGGAAACAGAAGCTCTCAGAAGGGCGATGCTCAGCCCAGGAGAATTAAAAGTTACGTTAGATTCCTGGGCATGAAGTGGAATGCAGAGAACAGTAGGGGACACGACTGGAAAAGAGACAGATTATGAAAAGCTATGTGGAGCTTGAAGTGTAATCAATAAGGAATGGGGACTAGATCTGAAATTTTTTTAAGCAGGAAGAGAATATGGTAAGGTTTGTATTTTTAGATAACTTATTCAAGAGGCAGTGCAGAAGACGGTTTGGAAGAGAGGTAAGAGTAAAGGTAAGGAGCTTGATTAGGAAGTTCCTGAAATACTACTGAAAAAATCATGAGGGACTAAATAAATTAATGCAAACTGGTAGTGGTACAAGTGTAAAGGAAAAATAAGTGAATATGAGAGATATTTAGGAGATAGAATCAGCAGGGCTTATTAACTTAATTAGATGTAGGAGGTTAGAAGATAGAGTCTGAGGTGACCTTTATGTTTTTGGTTTGGGAGACAAGATAAAATATACCTACCCAGAGAGGGACTATAGGACGGTTGG
This sequence comes from Saimiri boliviensis, assembly GCF_048565385.1. Taxonomy (NCBI): domain Eukaryota; kingdom Metazoa; phylum Chordata; class Mammalia; order Primates; family Cebidae; genus Saimiri; species Saimiri boliviensis. Next base: position 54,338,017 of record NC_133470.1, read on the forward strand.
GGGCCTGCCAAACTTGGAAGTGCATCCAGTCTTGGGATTAGATCATACTTTGCTTCGTTGAGTCTCAGTGAGACAGAAATTTCAGCACACCAAGAAACAGAGCTCAGGCAAAGGGTTTCACGTGTCCTTTATTCACTATTGAATATAATGCCAAAGGAGGTCCAGATCGACCTTCTGTTGGAAGTAGGCATGTTCAGTTGCCTGAATTGTCTTGATTCCAGAAGATGACATTTCTCATACAAAAATTGAAGGCACACTACAGAGGAGTTTTTCCTAAAGCAGAGATCTGAGCATCTGGAAGAGCTGAAGAACTACCAAATGGCTATTCCAAGAGGCAGATAAAGTGTTTTTATCCCTCCTTCCCTCCTTTTTTTCTTTACTTTCGATATGCAGAAATCTGGGTGAAGTGCAGTTATAATTTCCTTTTGTCCTATTTCAGACACGAAAAGATACATAGCTCCCTAAACTATGGATATATATTTACATCTATCTGTATCTATCTAGCCAGCTAGCCCACTAGCTAGCTAGCTGCTACAATCTGGTGGAATTCCCAAAGGGCCTTTAAGAAGAGGGTATACAAATTCATCCATTCATTTATTTGACAAAGATTTATTGAGGGCCTACTATGTGGCAGTTACTATTCTAAGCATGAGAGATACAGTAGTGAACAAAGCAGACAAGAATCCCTGTCTTCATTAAGCTTCAATTCTAGTGATTCAACTTACTCTTCCCTGGTGCATATATACAGCTTATTTTTCAGGAAAAGGTACAGAAGTCTTAGCTTGACTCAAATAAAATGATCATAATCTAGTCATTTCATCTGTTTCTATGAGAAGGTGAAATCATTATTTGACAATGCCAGGGTCTCCTTTTGGGGAATTTTTTTTTTTTTTTTTTTTTTTTCTGGCTGGAGTGCACCCAGCCTGGAGTGCAGTGGCGCCATCCTGGCTTACTGCAACCTCTGCCTCCCAGGTTCAAGTGATTCTCATGCCTCAGTCTCCCAAGTAGCTAGGACCACAGATGTGAGCCACTCCTGGCTATTTTTTGTAATTTTAGTAGAGTCAGGGTTTCACCATGTTGGTCAGGCTGGTCTCAAACTCCTGATCCATTCCCCTCAACCTTCCAAAGTGCTGAGATTACAGGTGTGAGCCACTTCACCTGGCCTCCCTTTGGGGAAATTGTTTTGGAAATCTACCCCCCAAAAGAGAAATAACCATTAACATGGGAAAATACATTCAAGCATGGACAGGTTGAATTTGAACTGCTTGGGTGGCATCCAAGTGAGGATGTCGAGTAGACAGTTGGATCTATTTAGTTAGATCTCAGGATGGAGAGGTCTGAGCTAGTAATATAGATTTTAAAGTCATCCATGTGCAGGTAATAGAGCATGGAGAGCAGAACAAAAGAAATAGGCCAAGAGTGTAACTATGGGAGGGGGGGAACTAACATTTTAGAGGTAGATTGAAAGAGAAGAGACCATGAAACTTACATAAATAAAAAAGATAAAGAGGAAGGAAAAGAACAAAGAGAATGTATGACTGGAATCAAGGGAAGCAGAAAATTTCAAGCAGACCAAAGTGATCAATACTATCATATGCAGCACCGAGGTCCAATAACAAATGTACTGAAAAGTGTCCATTGCATAGGGAAATTTGTCAGTAACTGGTGTTCTTAACAAAATAGGTTTTAGTGGAGTGGTGGAGGTAAAATCCCTATTACAATGGTTGGAAGGTAAATGGGAAGAGAATAAATAGAGGCAGTGAATGTAAGATAACCACTTCGAGACCTTTGAGTGAGAAGAAAATGTGATAAGGTAACAGGAGACACTTCTAGGAAACTGAAGAAGGCTCCAGGATCAAAGGAAAGTATGTCTTTTAAGAATAGAAGAGTCTTGAATATGTTTACAGGTTGAGGAGAATGATGTAGTTGAGAGGTAGAGTTTTAAGGTACATGAGACAGAAAGAAAGTGGGTAAGACCTCTAAGGTGCTAGATGAGACAAAGATCAGGAACTCAAATAGAAGATTTACTCTATGTTAGACTGGAGAAATAAAGGTATAATATGGGAGCAGATGCAGATTGTAGGTGAGAAAAATTCTTGTTACCTACAATTTTTTTTTTTTTTTTTTTTAGGAATACAGGTAATAAAGTCACCCATTGGGTGTTGGGTTTGCTGAGTGAAGGATGAGGTCATCTGTCTTAGCAGAGAATGGTTGAGGTTTAGAATAGTAGCTGAGGAGAACTGGAGAAGGACTGATCAAGAAAAAGAATTGACAAGTAGTTCTGAGATGAGAAACTAAATCTGTGGTAACATCAGTTTGTATTAAAAGATCATAGTGATTTTCTTCAGAGGAGCTTGAATGGAAACAGTGAACAAAGGATGAAGATATAGACACAAAGGGCTGGAGTATTGAAATTCTAGGAATTACTTCAATTCTGGAGACTCTTTATTTTTTTCTTTTTTGAGATAGGGTCTGGCTCTGTTGCCCAGGCTTGAGTGCAGTGGTGTAATCGTAGTTCACTGCAACCTCTGTCTCCTGGGCTTAAGTCATCCTTCCAGCTCAGCATTGCGAGTAGCTGGGAATACAGGCACATGCCACCACACCAAGCTAATTTTTGTATTTTTTTGTAGAGACAGAGTTTCACCATGTTGCCCAGGCTGGAGCAGCCACGCTGACCCTTTATATTATAAGTTAAGATGAAATCATCCAAAGAGCTTTCTCAGAAATGTTACTTAAAATCTATTTCCAACCTTATACCCTCCCCCTCAAATACATCTGTCAGTTTATGATTTCATTTATGTAAATTATTTATTAACTTGTCTTCTTGCACCATTAGATTATATGCTCTTTGGGGCTGGAGCACTGTCTAATATTTGTGCTAGACCCCTAAACAAGTAATTTGCATTTGACAAAGACTCTCTCGACCAAATTTGAGTCAGACTCTTCTGAGTCTTCTTCTCAACTAAGCCCTGACTACGGGCTCTGTCCTCGGCTTGCTTAGTTCAGTTTTAACAAGAATCCTGCTGAGTCAGTTTAGTGGAAATCCCTTACCCTTGGTATCTGATCATTCTGGATATATGATTAGATTCCTCATCTCCCACTCCTGATATCATATTACCCTGGTCTGCCTGTAGCAAGAGTCCCATCATGTTGGTTTAGCAAGAATTCCCCTAGACTTAATGTTTCCTCTTAGTAATTTTCCATTAACTGATGCCCTCATCCTGCTCCTTGGTTATAAATTCCCACTTATAAATGTTACTCCCCCACCTTGTTGGAGTCACAGTTGAGCCTCATCTCTCTCCCCTGTGGTAAAACTTTGTAACAATAATCCTTCTTGAATTAAGTATTTCTTACCATCTTTAACAAATATCATGAAAAATTTTTCTTTAACACCATATTTAGCCATCAGATATAGACCTTTTCCAAACTTTGGCATGCCATACAAGGCATTTCACAATCTCTGCTCAACCTACTTCTCTTGAACTCCATTATATCTTTACACTTCCCAGCCTATAAATACGGATATGTGTAAGTCAAACTTTTCTACTTTTGCTGAACACATCATGCATTTTCAAATTTTCTGGGCTTTTTAATATAATTTTTCACTTGCGTGGAATATTTTTATCCCCTTCTGGCAAATTCACACTCATCTGTTGACAACTTCTATGACTTTATTTATTTAAGAAAGGTCTACTCTTGGTTTATGAGGTGCATCTACTGTGCCAGCACAGAGTTCTGTTTTTGAAGAACTCACTGATTTGTAATTGTAAAGGTAAATGAAGGTGAATAAGGAAAACAAAATAAAAAGAAAAGAAGGTGAATAAGGTGAAAGAGACTATTTTCTCCCGCTTAGCTTCTTAGAGTACCTCTTTGGGGGACAGAGTGAACCTTTATCCTTTCTCTAACTTTTGGAATGTAGATAAATCTCTCCAGAGATTACAGAGTCTCAGTCTCCAGTTTTATAATGTACACATATTTCCAAGGTCAAGGTACATTTCTCTTTAAAATGTAAAGACATGTCTTAAAAGTTGATGTAGGAGCCCATCTCAAGGTATAACAATTTGTCTTTCAGGAGGACTAGAAGTATCTTTGGGAAGGTAAGAAAAGTTTTTCTATTCAGTTGGAAGAATTCAATTAACTAAACAAATAGCTATCTCAATTCTCAAGTGGACTTCTTATCTGTTTTAATATATAAGTTGTTTAGAATTTTATTTGAATTTGCAGTCTGTTGAATGTGGGGAACATTCCCGTGTGAGACCCCCAAAAGGCGTGAGTCTCACTATACGGTGAGTTTGATCCCAAACACAGTTTCCTACTGGAGGCAGTCAAGCTATCCGGAAATATAGGAACTTAAAGATGAATGATCAGTTTCTAATATCAACCACAATATCGTTTGTGCCTAAAATTATGCGTTGCTGCTAGACCGAGTGACCCCCTGCCGGCAACCAGTTCCAGCTTTTAACCTTTTTATGACTCTTTAGCTTTAAACCTTACCTGACTGCCTTGTACCCTAGATAATGGTTTAACTGTTGATATTTGCAAAGCAAATGCCACCATAAGGGATGGCTTTGATTTCTGACTCAGAGACTCCTGAATGGGGAAGTTGAGTTAAATTGAGTCAGGAGTAGACAAAGGAGAACCCGATTAAAAGATATTCTGATGAGCAAAACCAAAAAAACCCTTTTCACATCTCAGTTCTAAAACAAGGTCAAACCAGAGATACCTGCAGCCAGGAGGAATAATGTTTGGATGTAAACAAGCTTCGTGAATAATGTTTGGATATAAACAAGCTTTGTGAATAATGTTTGGATGCAAACAAACTTTGTGATTATAGGAAATTCTGTTACTTTTTACAACCACTGATTGCATATCTGACTTCTCTATTGTATAGGCCATGTGAGGCATACATTTGCATTTCCTCTTGCTATGAGGTAAACCAGAGCCAAGAAAGTGTATTTATTCCTGGCCTTTGAAAAATAAAATTTGCTGTTTAGGCACAGCCTATCAGCCCTCCAGACGCCTCGCTTTCTCTCTCTCTGTCTTTATTAATTTTCCAGGCGCACTCCCTCTTCCAGGTATTGGGACCCTCTTGCAGGTCGAGAGACCCCCGGGCAGACGTGCCTACCCGTCCCGGACGGTCCACGACAGTTGAAGCCTACTTATATGCATGTACTCTGTTGTGCTTACTCAATAATAAATCATCCTTCTTTTATTACATATTGATATGGAGAAGTCAGTTTGTTGTAGGAGTTTTTATCTTTCTATCATAGTAAAGGCAGATGCACTGATGTGGGCAAAGGAGCTCAGATTTTTATCTTGAAACTCCAAGAAAGATACGGAGGAGTTTAAGTACAGCAGTGACACAGTTCTCTATCTAGAAAGAAACACAGAAGAATTAAAGGTGACTAGCAGCATTTTACATATGTATTCCTCTATTCACTGTTAAAAAAATATATGTGATAGAATGTCATTAGTTTACTATGTAAACAGAGAATATAAGTTTTATGTGGCAAAATACAGGTTTTAGAAGATATAAGCAAGTTTTGTCAAAAGTCTGTCCCTGTGAGTTACTGATGGTCATTGGAAAAGGCTGAATACCAGGGAATTGTTTTCCTCTGAACCTGAACGGCATGCCTGTTCCATATGGAAGGAAAGGTATGAGCTGTGTGAGAACTCTATCCAAGTTTATTGCCACATTCACACTTGTAATATGTATTTCCTATGTTATGGTCTTCCACATTGGTTACAGCTTGTTTATGATCTCTAATCTGATATTTCTATTTAATTAGTTCTAGAGTGATTCACTCTTTTTTGCCTTTCCAATTTTTCTCCTCTTTCTTCAGTATTTTTTGCCTGGTCCGTATAAAATTTCATTTCAGTTTTACAGTTCATTTGAGCTCCCCTCTAATGTTTCTTTTCATTTTTTTTTTTTTTTTTTTTTTTGAGATAGAGTCTCAGTCTGTCACCCAGGATGGAGTGCAGTGGTGTATCTGGGCTTGCTGCAGCCTCCGCCTCCCAGGTTCAAGCAGTTCTCCTGCCTCAGCCTCCTGAGTAGCTGGGATTACAGGCATGTGCTAATGTGCCCGGCTAAGTTTTGTATTTTTAGTAGAGGAGGGGTTTTGCCATGCTGGCCAGGCTGATCTTGAACTCCTGGCCTCAGGTGATCCACCCATCTCATCCTCCCAAAGTGCTGGGATTACAGGTGTGAGCCACTGCACCTGGCCCTCCACTAACGCTTCACTGGCACTTATTCTAAGGTTTCTTAGAGTTCTTACACATGGCACAGCTATTATTTTTACACTTTCTAAAATGTTTAAATCTTTTATTAAATAAGCATCCAGCAGGGCACATTTTGTAAATATGTTTATACATTGTATTAAGTTTAATACAGAAACTCTAAGCCTAATTTCAAAAAGACCAAGTAAATAAGCCCCCTAGAAAATCACACAAGTTTGTACATAGTCATTGCCTACGTGTCATTCTCAGTGTCAATACTTTAAAATTAAAAAGTGTAGTTTTGGAAGAATCACTGGATATTTACATGATCATTAACTGGAGGGTTTATGCAGATTTCTTACCCAGGTGAACCGTTGGGAAATATGTCTAAGTACTTTATAGATCTAGATGTATCTCAGAAAAGGTTAAAAACTGGTCTGTGGCTGGGTGCCTAAGGTGGAGTGGAAGGAACTGGGGTTAGAAAAAATAGAGGCAAGATCTTAGAGAACTTTGAATATTAAGCTAGGGAATCTGTACTTTCTCCTCACAGATAATGTATCTATTGAAAAATAACTCCAAGTTTTACTAAGTGCTTAATCTGAGCCACAGTTTAAGTTATATATGTTAAGTGCTTTACATTCACTCTTCGTTTTAATTCTCATAGCTACTCTATAGGTACTATAATTATCACCATTTTACTGATAAGGAAATTGATTCAAACAAGTTAAGAATCTTAGCTCAGGCCGGGCACAGTGGCTCACACCTGTAATCCCAGCACTTTGGGAGGTGGAGGCAGGCGGATCACTTGAGGTCAGGAGTTCCAGACCAGCCTGGCCAACATGGTGAAACCCTGTCCCTACCAAAAATACAAAAAAATTAACTGAGCGTGTGGCTCACAGCTGTAGTCCTAGCTACTCAGGAGGCTGAGGCAGGAGAATCTCTTGAATTCGGGAGGGGGAGGTTGCAGTGAGCCGAGATGGCACCACTGCACTCCAGCCTGGGCGACGGAATGAGACTCTGTCACAAAAATCAGAGCTTGGTGATGGAGCAGAAATTCAAATTTGGCTGTAATTCCAAAGCCCATTCTCTAAACCAGAGGAAAGTGAGATTAGATTTTTATTTGATCACTGGTAGAGGTATGAGAACAAATTGCAGGAAGACAAGTCTAAAGGCAAGGAAACCAGAGAGGATGCTGTTGCAGTAGTCAAGAACTGTTAGGCCCTATTAAGGCAGATGACCCTTAACCACCTGAGTTATGCAGACGAATGACATGGTCAGAGAAGTTATTTAGAAAATTACCCTGGCAGCCCTTGTGAAGGTTGAATTGGATGAGGCAAGACAATTAAGTAGGCAAATAGAATAAAAGGAAAAAAAAAAGACAAATAAAAGACAAAAGGCAGTGAGACAAATAAGTAGTGAAGTTGTTGGGACTGTCACTCTTAACTGCAGAAGTGCCTGTTGAGGAGCTGGGATAGTGTCGTATCCCAAGTCCTCGGGCCTCTCGAATTGCAGAGTATCCTGGACCTCTCCTCATCCAACCTTACCTTCACGTCGCTCCTTCTAGGCCTTAGGAAGTGGGGTTTTGAGCACTTTCTAGGTCTCAGGCCTGCTGGTCTGAGCTCCGACAGTGGCGCCAGCGGTGGCAGCAGTCGCCGACAGGGGTGGGGCGCATGCGCACGGTTGCTAGGCAACGGCGGTCGGGCGCCGCGGCGGTAACGGAGCCGGGGCTCTGTGTGTAGGCAGCGGCGCCAGAGGAGGAGGAGCAGGAGGATGCAGCTGCGACCGCGGCCCCAAGAGGGAGCCGCCGCTGCTCTGTGGCCACAGGGGCCGAGGGACGGGAATCAGGCCTGGGGGTCGCGTCGTTGAGGGGACTAGGGACAGCAGTCCCACCAGAGACTAAGGCCTAGTACCCCAGGAGGGTCCGGGCCGCTGGGCAAGCGCCTGTCCCCCATCGCCTCCCCTCGTCCCTCTACGTCGATGGTGGTGAAGTTGGCGGCGCCACGGAGCGCAAGGCACCAAGCTGCCTCCCTTGCACCCAGCTCCTCTCTGGCCCCGGCTCTTGGACACCTGCGCCGCCGCCTTCTCTCGCCCGCCGAGCCCACCCCCGGCGGCGGGCGGGGGAGGGGCTCCCCCCCTGCAGGGGCTGCGTCGAGCAGGGCAACGACGGGGACCCTAGAAGAGTAGGGGTGAGTAGTGGCACCGCACTCGCTCGGTGCTAGGGTGCCTTTACGGCCTCCGGGGCCCCGGGAGGCGAGCGAAGCGTTGCTTTCTCCTGCAAAAGCTTCTGACGCCTCTCCCACATCTGCTCGCGGCTCTCTATTCCCTTCGAGGTAGTTTTCCTTCTCAGAGCCATCACTTTTTGGTCTCAACCCTGGCGTCCAGGAATGCGGGGTGGGTGCCTAAGGCCTGGCTTTGCTTCTTAGATGCCATAGATGCTGATAATTCTACGTACAGTCACGCAACCTGGTTCCTGATTCGTGGACAGACTCTTCCAGTGCCGTGCTCGTCCCTTTCCCCTTGCTCTGCTTCTGGCTCTCGCTCTCGCTCTCAGGAGGCTCAGCCTGACCGCGGGCTTCTCAGCAGCCCATTCCCCCGGCTGCCGCTCCATGCCTCAAGGCTTGAACAGATAGCTTGAGTGGCCCCTTACTTTTCAGTGTTGTTACTCCTCGTTTGCGGAGAGCTCCCGAAAGCCTTGTGCCTGGCTTCTGACTCCTGACATGTAAGTTAGGAAGATAGTACTTATATTAAATAATAAAAATAATTCAACAAACACATACTCTCTTTCTAAAGTACCATCAAACTTGAGAAGTAGGCAGAATGGCTGATTGATAGTAGTGGAAACTGGTTTTACAAACTACTCTTCATCCAGAATGGCATACTTCTTTTTATTATAAATATGATTATGAAACCTAAAATATCCCAAATAAAAGCGAGGATGGGTTGTGAGATATATATCTGTTTTTCCTGAGGTAGCCTGCAGTTGAAGATAGTCACTTCCAGAAAACATTGGCATGAGGCACCTGAAGTGATATTCTGGACAAGGTGATTAGATGAGGTTCTAAACTTGTGAGGGCTTTTTTGAAAATTAGCAACATTATCTTTGATGAATGAGGTTATTTCCTTAAAAGTAAATGCTTGAAAAAAATTACAGTTCACAATTGACACCTATCAAAAGTGTACTGAATTTAGATTAGTAATTTTGATTGTAAGATAGTTCTGTGAGCAGACAATAAAAGATGGGTTCTTTTCCCTCCCTATTATTTTTAAGTCATTTCAGGTTTCTTTTATCTGATGAGACATGACGAGAAAGAAGTGTAATAATGGAAAAGCTAAATTTACTTTTTTTGTAAACCTTTTTGAGCTAAAGTTCTTTTTAAAAGATATATACATGCCATTTATGATTAGATACATTTATTGGGTGAATTTGTCAAGACTGCGAACTTTGATAGTTTGGGATAAAATGCTTTGCTTTGGCAGCTTTGATGTTGTTTGAGGTTCTTTGGGGTATGGTTTAAACCACAATATAATTCTAGTACCACTGCAAAATAATCTTGGACCTCAGAGAGTATTGTTTGTTTTGTGCATTAGCAAGTTGACAGGCTTCTAGTTGCTAGATTCCAAAGGTAAATTTTTGTTGTTGTTTTGGAAAAGCTTTTGATGAATTCAAGTCTTAATTATTTGCAATAATTGTGTATCATATGAATATTTGCTCTTTACCTTCACATAGTTTGAGAACCTGGCAGTAATTTGAATCCAATCTAGTATTCCATTGAAATGAGTATGGCTATGAAGGTGCCACATACTCTAAGAGCATTTACCTAGTGTGTAATAACCATGTTATAAAATAAAATTGATGGTTTATTTTGCAAATGCTATCAAGGCACTTGATCAGTGAACTCTAGAATGAATTTTTTTTTTAATTGACTTTAAACAAGTTTTTATTTTGTAGTTTCTAATGAATCCCTACTACTGTACCAGGTACTGTGGAGAATAGAACAGAAACATTAGTTTACCTGTTGGGTAAATTGTTTACTCATTCATAAATTACCAATGGGTAAATTGCTTACCAGTTGGAAAAAGGAAAATACATATATGAGACATCGTCAACAATTGGAACATAGAGTCATATTGAATAAGGACTAAAATAGTTAAGAACAAAGGGAGATTACCGTAGACTGGATTTGTCTGAGAAAGGTTTGTAGAGAAAGTCATATTTGATTTGGCTTTTAATAGAAGTATAAGCTTTCTTAGAAGGAGGAAGATTTCAGCATAGCATGAGCTAAGGCACTTGATTTTCTAATCTTTGTGCGTATTGTTCTCCTAGATTAACCTAAAGGAGGAGAGGACTATCAGTGGCAATTAACTTCTTTGTAGTGGGCATAATTTTCTATGATAAACTATACATCAAATTAACATATTAAATATAAACAATTTCACAGATGTACATGCTGTAGAAGTCAGGCTTTAAAATAATCATTCTATGTCCTGAGGCAAGTGAGAATGTAAATTCACATGTTTCTTTAACCTGCACATTTTTTTACTGTTTACTAAGAGACAGTTATATTCTGAATGTTTCATACAACACTGGTCTGATTAGTACAACCTTAGATTATTAATATGCCCCAAAGACTATTTCTTGATAAAATAAATTACGGAAATTTTATAAGCAACATTCACTTTGATTCATTAGCATAAGATAACTTAATTTTTAGTACCACATTTATTACTACTATTGCTATCATTTTCTGAAAACAAAGGGAGGTGTAAGTTAGAGTTCCACAAATTGATATCTGTCAAAGTTCTAATATCATGTTATTAAGAATATATGTGTTAATAATTGGCAACTAACATCAATATTTACACTGCAGTTACAAACCTCTGCAAAGCTTATTTTGGTACATTTCTAACAACCTTCTGCTATATTGAAAATTAGTCAGATGACTAATTGTTTCCTAGGTTTTAGTCAACCTTTGTAAGTTGATATTTACATATAGAAAAATAACAAGATATGGAGTTATTACATCTATAGAGAGGTATGTCTCCTAACAGAAATTCACATATTAGAATTCCAAATATAAAGAATTCACAGATTTATTCTCAGGAACAATATACTCAAACTTGAAATTTTTGAGGCTTCTATATACCTTCTGTACCTTTTATTTGGTATCTTTTGCTGCCAGCAGTAGTCTTTGATTAAAGTTAACTTTAATTCACAGTAGCTAATAGTTTTTAGGATCAACAAATATAATTGTTATTTTGAACATTCTCTACTTAGAACATCAGCTATTAGTTAAGTTATAAACAAGTTACTAGAGAACAGAATGGTCTATACTGACACAGCCAGGAAATAGCTATTGTTATTGTTGGAAATTAACCAGTTAATAGATAATAAAATATATGCAGAAGGCATTGGAGTAAGTCATTTTTGCTAAATAAGTATTGTACATTTCTGGTATTAACTGCTTATGCCAGTATCAAAGGGATGATCTTTGGAAAGAAGAGGGAAACTGCCAAGAAAATTAAAATTACCTTGTATGACAAATTGTAAGTAGTATGGTGATTTAAGGCAGGTATGTTCGTTAACTTGCTAAACCTCAGTGGTGGCAGCATGTAAAATAGGGTAAAGAACTGTCATTTTCTGTTAAGTAAAATAGAGTCATTCTCAGTATTTTTACCTAATGATTGATGCTAGAGGTAGAACAGTATTACACTGAGTACCAATGATTCATCTATCAGTTATAATTTTCCTTATATGTGTAGTTTTAAAATAATTATTATATTCTAAAGTATGATCTTTATTGTATCAATGGACTAAAAATTTTCCCAGCTAAGTACACATCATTCAATCGTATGATGGAAGTTTATGAGACAAATGACATTTTCCTGGCAATTCTTTTTAAGAGCAAGTTTTCCTGGAACATAATGTTTTTCACTAAGTGAAAGATAACAATAGCCAATTCAGTGTAGGAAAAAAAAGTGGATACTAGAATTCTTTCTTAAAGTGTGGTATCCACAAAGAAAATAAAATAAAAATCTTCGTATACAAGTTGTAAACTAATATCCACAGGAACTGTCTCATACACAGTTATCATTCTCTCAATAGTATGTCTTATGAATTGTTAATCCCCTTTAGACTATTGGTATCCAAAGTTCTCTTGTAATCTGACTCATTCTTATTTTCCTATTGACAAGTGCACCACTGGGATTTGATAAGGAGATTAACTCTGTTATTAATAGTATTCTACTGTAAAAAGTTTTTTTGTAACAACTTTTAAAATGCAATAAATATTAATGGAAACCTGAAATCGAATTTTAACATGATTAATAATGAGAAAATTTGATATATTTTAAAAATAATATTCACTTAAAGCTATTGTACAATAAGTGTTAGTATCTCTATTACCTTTCACAGCCTTGAATTACATAGCTCCTCATTATGCTCACTTTCTATACCTCACTTCTAATTTTCTTAACTACTGTGGATATTGGTTTGTTCTCACTGTCACTTTTGAGCTACTACTTTGGTCCTTAAATGGGTTTCACAAAAGATATCTATCTTTTTATAAAGTTATTTAGTAAAGATTTTCTGTGATTGTCTAAAAAGCCAAACCCATATTGGAAAAAACTGCATTTAAAACTGGGTGATTTGACTGGAAGTAGTATTCATAGGAAGAATTCTCCAGGTTCTTTTAAAATACTGTGTCTAAGTTAGATAATTTTTGAATCACTAGGTTTCTATTTCAAAATAATTTATTTTCTTTACCCTGGGAAGTAAAAAATCAGAAGGGGCTGGGTCCTTCTGGCATAAAAGTAGGGATCCTTTCATTTGGATTCTTTCAGGTTTCCTCATTGTGTTTTTACCATGTAAACTTTATGTCGTTATGTTTAGGATCTTTTTCATTTTAAAATAAAGAGGAATATCTTATCTCTTCTTCCAGGCTGTCATATTACTACTGCTTTGTATTTAATAGTATCTTTCATCAGATGAATTCAAATAGTTATTTTTATATTATTTGACTTTTTTTTTTACCATCTATTTGGAACTAATTTGATTTTTCTTTCAAACTGAGTACTAGTTGACACATGGGGTGTGACATAAGTAATAAATTTGACTCCACAGGTCCTATATAAGCCAGTCTCATTACTTTTAGGTTGCTCTTTGTCCTTTGCAGGGCTGGGTATATATTATGTACTAATACATGTAATGGGTATTGCTGAGTTTAATCTTTAAATGTGCACATAGATCCTTATATTCTGTTTCTCTTCCTGCATACTTTGAAGGCTATCATTATTAACTGGGTTTGTTTGTTTGTTTGTTTGTTTTGCTTACTATCAGTAGATTTAATCTTGGATTATATAGTTGTTGATACCAAATTGGTTCAGATACCTGTGATTCTATAGAAACAAGGAAAAAAAAATAGGAGTAAGAGAAAATGAGTCTTACACTTTAAATGTTTCAAATTTTTCTTAATTTGCAACATGTTAGGGAGAACAAGTCTAAAATGGGTGAAGTTTTGAATTTCAGAATATTTTTTATGAACTGCAGTTTTCATGGTTTTCTTCTACATGTATTAACCAGGATTAGGACAAGATACTTAAGGTATCTTGTTTGAATAAGATCTTATTTCTCATAAGATATATGAGAATGAATTGTGGTTAATGTATCAATGGATTATATGTAAAGACATATTTTTAAAGTATTTAAAGGTGCTTAGAAGCATAGTTTAGTTTGTTTTTTTGTTTGTTTGTTTGTTTTGTTTTTTTTTTTTTGTTTTTTGTGGGGGGAAGGGTTTGAGACAGGGTCTTACTCTGTTGCCCAGGCTGGAGTGTATGGAGTGTAGTGGCTCAACCTCAGGTTACTGCAAATTCTGCCTCCCAGGCTCAAGTGATCCTCCCACTTCAACTTCCTGAGTAGATGGAACTACAGGTGTGCACTACTATGGCTGGCTAGTTTTTCTATTTTCAGCAGAGACCAGGTTTCTCCATGTGGCCTAGGCTGGTCTTGAACTCCTGAGTTCAAGTGATCAGTCCAGCTTGACCTTCCGAAGTGTGGGGATTACAGGTGTGAGCCACCCTACCCAGTCACATTTGTTCTTTTAAGTAGTTTTAATCTCCTTTCTACTATCTTGTTTTAAAATTTGTTTAGCAAACTATTTATGCAAAAATAATGCTAAAGTCATTTTAATTTCAGCTTTTTTTCTGATTTATTACAAATTCTGAATCAGTGGGGTCCAAATTACAGTACAACAAAATTTGATTAATTCAGGGCCCACTAATCAAGAACTTATTATAGGCTAGATATGTATAGTAGTCATGCTAAAAATAAATTACACTGTGCAGGAGAAGCAGCCAGAGTCTTACCAGAGGTTAGGCAATATTGGAGCTTCTTTACTGGGTATCTGCATACTGATACTGAATTAAAATAGGTTCTAAGATGGATGAAGGCAGAAACATCTAGGTTTTGTGTATTTAAAAACATCTTTTAAGTGTTGTATAACTGATTATAGCCATTAATTGTATTGGGCTGTTTACAAGAAAAGGGATTTGAACGTTACTTAATGTAAGCAAAATCAAGGCAGGTTATAGTAAACTGCTTTCATGTTTTAAAAACGGCAGTAGCAATATTATCTGCATGTAAATTCTGTGCACTTACAAACTCTTCCTTTCGATTCATCAGAATAAGAAAGTAAAGTGTGTATTAAAAGTTACACTTAGTAGTCTTTATATGTTGATGGTGTTGCTGCAGCTCTAAAAGTAGGAAAACTTCAGAACCTTCTTCTTCCCCAATTCTGAAATAATAATCATATCATGAGTGCATGCATATTGGTACTGATTTGTTCTATTTATGTTATATTGCAAGAAGCACTAAAATCCAGCATTTCCGACGTTCTGAGATGAAATTCTTCTGACAATAAACTGGAACTTCCAGTCTGGTTAACTTTTTTAAGTTACAAGTTTAACTTGTTAAAGACTTGACCTAGGGTGAGGCTGTCCATAGAGCACGTCTACACCTAATGCTAGGGTTGCTAGAGGCATGTTATTTACTACTCATGCTCTTTTGGGAGGGGAAAAAGCTAGTTCTTTGCTTCATGCCTTTCACAGTAATGATAATGTGCCTCTATTGTGTAACTCATTGCTCTTTACTTATAGATTTTAGATCTTAAAAGTAAGAGCAAAGGAAGGAATAACACAGAAGTTATTGGATAAACTAGAATAAAAACTTAGCTGTTTGGAAAACTAATTATAATTTTTCTCTATCTCCCACCCCCTTTTCCATTCCTATGACATGTGTGAAATAACTTGACACTGTATTTTTGGATGAGAGGAAGAGAGGCTGAGTATTCATGTAACAGTTTTCTCATAGCTGAACACTGAATGCAGAATAGGAATTACTGAAATCAAATGATTCTTAGTAATCTGTGGTAATGGGACTATGAGCTTAGAAAAAAAAATTAAAATCTTTTGATTTTGAAAGATAATTTTGTATTTACATTTGAATATGAACATTTCTAATCTAGATAGTCTTAGAGACTCAGTTAACTAAAGGCTATGGAATACAATATCTTGACTCATGAATTTTCTAATTACTAAGGATTAATTCAAGTATGTAATGACACTGAGGCTGGGATGCTTTGCATAAGATGCCCAGAGTTTTAGGTTGTACATCATTGTTTGTGGACCACTGACCCAGTTTTGTGTGTCTTGATTAAAGATTTTTAGTTGCAAATAATAAAAGTCTACTTCAAACTAGCTTAAAGAAAAAAAGAGTTTATGTTAAGTATAAGAACAAAAAGAAAGAGCAGAAAGTGTAGTGTAGGTACGTGAGAGACTTGAACTAGGTTGAAGAGCTGTCCATAGCTAAGGGAATTTTTCTCCCTCTTTCTCTTTTCCTTCACCACACCTGGGGCTGTGGGGTCATCTGTTTATCTCTGTTTCTTTCAGTGTGTCTACTTCATTTTTCTCACTCCCTCAGTACACAGCCAAACCTGGTTTATCTAAGAGATCCCAAGTTTATACATTGTAAATTCAAGCAATCAGAAGAGACTCAGTATTTCCAATTCCCAGTTTTGATTGACACCATTTGGGCTGTATGTCCAGCCAGGATCTGACTATCCATGGCTAGAGAGGCAAGATCTAAGTGAGGGGACATACAGTTCCCAGAGAAGGAAAGACTGTGGGCTAAACAGAATCTCAAATAGTACCTACCATTAAGTATAAACTGTGATGCAGGGAATAAACTATATAAAGGCACATGTATGTTTCTTAAAAAAAAAAAAAAAAAAAGCAAAATACAGCACATTTGCTATATGCTTATCTTCATTCATAGAACAATAAAGAATATTAGAGGTCATATTATCTACCCTCCTTATTTTAAGGAGAAGCAAATTGAGGCCCAGAGATAATTAATAAAAATATAAAAACTTATCCAAGGTTTATATACATAAATTTATATAATTTTATCATTGTATTTATTTTATAAATTAACACAAAATATTAATTAAAAAGCTGTGATTACAATCTGAACCTTGTGGTTTCTAGTTTTTCCTGGATACTAGCATCCCACTAATGAGAGTATTTGACAAAACATTAACGCACTTTAAAAGAAGTCTCATAAAATATGCAGCAATGTTTGATAGATATTTTCATCTAAGCAAAGTAAATAAAGAGGAAAACAAAACCATTTCCCCATGTCATTGTGGTGAAACCGAAATAATATCAGAAGTCCATAGGTAATATCTGATTTTTTCAAAACAAAATTTTTAAAGATACATAAAAACAAAAGATTTGAAGAACAAATAATTATTTTGATTATATAGTATAAAGTTGTTACAATTAAAGAAGCAATGATATAAATATGATATCTTTGCTACTAGGAAACCTATATTGTAACCAAATCAGTTTTTCCCTTTTGATCTATACATTCATTCAACATTTATTGAGTGTTGCTACATGCACACCCCTGTTTTAGGCATTAGCGATATAGTGGTAAACAGAACAAAATCCCTACACTCATGAAGTTTGCAATCTAAAGGATGATACACACAGTGAATACACAAATAATATGTAATATATAACATAAGATGATGATAAAAGCTATAAGGCTGATAAGATAACGGGATAAGGAGCAATAGATGATGCTATTCTAGATACAGTGGTCAAGAAAGGATATCTGATGGGGTGACATTAAGCAAAGACCTGAATGAAACAATGGGGTAGGACATGCGAATATCTGGAGGAAGAACATTTTAGGCAGAAGGAAAAGAATATGCAAAGACCCTGAGGTTGGAGCCTGCTTGGTATGCTCATTGAATAGCAAGGAGGCTAATGTATCCAGAACATAGAGAGTGAGGGAAACAGTGGGAGAAAATAAGGTCAGAGATGTATTTAGAGGCCAAATCATATAGACTTTTGTAGGACAAAATAGGAAATTGAGATTTTACTCTATGTGATGGAAAGGCATTGAAAAATTGAGAGAGGGTGTTTTGATTTGATTTATATGTAAAGAGAGAATCTTAACTTGGTTTGATTTATATATAAAGAGAATAATCTGGCTTCCACATTGAAAGAGCAAGAGAATAAGCAGGGAGACCAATTTAAAAGGATGTTATAGTAACCCAGGTGATAGAAAATAGTTGGATTAGGGTAGCAGTAGTGGGGAAAGTGAAAATTAGTCAGATTATGAAGATATAGACACACACATACACAAATACATATATACAGTCACACCTCACAGATATTGCACATTCAGACTACCACAATAAAGGGAATATCACAATAAAGTGAGTCATATACATTTTTGGTTTCCTAGTACATATAAAAATTATGTTTATGGCCAGGAGTGGTAGCTCACACCTGTAATCTCAGCACTTTGGGAGGCCAAGCTGGGGGGATTACTTGAGCTCAGGAGTTTGATACTAGGCTGGGCAACACAGCAAGGTCTCCATCCCTACTAAAAAAAAAAAAAAAAAAAAAAAAAAAAAAAAGTTATGTTTATACTGTACATCAGTCTCTTAAGTGTGCAACAGCACTATGTCTAAAAAATCTTACCTCTTTTCATTAAGAAATACTTTATTAGTAAATAAAATGCTAAGAATCACTTGAACTGTCAGTGAGTTGTAATCCTTTTGCTGGTGGAGGATTGTTCCTTGATGTATATAGCTACCGACTGATCGGGGTGATGGTTTCTGAAGGTGGGAGTGGTGGCATCATTTTCTTAAAATAAGACAAAAAAGGAAGTTTTTTGCATCAATAGACTTTTTCTTTAACAAGAGGTTTTTCTATAGCATGTGATGCTGGTTGACAACATGTTACCCACTGTAGAACTTCTTTCAAATTAGAGTCAGTCCTCTAAAACCCTACTGATACTTTAGCAACTAAGTTTATTTAATATTCTAAATTCTTTGAAGTTGTTTCCACAGTGTTCCTAGCAATTTCTCCAGGAGTAGATTCCATCTCAAGAAACCATGTTCTTTGCTCATTCATAAGAGGCAACTCCTCATCCATTATCGTTTTATCATGAGATTGAAACAATTCAATTACACCTCTGTCTCCACTTCTTTCTGTTCTTTTGCTATTACTACCAAATCTAGTTACTTATTCTAGTGAAGTCTTGCACCTGTCAAAAGAATCCATGATGATTGGAATCCACTTCTTTCAAATTCCTGTTAATGTTGATATTTTGAACTTTTCCCGTGAAGCAAAATGTTCTTAACATTTGCTTCTAAAATGATGGATCATTTCCAGAAGTTTTTCAAGATCCAGCAGAGGAATTGTTATCTCTGGCAGCCATTTATTTATGAAATGTATTTCTTAAATAATAAGACTTGAAAGTCCAAATTAGTCCTTGATTCATGAACTGCAGAAGGGATGTCATGTTAGCAAGCATGAAAACAACATTAATCTCTTTGTACACATTCATCAGAGCTCTTGGATAACTAGGTGTATTTTCAATGAACAATAATATCTTGAGAGAAATATTTTTTTCAGAGCAATAGGTCTGAACAGTGGGCTTAAATTATTCAGTAAACGTGCTATAAACCGATGTGTTGTCATCCAGGCTTTATTGTTCCATTTGTAAAGCACAGGCAGAATAGATTTAACATAATTATTATGGGCCCATGTCTGAGTTCAAATCGTGGATGTCCTTTTTAATTTTCTGTCTCGTTGATCTATCTAATATTGACAGTGGGGTGTTAAAGTCTCCCACTATTATTATGTGGGAGTCCAGTCTCTTTGTAGGTCTTTAAGAACTTGCTTTATGTATCGGGGTGCTCCTGTATTGGGTGCATATATAATTAGGATAGTTAGCTGTTGTTGCATTGATCCCTTTACCATTATGTAATGCTCTTCTTTGTCTCTTTTGATCTTTGCTGGTATGAAGTTTGTTTTATCAAAGACTAGGATTACAACCCTGCTTTTTTTTGGTTTTCATTTGCTTGGTGAATCTTCTTCCATCCCTTTATTTTGAACCTATACGTGTCTTTGCACGTGAGATGGGTTTCCTGAATATAGCACACAAAAGGGTCTTGACTCTTTATCCAATTTGCCATTCTGTGTCTTTTAATTGGGGCATTTATCCCATTTACATGTAAGGCTAATATTATGTGTGAATTTGATTCTGGCATTTTGATCCTAGCTAGTTGTTTTGCCCATTAGTTGATGTAGTTTCTTCATAGTGTCAATGGTCATTACAATTTGGTATGTTTTTGCAGTGGCTGGTACTGGTTGTTCCTTTCCATGTTTAGTGCTTCCTTCAGGAGCTCCTGTAAGGCAGGCCTGGTGGTAAAAAAGTCTCTCAGCAGTTGCTTGTTCCTAAAGGATTTTATTTCTCCTTCGCTTATGAAGCTTAGTTTGACTGGATATGAAATTCTGGGTTGAAAATTCTTTTATTTAAAGTTGTTGAATATTGGCCCCTACTCTCTTTTGGCTTGTAGGGTTTCTGCTGAGAGATGCATTGTGAGACTAATGGGCTTCCCTTTGTGAGCAACCTAACCTTTCTCTCTGTCTGCCCTTAATGTATTTTCCTTCATTTCAACCCTGGTGAATCTGACAATTATGTGTATTGGGGTTGCTCTTCTTGAGGAGTATCTTTGTGGTGGTCTCTGTATTTCCTGAATTTGAATGTTGGCCTGCCTTGCTAGGTTGGAGAAATTCTCCTGGATAATATCCTGAAGAGTGTTTTCCAACTTGGTTTCATTCTCCCCATGACTTTCAGGTACACCGATCAAATGTAGATTTGGTCTTTTCACATAATCCCATATTTCTTGGAGGCTTTGTTCATTTCTTTTCACTCTTTTTTTCTCTAATCTTGTCCGCTCACTTTATTTCATTGAGTTGATCTTCAATCTCTGATATCCTTTCTTCTGCTTGATTGATTGGGCTATTGAAACTTGTGTATGTGTCACTAAGTTTTCATGCTATGTTTTTCAGCTCATCAGGTCATTTATGTTCTTCTCTGTGGTGGTTATTCTAGTTAACATTTTGTCTAACCTTTTTGCAAGGTTCTTAGCTTCCTTGCTTTGGGGTAGGACATGCTCCTTTGGCTTGGAGAAGTTTGTTATTACCCACCTTCTGAAGCCTGCTGCTACAAATTTGTCAAACTCATTTTCTGTCCAGTTTTGTTTCCATGCTGGTAAGAAGTTGTGATCCCTTAGAGGAGAAGAGGCATTCTGGTTTTTGGAATTTTCAGCCTTTTTTTTTGCGCTGGTTTATTTCCATCTTCATGGATTTATCTACTTTTGACCTTTGAAGTTGGTAACCTTTGGATGGGGTCTCTGAGTGGACATCCTTTCTATTGATGTTGAAACTATTTCTTTCCATTTTTTGGAATAGTAAATGAACATTAGCTTCAGTTTAAAATCACCATCTACATTAGCCCCTACCAGGAGATTCAGCCTGTCCTTTGAAGCTTTGAAGCCAGACATTGACTTCTCTCTAACTGTGAAAGTCCCAGATAGCATCTTCTTCTGATAGAAGGCTGTTTTATCTGCATTGTTAATCTGTTGTTTAATGTAGCTACTTTCATCCATTATCTTAATTAGATCTTCTGGATAACTTGCTGCAACTTCTTTACCAGCACTTGATGCCTCACTTTTATGTTATAGATACAGCCTATTGTCCCAAATCTCACGAATCAACTTCTGCTAGCTTCCAACTTTTCTACTGCAGCTTCTTCACCTCCCCCAGCCTTCACAGAATTAAAGAGTTAGGGCCTTTCTCTGTATTAAGCTTTGGTTCAAGAAAATGTTGTGGATGGTTTGGTTTTCCATCCAGACCACTAAAACTGTCTTCTTAACAACCATAGGCTGTTTTGCTTTTTTATTATTCATGTGTTCACTGGAGTAACACTTTTACTCTCTTTTACATTCACAGTTTGGCTAGCTGTTTGGCAGAAGAGACCTAGTTTTTGGCCTATCCTGGCTTTTGATATGCCTTCTTCACTAAGTGTAATCATTTCTGGCCTTTGATTTAAAGTGAGGGATGTGCTACTCTTACTTTCACTTGAACACTTAAAAGGCCATTGTAGGGTTATTAATTATCCTAATTTCAATATTGTTATGTCCAGCAGAATAGGGATGCCCGAGGAGAGGGAGAGAGATAAGGGCATGGCCAATCAGTTTAGCATTCAGAACATGTACAAGATTTATTATGTTTGCCATCTTATATGGACACTGTAGTACCCCCAAACCATGAAAATAGTAACATCGAAGATCAGTGATTACAGATCACCATAACAGATATAATTATAATGAAAAAGTTTGTAATATTGTGGGAGTTAACAAAATGTAAGAGAGACACGAAGTGAGCACATGCTTTTGGAAAAAATTTGCCAATAAAGTTGCTTAATGCAGGGTTGCCACAAAACTTCAATTTGTTAAAACACACACACACACACAGTATCTGCAAATTGCAGTAAAATTAGGTACTCCTACATATTATTTTTGACATGAAGATTCATGGAAAGTTACAATAAATGTACAGGGAGATCCTGTTCATAGCTCACCTAGCTCACTTCAATGTTATGTTGCATAGCTACAGTATAATACAGAAACCAGGAAACTGATGCTTATCTTAATCAGTTTTCCTTACTTTTGTAAGCACTCTGCGAATGTGTGTGTGTATAGCTCTACTCATTTTCTCACATGTGTAGTTTCTTTTTTTTTATTTTTTTATTGTACTTTAGGTTCTAGGGTACATGTGTAGATCATGCAGGATTGTTGCATAGGTACACACATGGCAATGTGGTTTGCTGCCTCCATCCCCCTGTTATCTACATCTGGCATTTCTCCCATGTTATCCCTCCCTGACCTAACAACCTCCCCTGTTGTCACTCCCTTGCCCCCCCAACAACAGACCCCAGTGTGTGATGTTCCCCTCCCTGTGTCCATGTGTTCTTATTGTTCAACACCTGCCTGCGAGTGAGAACATGTGGTGTTTGATTTTCTGTTCTTGTGTAAGTTTGCTAAGAATGATGGTTTCCAGATTCATCCATGTCTCTACAAAGGACACAAACTCATCATTTTTTAAGGCTGCATAGTATTCCATGGTGTATATGTGCCACATTTTCCTTGTCCAGTCTATTGTCAATGGGTGTTTGGGTTGGTTCCAGGTCTTTGCTATTATAAACAGTGCTGCTATGAACATGTGTGCATGTGTCTTTATAACAGAATGATTTATAATCCCTTGAGTATATACTCAGTAATGGGATTGCTGGGTCAAATGGAATTTCTATTTCCAGGTCCTTGAGGAAGTGCCACACTGTCTTCCACAATGGTTGAACTAATTTACACTTCCACCAACAGTGTAAAAGTGTTCCTATTTCTCCACATCCTCTCCAGCATCTGTTGTCTCACATGCGTAGTTTCATCACCACTCCAAGATGTTTAATTGTGCCATCACTATTAGGTTCTTTCATGCCAACTTTATAAAGACACACTCACCTCCTTTTCCTCCTTCTCAAATATCTGATCAATAATTTGTTCTGTCTCTCTCTCTGTAATTATGCTATTTCATGAATATTATATAATGTCCCTCTTTCTCCTTAGTAATTTTCTTAGCTCTGAAGTCTTCTTTATCTGATATTAGTATATGCAGTGGTACTTTTAAAACATCATATTTCAATGATATATCTTTTTCCATCCATTTACTTTCAACTTCCCATTCTGTTACATTTGAAGTGTATTTCTTGTAGACTGCATCTAGCTGGAGTAAGCTTTTTAAAAAATTTACTCTGCCAGTCTCTTGTCTTTCAATTGGTACATTTAGACTAGTTTATATTAAAATAATTATTGATATGTTAGGGCTGAGTGTTCGATTTTTTAAATTGTGGTAAAAATAACATATCTACCCTCTTAACAAAATTTTGAGTGTACAGTACAGTATTGTAGATTATATGCATATTAATGTCCAGAAGATACCTAAAACTTTGTATCTTGCTGTTTAAAACTCTATACTCATTGAACAACATCTCCACATTTTCTCTTTTCTTTGCCTTCTATCAATTTGATTAGTTTAAGTACCTCCTATAACTGAAATAATGTAGTATTTGTCCTTCTGTGACTAGTTTATTTCAGTTAGCATAGAGTCCTCGGGGTCCATTCATGTTGCATGCCTAGATTGTGTGACTGGATATGACAGGATTTTCTTCTTTAGAAAAGCTGAATAATATTATATTATGTGCGTATGCCACATTTTCTTCTTCTTCTTATTATTACTATACTTTAAGTTTTGAGATACATGTGCAGAGTGTGCAGGGTTGTTACATAGGTGTACATATGCCATGGTGGTTTGCTCTACCCATCAACCCATCATCTACATTAGATATTTTTCCTAATGCTATTCCACCCCTGCCTCCCACCCCATACCAGGTCCCAGTGTGTGATGTTCCTTTTCCTGTGTCCATGGATTCTCATTGTTCAACTCCCACTTATTAGTAAGAATGTGTTGTGTTAGTTTGCTGAGAATGATGGTTTCCAGCTTCATTCATGCCCCTGGAAAGGACATGAACGCATCCTTTTCTGTGGCTACATAGTATTCCGTGGTGTATATGTGCCATATTTTCTTTATATAGTCTGTCATTGATGGGCATTTGGATTGGTTCCAAGTCTTTGCTATTGTGAACAGTGCTATAATAAACATACATGTACATGTGTCTTTACTGTAGAATGATTTGTAATCCTTTGGGTATATACCCCAGTAATGGGATTGCTGGGTTAAATGGTATTTCTGGTTCTAGATCCCCAAGGAATTGCCATGCTGTCTTCCACAATAGTTGAACTGATTTACACTCCCACCAACAGTGTAAAAACGTTCTTATTTCTCCACATCCTCTCCAGCATCTGTTGTTTCCTGACATTTTAATGATCACCATTCTAACTGGCGTGAGATGGCATCTCATTGTGGTTTTGACTGGTATTTCTCTAGTGACCAGTCATGATGAGCTTTTTTAAATATGTTTGTTGGCCACATAAATGTCTTCTTTTGAGGAGTGTCTGTTCATATACTTCACCCACTTTTTGATGGGTTGTTTATTTTTTTCTTGTAAATTTGTTTCTTTGTAGATTCTGGATGTTAGCCCTTTGTCAGATGGGAAGATTGCAACAATTTTCTCCCATTCTTTAGGTTGCCTGTTCAATCTGATGATGGTTTCTTTTGCTATGCATAAGCTCTTTAGTTTAATTAGATCCCATTTGTCAATTTTGGCTTTTGTTGCCATTGCTTTTGGTATTTTAGTCATGAATTATTTGCCCATGCCTTGTTCTGAATGGTATTGCCTTGGTTTTCTTCTATGGTTTTTATGGTTTTAAGTCTTACATTTAGGTCTTTAATTCATCTTGAGTTAATTTTTGTATAAGGGGCAAGAAAGGGGTCCAGTTCAGTTTTCTGCATATAGCTAGCCAGTTTTCCCAACACTGTTTATTAAATAGGGAATCCTTTCCTCATTGCTTGCTTTTGTCAGGTTTGTCAAAGATCAGATGGTTATAGATATGGGTTGTTATTTCTGCAGCCTCTGTTCTGTTCCATTTGTCTGTATATCTGTTTTGGTACCAGTACCATGCTGTTTTGCTTACTGTAGCCTTCTAGTATAGTTTGATGTCAGGTAGTGTGATGCCTCCAGCTTTGTTTTTTTTGCTTAGGATTGTCTTGGCTATATGAACTCTTTTTTGGTTTTATGTGAATTTAAAATATTTTTTTTCTGATATCTGTGAAGAAAGTCAATGGTAGCTTGATAGGGATGGCATTGAATCTATAAATTACTTTGGGCAGTATGGCCATTTTCACAATATTGATTCTACCTATTCATGAGCATAGAATGTTTTTTCATTTGTTTGTATCATCTCTTATTTCCTAGAGCAGTGGTTTGTGGTTCTCCTTGAAGAGGTCCTTCATTTCCCTTGTAAGTTGTATTTCTATGTATTTCATTCTCTTTGCAGCCATTGTAATAGGAGTTCCCTCACGGTTTGTCTCTCTGTTTCTCTCTTATTGGTGTATAGGAATGCTTGTGATTTTTGCACATTGATTTTGTATCCTGGGACTTTGCTGAAGTTGCTTATCAACTTAAGGAGATTTTGGGTTGAGACATCACGGTTTTGTAAATATACAATTATATAGTCTGCAAACAGAGACAATTTGACTTCCTCTCTTCCTATTTGAATGCCTTTTCTTTCTTTCTCTTTCCTGATTGCCCTGGCCAGAACTTTCAATACTATCTTGAATAGGAGTGGTGAGAGAGAGCATCCTTCTCTTCTGCTGGTTTTTAGAGGGAATGCTTCTAGCTTTAACCCATTCAGTGTGATATTGCATGTGACACATTTTCTATATCTGTTACTCCATTGATGGACATTTAGTTTGTTTACATGTCCTGGCTATTGTGAATAATGTGGCAATGAAGATAGAAGTGTAAATATCACTTCTGTATACTGTTTTCAATTCTTTTAGATAAATACTCAGCAATGGGGTTGGTACCTCATATGGTAGTTCTATTTTTAATTTTTTGAGGAACCTTCATACTGTTTTCTAAAGTGGCTACACTATCATATAGTCCCACTAACAGTGCCCAAAAGTTCAGTTTTTCAAAAATACTTGTTTCCTTTTTAAAATAAATTTTATTATGCATATTTGAGGTATACATATATGATGATATTGTGAGGTACACATATATAGTAAAAATATTACTATAGTGAAACAAATCATCATATTAGTCATCTCACATAGTTACCTATTTTTCTCCTGTGGCAAGAGCAGCCATAATCTGCTCATTTAGCAAATAACATGAATACCATACACTGCTATTCACTATAGTTGTCTTGTTGTAAGATCTAATGTACAACACTTGTAATTTTCTGGTTTTTGTTTTGTTTTGTTTTAGTCATGGCCATTTTAATAGGTATAAGTTGATAACTCATTGTGGTTTGGTTTTGCATTTCCCTGATGATTAGTGATGTTGAGCATCTTTTCATATACTTATTAGCTATTTTTATGTCTTCTTTGGAGAAATGTCTATTAAAATCCTTTGCTCATATTATAATCAGTTCTTTTTTTCTATTAAGTTTTATGAGTTTCTTCTATAGTTTGCATATTAACTCTTTATCAGTTGTGTAGGTTTTCAAATGTTTTCTCCCATTCTGTGAGTTTCCTTTAACCCTATTGATGTGTTCCTTTGCTGAGCAGCAGATTTTTAGTTTGATTTGGTCTCACTTGTCTATTTTTGTTTTTGTTGTCTATGCTTTTAGTGTCCTATCTATCTAAAAAATCATTCCCAAGACTGATGTAATGCAGCTATTTCCTCATGTTTTCTTCTAGAATTTTTACAGTTTCAGGTATTACAGTTAAGTCTTTAATCCATATTGAGTTGGTTTTTGTACATTGTATAAGATAAGGGTCCAATTTCATTTTTTGCATGTAGATATAGTTTTTCAAGCACTGTCTGTTAAAGAGATTATTATTTTTCTATTATGTAGTTTTGTCACCATTGTTGTATACCATTTGACTACATGTGCATGTGTTTATTTTCAAGCTCACTATTCTTTTCCGGATTGGTTTATATGTTTGCCTTTATGTTAGTTTCATACTGTTTTGGTTACTGTAGCTTTGTAATATGTTTTAAAATCTTGGCGTATGAGGTCTCCAGCTTTGTTGCTCTTTCTCAATATTATTTCAACTTTTGGGAGATTTTTGTGGCTCTATGTGAATTTTAGGATTGTTTTTTATCTTTATAAAAAACGCCATTGGGATTTTGATGGGGGTCACATTGAATAGATCACTTTGGGTAATATGAACGTTTTCACATTATTAAGTCTTCCAATGCATTAATACAAGATGTCTTCCAACTTATCTGTGCCTTCTTTAATTTCTTCCGTCAATGTTTTGTAGTTTTGTAGATGTAAACTTGGGTTGTTAATTCAGATATTTCTCTTTTTTTAATATAGGTTTTTATCTCTATAAAATTCCCTGTTTGTACTGCTTTTGCTGCATTTCATACGTTTTGGTATATTGTGTTTTTATTTTTGTTTGTCTGAAGATATTTCAAAATTTTCATTAAGATTTCCTGTTTATGTATTGGTTATTCAAAGTGTTTTGTTTAATGTACATATTTTGAATTTTCCAACTTTCTTTAAGCTATTATAAAAGTCCTTCATCACATTGGTTAATTTTATTTCTAAGTATTTTTTGATGCCATTGAAAATACAATTGTTTTCTTAATTTTTTGGATTGTTCTTTGCTACTCTGTGGAAGTGCAACTCCTTTTTATTTGTTGATTTTGTATTCTTCAACTTTATTGAATTTATTTATTAATTCTAACAGGTAGTTTTGTGGAATCTTTAGGATTTTTTATCTATGAGATCGCTTCATCTGTGAAAACAAATAATTTTTCTTCTTTTTTATTGGATGATTTTATTTCTTTTTCTTAGTTATTTGCTCTGGAGAGGATTTCCAATGCTATGTTGAATAGAAGTGGTGACAGTCAGCATCTTTGCCTTGTTCCTGATCTTTAAAGGAAAAGCTTTCTGTTTTTTTACCATGAAGTATGATGTTAGGTGTGGACTTTTCATATATGCTTTTGCTTACCAGATACGGTTTGTCGAAAATTGTTGAGGTAATTTTCTTTTGCTCTTAACTTGTTGAGAGTTTTTGTCATGAAAGGGTGTTGAATTTTGTTAAACAGTATTTTGTATCTGTTGAAATGGCCATGTAATATTTATTCTTCACTTTCTTAATATGATGAATGAAATTAGGTGATTTTTCATATTGTTAGCCATCCTGGCATCACAGGGATAAATCTCACTTAGCCATGATTCATATTTTTAAGATCCTGTCGAATTTGACTTGCTGGTATTTTGTTGAAGATTTTTGCATCTATGCTTATCAAATATATTGGTTTATTGATTTTGATTTCTTTTCTTGTGGTGTTTTTGTCTGGCTTTGTTAATAGGGTAATGCTGTCTTCATAAAGGGAGTTTAGAAGTATGCCTTCCACTTCAATTTTTTGGAAGACTTTAAGAAGGATTGTTACTATTTAAAAAAAAAAAAAATTCAAAGAGATTTACTGGTAAAGCCATCTGGTCATGACTATTTTTTTGTCAGGTGGTGGGGGTGATTAACTGATTTAATTTTCTTACTAGTTATAGGTATGTTCAGATTTTCTCTTTCTTCATGATATCTATTTCTTCCAGGTTATTCAATTTATAGACAAACAATTGGTCATTTTGTTTCTTTTAATCCTGTTAATTTCTGTGACATCAATTTTTATGTTTCCTCTTTTATTTCTGATTGTTTTGAGTCCTCTCTTTTTTCTTAGTCTAGCTAAAGATTTGTCAATAACTTTTATCTTTCAAAAAGCAGCTTTTAATTTTATTGATCTTTTCTATTTTTTCCTTCTCTATTTATTTCTGCTCTGGTTTATATCATTCCTTTCCTTCTGCTCACTTTAGTCTTAGTTTGCTCTTCTTTTTCTAGTGCCTTCAGATGTAAAGTTAAATTGTTAATTGAGATCTTTCTTTCTTTTTTAGGTGGAAGAAATATGGATATGCTGTATTCTGTTTGAAAGGATTCATCATGAACCAGAAAAAAATCAATGAAAAGGGACATTTCACCTAGATTAAATTTTGCAATTTTAAAAAAGCATATGAGCAAAGAACATATCCTTCAAACATTCAAATAAGGAAGAATAGATTACCTAACAACAGGAACTAATACAAAATAATTGAGTCAGCCTCAGACATCTTTTTTTTTTTTTTTTTTTTTTTTTTCCCAGCAAAGAAGTAGTTTAATCATTGCGGGACCAGCCAAGTAAAGAGAAAGGGAAAAAAGCTTCTCAAACCCATTTCTCTGAGAATTTGGAGGCTAGGGTTTTTTGAGGACACTGGCAGGCAAGGGATAGGCAACTTAAAAAAAAATGATTGGGGATGAAATCACAGGGATGCCCAAAACTGTCTTGGCTTAGCTGAGTCAGTTCCTGGGAGAGGGATCTCAGGATCAGGTAGCATCTCTTGGTCAGCTCTTGGTTTGCTGCTAAATCTGAAAAATATCTCAAAGACCAGATGTTTTTTTCAAGTTTCATAGTAGTGATGTTATCTATAGGAGTAGTTGGAGAAGTGCATAACTTGTGACCCCCAGTTATATGATTTGGTAGCTGTAAGCAACTTATAGAAAAACACATAAAGCAATGGCAGGTAAATATTTAACTGTGTCTGTTATTTAGAAAATTTCAAGGCCTCACTGTAATTATTTCTCTAATTATTAATATTTCTTAAAAGTTTTGTGAGTACATAGTAGGTATTTTTATATATGGGGTACATGATATGTTTTGATACAGACATCCAATGTGAAAAAAGCACATCATGGAGAATATCTATCTCCTCAAGAATTTATCCTTTGAGTTATAAACAATGCAATTCCACTCTTTAAGTTATTTTAAAGTTATTATCGATTATAGTCACCGCTTTGTGCTATCAAATAGTAGATCTTCATTCTTTTTTTTTTTTCTTACCCATTAACCATCCCCACCTCCCCCCAGCACCGTACTTCCCAGCCTCCAGTAATCATTTCTACTCTCTATGTCCATGAGTTCAATTGTTTTGATTTTCAGGTCCCACAAATAAGTGAGAAAATGTGATGTTTGTCTCTCCATGCCTGGCTTATTTCTCTTAACATAATGATTTCCAGTTTCATCTATGTCATTGCAGATGACTGACTGGATCTCTCTTTTTTTTTTTTTTTTAATGTTTGAATAGTACTCCATTGTGTATATGTGCCACATTTTCTTTATTCATTCTTCTGTTGATGGACAAATCTTAGCTATTGTTAACACTGCTGCAGCCACCATAGAAGTGCAGATATCTTTTTGACATACTAGTGTCCTTTCTTTTGTGTATATACTTGACAATAGAATTGCTGTTTTATTTGCATCTCAATTTTTAGTTTTTGGAGGAACCTTCAAATTGTTCTTCATAGTGGTTGTTAATTTACTTTCTTACCAACAGTGTATAAGGGTTCATTTTTTTCTACATCCTTGCCAGCATTTATTATCACCTTTGTTTTGAATATAAGCCATTTTAACTGGACTAAGATGATGTTTCTTAAGAGATTTCATTTGCATTTCTCTGGTGATCAATGATGTTGAGCACCATTTCACAGTTTGGCAGTATTCCCTCCTGCTCTATTTTTCACATGCTTGTTTACCATTTGTGTGTCTTATTTTGAGAAATGTCTGTTAAAATATTTTGCCCATTTTTTTGGATCAGATTATTAGATTTTATTCTAGAGTTGTTTGAGCTCCTTATATATTCTGCTTATTAATCTCTTGTCAGATGTGTGCTTTGCAAATATTTTTTCCCATCCTGTGGATTGTCTCTTCTCTTTGTTGGTTGTATCCTTTGCTGTACAGAAGTTTTTTTTTTTAACTTGATGTTGTGCAGAAGCTTTTTAACTTGATGTGATCCCATTTGTTCATTTTTGCTTTGGCTGCCTGCGCTTGTGGGGTATTGCTTAAAAAACTTTGCCCAGACCAATGTCCTGCAGATTTTCCTCATTTTTTCTTGTAGTAGTTTAATATTTTGAGGTCTTGGATTTAAGTCTTTCATCCATTTCAATTTGGTTTTTGAGTATGGTGGGAAGAGGGGTCTAGTTTCATTTTTCTGCATATGGCTATCCAGTTTTCCCAACACCGTTTATGGAAGAAACTGTCATTTCCCCAGTGTATGTTCTTAGCACCTCCATTGAAAATGAGTTTACACTACGACTGTGGATTTGATTCTCTGTTCCTTATTCAGTTCCATTGGTATGTGTGTCTGCTTATCTGCCAGTACTGTGATGTTTTGATTACTATGGTTCTGTAGTATGATATAATTTGAAGTCAGGTAATGTGATTCCTCCAGTTTTCTGGTTTTTACTTAGAATAACTTCACGTATTCTGGGGCCTTTGCCATGCCATATAAACTTTAGAATTGTTTTTTTCTATGTATGTGAAAATGTCACTGGTATTTTGATAGGAATTGCATTGAATATGTAGACTACTGTGAGTGTTATGGACATTTTAACAATATTGATTCTTCCAATCCATGAGCCTGGAGTATTTTTCCATTTTTTGGTGTCCTCTTCAATTTCTTTCATCAGTATATTATAGTTTTCATTATAGTGATCTTTCACTTCTTTGGCTAATTCTAGACATTTAATTTTATGTGTGGCTATTGTAAATAGTATTACTTTCTCAATTTCTTGTTCAGATTTTCACTGTTGGCATGTAGAAATGCTACTGAATGTTGTTATGTTGATTTTGTATCCTGCAACTTTACTGAATTTGTTTATTATTTCTAGTAGTTTTCTTGTGGAATTTTATGGATTTTTCAAATATAAGATTATATCATCTTCAAACAAGGATGATTTAACTTCTTCCATTCTAATTTCAATGCACTTTAGATCTTTCTCCTGTCTAATTGAAGCAGATAGGAATTCAAGTATTCTGTTGAATAACAGTGATGACAGTGGGCATTCGTGTTGTGTTCCAGATCTTAGAGAAAAGGCTTTCAGTGTTTCCCTATTCAGTATGACACTAGCTATAGGTCTGCTGTTTTTGCCTTTAATTATGTTGAGGTTTTATGTTCCTTCTATCCCCAGTTTTTTTTTAGGGTTTTCAACATGAAGCACTGTTGAATTTTTTCACATGCTTTTTCTACATCAATTGAAATGATCATATGATTTTTATACTTCATTCTGTTGATATGATGTATTGCACTGATTGATTTGCATATGTTGAACCATCCTTGCATCCCAGGGATAAATCCCACTTGGTCATGATGAATATTCTTTCTAACGTATTGTTGATTTCATTTTGCTAGTGTTTTGTTGAGGATTATTACATCAATATTCATCAGGTATATTCACCTGTGGTTTTCTTTTTCTGTTCTGGCTTTGTCTGGCTTTGGTATCAGGGTAATACTGGCCTCATAAAATTAGTTTGGAAGTCTTTTGCTCTTCTATTTTTGGAAAAGTTTGTGTAGGATTGGTTATTTGTTCTTTTTTAAATGTTTGGTAGAATTCAGTAGTGAAGCTATCAGGTCCCAGGTATTTCTTTACTGGTAGACTGGTCTATTCAGGTTTTAGCTTTCTTCCTGGATCAATCTTGGTGGGTTGTATGCATATAGGAGTTTGTTCATTTATTCGAGCTTTTTCAATTTTTCAGCATGTAATTGCTCTTTGTAGCCACTAATGATCCTTTGAATTTTTGCCACATCAGTTGCAATGTCTCCTTTTTCATTTCTGATTTATTTTTATTTTTTATTATACTTTAAGTTCTGGGATACATGTGCAGAACATGCAGGTTTGTTACATAGGTATATATGTGCCATGGTGGTTTGCTGCACTTATCAATCCGTCATCTAGGTTTTAAGCACTGCATCCATTAGGTATTTCTACTAATGCTCTCCCTCCCCTTGACCCCCATCCCCTGACAGGCCCTGATGTGTGTTCTCCTCCCTGTATTCGTGTGTTCTCGTTGTTCAACTCCCACTTATTAGTGAGAACATGCAGTACATGGTTTTCTGTTCCGGTGTCAATTTGCTGAGAATGATGGCTTCCAGCTTCATCCATGTCCCTGCAAAGGACATGAAATTATCGTGTTTTTTTTTTTTTTTTTGAGATGGAGTTTTGCTCTTTTTTTTTTTTTTTTAACTCTAGAAGATTGGTCCTTTTATTATTGCCAATTATAGCTGGAGAAACTGAGGCATGCAAGG
This sequence comes from Saimiri boliviensis, assembly GCF_048565385.1. Taxonomy (NCBI): domain Eukaryota; kingdom Metazoa; phylum Chordata; class Mammalia; order Primates; family Cebidae; genus Saimiri; species Saimiri boliviensis. The sequence continues at coordinate 54,371,463 of NC_133470.1, forward strand.
GTTCAGTAGCTTGCTCAGGACCACAGGTAATTATTATAGTAAAGAATAAGGGCTCAGGCAGTCTGGCTCTAGCATCTATACCCGCTCCCCACCCCAGTGTTTTGTCCCAAGACTATACTGTCTGTCAGATGTAAGGTACTGGTATTATTCAAAGCAGAAGGAGCAAAATATTTAGAATGAAACCACATTTTAAGATAGAAAATGAGAGGGGCAGAAGAGACGAACCTTGTTAATGACCGCTATTTCCTTTCATCTCCCTGGGAATTCATTCTGTAGCAAAACCAGGGAGAACTGTGGAGGAAGCCTGGTTCTCTTGAAAAGAAGGAACATTTCTGGGCTCTTATTGTCAGCAGATGTTATCTGACAATGTGCCCTGGCATGAAGAGTGGTTTGTTTGCTGTTTTCTTTCTTTCTTTCTTTGCATTTTAGGTTTTGGAGTACATGTGAAGAACATGCAAGATTGTTGCATAGGTACACATGTGGCAGTGTGATTTGCTGCCTTCCACCCTTTCACCTATATCTGGCATTTCTCCTTCTACTATCTCTCCTGATCTCCCCACCCCCTGCTGTCCCTCACCTATTTCCTCTAAACAGACCCCAGTGTGTAGTGCTCCCCTCCCTGTGTCCATGTGTTCTCATTGTTCAACACCCGCCTATGAGTGAGAACATGCGGTGTTTGATTTTCTGCTCTTGTGTCAGTTTGCTGAGAATGATGGTTTCCAGGTTCATCCATGTCTCTAGAAAGGACATGAACTCATCATTTTTTATGGCTGCATAATATTCCATGGTGCATATGTGCCACATTTTCCCTGTCTAGTCTATCATTGATAGGTATTTGGGTTGGTTCCAGGTCTTTGCTATTGTAAACTGTGCTGCAATGAACATTCGCGTGCATGTGTCTTTATAGTAGAACGATTTATAATCCTTTGGATATATACACAGTAACGGGATTGCAGGGTCAAACGGAATTTCTATTTCTAGGTCTTTGAGGAATCGCCACACTGTCTTCCACAATGGTTGAACTAGTTTACACTCCAACCAACAGTGTAAAAGTGTTCCTATTTCTCCACATCCTCTCCAGCATCTGTTGTCTCCAGATTTTTTAATGATCACCATTTTAACAGGCATGAGATTGTATCTCAATGTAGTTTTGATTTGCATTTCTCAACTTCAGACTTTGTTATTGATCTATCCAGGGGTTCGAATTCTTCCTGGTTTAGGCTTGGAAGGAGGCAAGTGTCCAGGAATTTATCCATTTCTTCCAAGTTTACTAGTTTATGTGCATAGAGTTGTTTGTAATAATCTCTGATGATGGTTTGAATTTCTGTGGAATCTGTGATGATATACCCTTTATCGTTTTTTATTGCATCTATTTGGTTATTCTCGTTTTTCTTTTCTATTAATCTGGCTACTGGTCTGTCTATTTTGTTGATCTTTTCAAAAAACAAGCTCCTGGATTTATTGATTTTTTAAAGGGTTTTTTTTGGTGTGTCTCTATCTCCTTCAGTTCTGCTCTGATCTTAGTTATTTCTTGTCTTCTACTAGGTTTTGAGTTTTTTTTTTTTTTTTTTTTTTTTTTTTATCTTGCTCCTCTAGCTCTTTCAATTTTGATGACAGGGTGTTGATTGTAGATCTCTTTTTGCTTCTTGTATTGGCATTTATTGCTATATATTTTCCTCTAGAGACAGCTTTAAATGTGTCCCAGAGATTCTGGTACGTTGTGTCTTCATTCTCGTTGCTTCCAAAGAACATCTTTATTTCTGCATTCATTTCATTTTTTATCCAGTCAACATTCAAGAGCCAGTTGTTCAGTTTCCATGAAGCTGTGTGGTTCTGAGTTAGTTTCTGAATTCCGAGTTCTAACTTCATTGCACTGTGGTCTGAGAGACTGTTTGTTATGATTTCCGTTCCTTTGCATTTGCTGAGAAGTGATTTACTTCCAATTATGTGGTCAATTTTAGAGTAGGTGTGATGCGGTGCTGAGAAGAATGTATGTTCTGTGGATTTGGTGTGGAGAGTTCTGTAAATGTCTATTAGGTTTGCTCATTCCAGGTCTGAGTTCAAGTCCTGGATATCCTTGTTAATTTTCTGTCTGGTTGATCTGTCTAATATTGACAATGGGGTTTTAAAGTCTCCCACTATTACTGTGTGGGAGTCTAAGTCTCTTTGTAAGTCATTATGAACTGGCCTTATGTATCTGGGTGCTCCTGTATTGGGTGCATATATATTTAGGATCGTTAGCTCTTCTTGTTGCATGGATCCTTTTACCATTATGTAATATCCTTCTTTGTCTCTTTTGATCTTTGTTGTTTTAAAGTCTGTTTTATCAGAGATGAGAATTGCAACTCCTGCTTTATTTGCTCTCCATTTGCTTGGTGTAAATCTTCCTGCATCCCTTTACTTTGAGCCTTTGTGTATCCTTGCATGTGAGATGGGTTTCCTGGATACAGCACACTGATGGGTTTTGGCTTTTTATCCAATTTGCCAGTCTGTGTCTTTTGATTGAGACTAAATGTTTAGTCCATTTACATTTAGGGTTAATATTGTTATGTGTGAATTTGACACTGCCATTTTGATACCAGCTTGCTGTTTTGCCAGTTAGTTGATGCAGATTGTTCATTATGTTGATGCTCTTTACCATTTGGTATGTTTTTGGAGTGGCTGGTACTGGTTGTTCCTTTCTATGTGTAGAGCCTCTTTCAGGAGCTCTTTTAAAGCAGGCCTTGTGGTGATGAAATCTCTGAGTACTTGCTTGTTTGCAAAGGGTTTTATTTTTCCTTCACTTATGAAGCTTAGTTTGGCTGGATATGAAATTCTGAGTTGAAAATTCTTTTCTTTAAGGATGTTGAATATTGGCCCCCACTCTCTTCTGGCTTGTAGGGTTTCTGCTGAGAGATCTGCTGTGAGTCTAATGGGCTTCTCTTTGTGGTTAACGCAACCTTTCTCTCTGGCTGCCCTTAGCATTTTCTCTTTCATTTCAACCCTGGTGAATCTGACCATTATGTGCCTTGGGGTTGATCTTCTTGAGGAATGCCTTTGTGGTGTTTTCTGTATTTCCTGGACTAGAATATTGGCCTGTCATGCTAGATTGGGGAAGTTTTCCTGGGTAATATCCTGAAGAGTATTTTTCAGCTTGGATTCATTCTCTTTGTCACATTCAGGTACACCTGTCAAGCGTAGGTTAGGTCTTTTCACATAGTCCCACATTTCTTTGAGACTTTGTTTATTCCTTTTTACCCTTTTTTCTCTAATCTTGCCTTCTCATTTTATTTCATTCAGTTGATCTTCGACCTCTGATATCTTTTCTTCTGCTTGGGCATTTCGGCTGTTTAAACTTGTGCATGCTTCCTGAAGTTCTCGTGTTGTGCTTTTCAGCTCCATCAATTCATTGATATTCCTCTCTATGTTGTCTATTCTCCTTAGCATTTTGTCAAATCTTTTTTCAAGGTTTTTAGTTTCTTTGCATTGGGTTAGAACATGTTCTTTTAGCTCACAGAAGTTTCTTATTACCTACCTTGTGAAGCCTGATTCTGTCATTTCATCACACTCATTTTTCATCAAGCCTTGTTCCCTTGCTGGTGAGGAGTTGTGATCCCTTGTAGGAGGAGAGGTGTTCTGGTTTCGGGTGTTTTCATCCTTTTTGCACTGGTTTCTTCCCATCTTTATGGATTTATCCACCTGTCATCTTTGTAGTTGCTGACTTTCCTATTGGGTCCCTGAGTGGACGTCCAGTTTGTTGATGATGAAGTTATTTCTCTGTTTCTTAGTTTTCCTTCAAACAGTCTTGCCCCTCTGCTGTAGGACTGCTGAGGTCCATTCCAGGCCCTGCTTGCCTGGGGATCCCCTGCAGCAGCTGCAGAACAGTAAGGGTTGCTACCAGTTTCTTCTTCTGCTATCTTTGTCCCAGGATACCTGCCAAATGTCAGTCTGATCTCTCCTTTATGAGGTGACTCTTTGGATATACGGGGGTCAGGGAGCTGCTTGAGGAGACAGTCTGTCCTTTATAGGAGCTCGAGTGCTGAGCTGTGAGCTCTGTTGTTCATTCAGAGCTGCTGGGCAGGTACATTTAGGTCTGCTGTAGCAGAACTCATAAACCCCCCTTTTTTTCGCAGGTGCTCTGTCCCAGGGAGTTAGGGCTTTATTTATGAGTTTCCATTGTGCTGCTGCCTTTTTTTCAGGACTGTCTTGCCCAGCAAGGAGGCAGCATAGTCACTGTCTGCCTGCAGAGGCTTTGCTTAGCTGCTGTGTGCTCCACCCAGCTGCCGTGTGAACTTCCCTGCAGTCCTGTTTCTACGGGTGTAGTTAGAACTGCCTCAGCAATGGTGGCCCACCTGTTTAATGGTGGGCTCTCTCTGTAATGGCAGGTTGCCTCGGCAATGGTGGGTTGCCTCGGCAATGGCGGGCTGCCTCAGCAATGGCAGATTATCTCTGTAGTGATGGAGTGCCTCGGTAATGGCAGACACCCCACCCCACAGAGCTGGACTGTCCCAGGTTCAGCTGTGCTTGCTGTGAAACTGAACCCAGAGCATTTCCAATTGCTGTTTTTTTGGGGGGTGGTGGGACTAGCCGAGCCTGATCACCTGGCTCCCTGCCTCAGAGCCTTTTTTTCTCAGTTGAACGGTCGACTGTCTCTCAGGTGTTCCCATCATCTGTTGAAAAGGCACCAGGATTTGTGTGATTTTCCATGTGGCGACTCACTGCACCAGCTGAAACAGCAGTGCTGAGATTCGTGGTGCTTTTTTTGCCCGGGAATCTCCTGGCCTGACTCCCTGTTTCAGTCCTCTTTTTAATCAGATGAATGGGTGACTCTGACTTCCCAGGGCTCCAATCGCCAGCTAAAAGAACACTCAGACCAGTGTATTTTGTATGGAGAACCGCCACGCAGGGTGCTGGAAATGCAGCCGCTCTGGCCAAAGCACCCGCACCGGCCAAAACAGCTGCAGAGTTTGCTCTTGTTGCCCAGGCTGGAGTGCAGTGGCATGATCTTGGCTCACTACAACCTCTGCCTCCCAGGTTCAAGTGATTCTCCTATGTCAGCTTCCCAAGTAGCTGGGATTACAGGCATGCACCACCATGCCCAGCTAATTTTGTATTTTTAGTAGAGATGGGGTTTTGCCCTGTTGGACAGGCTGGTTTCAAACTCTTGATCTCAATTGATCCACCCGCCTCAGCCTATCAAAGTGCTGGCATTGCAAGCATAAGACACCATGCCTAGCCAAAATCATTCTCTTTTGTGGCTGCATGGTATTCCATGATGTATATGTGCTGCATTTTCTTTATCCAGTCTATCATTGATTGGCATTTGGGTTGGTTCCAAGTCTTTGCTATTGTAAATAGTGCTGCAATAAACACATGTGTGGATGTGTCTTTATAGTAGAATGATTTATCATCCTTTGGGTATATATATGGTAATGGAATTGCTGGGTCAAATGGTATTTCTGGTTGTAGATCCTTGAGGAATTACCACACTGTGTTCCACAGTGGTTGAACTAATTTACACTCCAAAAACAGTATAAACATGTTTCTGTTTCTCTGCATTCTCACCAGCATCTGTTCTTTCTTGACATTTTAACGATTTCCATTCTAACTGGTGTGAGATGGTATTTCATTGTGGTTTTGATTTATATTTCTCTAATGACCAGTGTTGATGATCATTTGTTCATATGGTTGTCAGCTGCATAAATGTCTTCTTTTAAGAAATGTCTGTTCATATCTTCTGCCCACTTTTTGATGGGTTTTTTTCTTATAAATTTGTTTAAGTTTTTTGGAGATTCTGGATATTACACCTTTGTCAGATGGATAGGTTACAAAAATTTTCCCCCATTCTTTAGGTTGCCTGTTCACTGTGATGATATTTATTTGTTTGTTTATTTATTTATTTATTTATTGCTATGCAGAAGCTCTTTAGTTTAATTAGATCTCATTTGTCAATTTTGACTTTTTTTTGCCATTGCTTTTGGTCTTTTAATCATGAAGTTTATGGCTATGCCTATGTCCTGAATGGTATTGCCTAGGTTTTCTTCTAAGGTTTTTATGGTTTTAGGTCTTACATTTAGGTCTTTAATTCATCTTGAGTTAATTTTTGTATAAGGTGTAAGGAAGGGGTCCAGTTCAGTTTTTTGCATATGCCTAGCCAGTTTTCCCAGCACCATTTGTTAAATAGGGAATTCTTTCCCCACTGCCTGTTTTTGTCAGTTTTGTCAAAGATCAGATAGTTGCAGATGTGTGGTGTTATTTCTGAGGCCTCTGTTCTGTACCATTAGTCTACATATCTGTTTTGGTACCAGTACCATGCTGTTTTGGTTACTGCAGCCTTATAGTATTGTTTGAAGTCAAGTAGCATGATACCTCTAGCTTTGGTCTTTTTGCTTAGGATTGTCTTGGCTCTATAGGATCTTTTTTGGGTCCATATGAAATTTAAAGTAGTTTTTTTCCAATTCTGTGAAGAAAGTCAATTGTGGCTTGATGGGAACAGCATGGAGTCTGTAAATTACATTGGGCAGTGTGGCCATTTTCATGATATTGATTCTTTCTATCCTTTAGCATGGACTGTTTTTCCATTTGTTCATGTCCTATCTTATATCCTTGAGCAGTGGTTTATAGTTCTCCTTGAATAGTTCCTTCACATCCCTTGTAAGTTGTATTCCTAGGTATTTAATTCCCTTTTTAGTAATTGTGAATGAAAGTTCACTCATGATTTTGCTCTCTATTTGTCTATTATTGTTGTATAGGAATGCTCGTGATTTTTGCACATTGATTTTGTATTTTGAAACTTTGCTGAAGTTGCTTATCAGCTTAAACAGTTTTTGGACTGAGTTCAAGGAGTTTTCTTTCTTTCTTTCTTTCTTTCTTTCTTTTTTTTTAACTGAACTGAACTTTATTTTTCCAGTATAGGAAGGTATGCTTCTCATAACTATAATCACTGACCTATTTTTTTACTATATATTTTATTGTGTTTTAGGTTTTGGGGTACATGTGAGAACATGCAAGATTGTTGCATAGGTACATACAGGGCAATGTGATTTTCTGCCTTCCTCCCCATCACCTATATCTGACATTTCTCCCATGTTATCCCTCTCCAACTCCCTACCCTCTGCTGTCCCTCTTCTAGTTCCCCCCAACAGACCCCATTGTGTGATTCTCCTCTCCCTGTGTCTATGTGTTCTCATTGTTCAACACTGGCCTATAAGTGAGAACATGTGGTGTTTGATTTTCTGTTCTTGTGTCAGTTTGCTGAGAATGATGGTTTCCAGGTTCGTCTATGTCCCTACAAAGGACACAAACTCGTCATTTTTTATGGCTGCATAGTATTTCATGGTGTATATGTGCCACATTTTCCCTGTCCAGTCTATCATCGATGGGCATTTGGGTTGGTTCCAAGTCTTTGCTATTGTAAACAGTGCTGCAATGAACATTCAAGTGCATGTGTCCTTATAGTAGAATGATTTATAATCCTTTGGATATATACCCAGTAGTGAGATTGCTGGGTCAAATGGAATTTCTATTTCTAAGTCCACCCTGTCTTCCACAATGGTTGAACTAATTTACACTCCCACCTAGAGTGTAAAAAGTGTTCCCATTTCTACACATCCTCTCCAGCATCTATTGTCTCCAGATTTTTTAATGATCACCATTCTAACTGGTGTGAGATTGTGTCTCAATGTAGTTTTGATGTCGTCTGCAAACAGAAACAATCTGACTTCCTCTTTTCCTAACTGAATACCCTTTATTTCTATCCCTTGTGTGATTGCCTTGACCAGAACTTCCAATAATATGTTGAATAGGTGTGGTGAGAGAGGGCATCCTTATCTTGTGCCAGTTTTCAAAGGGAATATTTCCAGCTTTGGCTCATTTAGGATGATATTGACTATGGGTTTGTCATAAATAGCTCTTATTATTTTGGGATATGTTCCATCAATTCCTAGTATATCGAGTGTTTTTGGCATGAAGGGGTGTTGGATTTTACTGAAGGCTTTTTCTGTATTTATTGAGATAATAATGAGGTTTTTGTCATTGGTTCTGTTTATGTGATAGATTACATTTATTGATTTGTGTATGTTGAATCAGCCTTGCATCTTAGGGATGAAGCCAACTTGATTATGGTGGATAAACTTTTTGTTTTACTGCTGGATTTGGTTTGTCAGTAATTTATTGAAGATTTTCTTATTCATGTTTACCAGAGATATTGGCCTGAAAATATTTTTGTTTGTTTCTCTGCTGGGTTTTGGTATCAGGATGATGCTGGCCTCATACAATGAGTTAGGGAGGAGTCTCTCTTTTTCTATTGTTTGGAATAGTTTCAGAAGGAATGGTACCAGCTCCTCTTTGTACCTCTGGTAGAATTTGGCTGTGAATCCACCTGGTCCTGGGCTTTTTTTGGTTGGTAGGCTATTAATTACTGCCTCATTTTTAGAACTTGTTATTGCTCTATTCAGGGATTTAACTTTTTCCTGGTTTAGTCTTGGGAGGGTGTATTTGTGTAGGAATTTATCAATTTCTTCTAAATATTATCATTTATTTGCATAGAGGTATTTATAATATTCTCTGATGATAACTAGTATTTCTGTGGGGTCAGTGTTGATATCCCCTTTATCATTTTTTATTATGTCTATTTTATTCTTCTTTATTTTCTTCTTTATTAGTCTGAGTAATGGTCTATCTATTGTGTTGATCCGTTCCAAAAACCAGGTCCTGGATTCATTGATTTTTTTGAAGGCTCTTTCATGTCTCTATTTCCTTGAGTTTTGCTCTGATCCGTTATTTCTTGTCTTCTGCTGGGTTTTGATTTTGTTTACTTTTTTTTTTCTCTAGTTCTTTTAATTGTAACTTTAGGGTGTCAATTTTTTATTTTCCCGCTTTCTGATGTGGTCATTTAGTGCTATGTATTTCCCTCTAAGCACTGCTTTAGCTATGTCTCAGAGGTTCTGGCATGTGTTTTTGTGCTCATTGGTTGCAAATAACTTATTTATTTCCACCATAATTCTGTTATTTACCCAGTAGCTATTGCGAAGCAGGTTGTTCAGTTTCCATGTAGTTGTGTGGTCTTGACTGAGCTTTTTAATCCTGAATTCTAATTTGATTGCACTGTGGTCTGAGAGACATTTTGTTATGTTTTTTGTTCTTTTGCATTTGCTGAGGAGTGTTTTACTTCTAATAATGTGGTCAATTTTAGAATAAGTGCTATGTGGTGCTGAGAATAATGTTTATTCTGTTGATTTGAGTTGGAGAGATCTGCAGATGTCTATTAGGTCTGCTTCATCCACAGCTGAGTTTAAGTCTGGAATATCCTTGTTAATTTCCTGTGTCGTTGACCTGTCTAATATCAAAAGTGGTGTGTTAAAGTCTCCCACTGTTGTTTGGTAGTCTGAGTCTCTTTGTAGGTTTCTAAGAACTTCCTTTATGAATCTGGGTGCTTCTGTATTGGGTGCATATATATTTAGGATAGTCAGCTCTTCTTGTTGCATTGATCACTTTTTTATTATATAGTTCCCTTTGTCTTTCTTGATCTTTGTTGGTTTAAAGTCTGCTTTGTCAGAGACTAGGATTGCAACCTCTGCTTTTTTTTTCTTTCCATTTGTTTGGTAAATCGTCCTCCATCACTTTATTTTGAGCCTGTATGTATCTTTGCACATCAGATGGGTGTCCTGAATACTGCACACTAATGGGTTCTGACTCTTCTTCTAATTTGCTCATCTGTGTCTCTTAATTGGGGCATTTAGCTCATTTACATTTAAGATTAATATTGTTATGTGTGAATTTGATCTTATCATTATCGTAGCTGGTTATTTTGCACATTAGTTGATGCAGTTTTTTCATAGTGCTGTTGGTCCTTATATTTCAGTATGTTTTTGCAGTGCCTGGTACTGGCTTTTCCTTTCTATATCGAGTGCTTCCTTCAGGAACTTTTGTAGGGCAGGCAAGGTGGTGACAAAATTTTTCAGCATTTACTTGTCTGGAAGGGATTTTATTTCTTTATTGCTTATGAAGCTCAGTTTGGCAGGATATGAAATTCTGTGTTGAAAATTCTTTTCTTAAGAATGTTGAATATTGACCTTCACTCTCTTCTGGCTTGTAGGGTTTCTGCAAAGAGATCCACTGTTTAGTCTGATTGGCTTCCCTTTGTAGCTATCCTGACCTGTCTTTCTGGCTCCCCTTAACATTTTTTCCTTTGTTTTAACCTTGTTGAATCTGAGGATTATGTGTCTTGGGGTTGCTCTTCTCGAGGAATATCTTAGTGGTCTTCTCTGTATTTCCTGAATTTAATGTTGGCCTGTCTTGCTAGGTTGGGGAAGTCCTCCTTGATAATATCCTGTAGTGTGTTTTCCAACTTGGTCCTGTTCTCCTCAGTTTCAGGTACACCAATTAATCATAGGTTTGATCTTTTTACATAATTCCATATTTCTTGGAGGCTTTTTTTTCCTAATATTTTCTTCACGCTTGATTTCACAAGTTGATTTTCAATCTCTGATACGTTTTCTCCTTGGTCTACTTGGCTATTGATACTTGTGCATGCTTTATGAAGTTCTCATGCTGTGTTTTTTCTCTCCATCAGGTCATTTATGTTCTCTAAACTGGCTATTCTAGTTAGCAGCTCCTGTAACCTTTTATCAATATTCTTAACTTCTTTGCATTGGGCTGGAACATGCTCCTTAGCTCAGAGGAGTTTGTTATTACCCACATTCTGAAGCCTACTTCTGTCAATTCTTCAAAGTAATTCTCCATCCAGTTTTGTTCCCTTGCTGACAAGGAGTTTTGATTTTTTGGAGGAGAAGGGGCATTCTGACTTTTGGAATTTTTAGCATTTTTGCATTGGTTTTTCCACCTCTCTGTGGATTTATCTATCTTTGATCTTTGATGCTGATGACCTTTCGATGGGTTGTTTTGTGGGTGTCCTTATTATTGATGTTGATGTAATTGCTTTCTATTTGTTAGTTCTTCTTCTAACAGTCGAGCTTCTCTTCTGCAAGTGTGCTGGAGTTTGCTGGAGGGCCACTCCAGATCCTCCTTGCCTGGGTATCACCAGCAGAGGCTGTAGAACAGGAAAGATTGCTGTCTTCTCCTTTCTCTGGAAGCTTCATTCTAGAGGGGCACCCAACAGATGCCAGTCCAATCTCTTCTCTGTGAGGTGTCTGTCGACCCCTACTGGTAGGTGTCTCCCAGTCAGGAGACACAGAAGTCAGGGACCCTCTTGAGGAGGCATTGTGTCCCTTAGGAGAGCTGGAGTGCTGCTTTGGGAGATCCGCTGCTGTCCTCAGAGCCAGCGGGCAGTCTGCTGAAGCTGTGCCCACAGTCATTCCTTCCCCCTGGTGCTCTGTCCCAGGGTGATGGGAGTTTTATCTATAAGCTCCTGACTTGGGCTGCTGCCTTTCAGAAATGACTTGCCCAGTGAGGAGGAATGTAGAGGGGCATTCTGGCTACAGCAGCTTTGTTGTTCTGTGGTCGGCTCTGCCCAGTCTGAACTTCCTGGTGGCTTTGTTTAAACTGTCAGGGGAAAACCACCTACTCACTCAGTAATTGGAGACATCCCTCCCCTGACAAAGCTTGATTGTCCCAGGTTGACTTCAGACTTCTGTGCTGGCAGCAAGAATTTCAAGCCAGTGGATCTTTGATTTCTGGGCTCTGTAGCGGTGGGACCCATGAGCAATACCATTTGGCTCCCTGGCTTCAGTCCTTTCTGCAGGGGAATGAATGTTTCTGTCTTGCTGGGGTTCCAGGTGCCACTGGGGTACAAAATAAACTCCTCTAGCTGGCTCAGTTTCTGCCCAAACAGCCACCCAGTCTTGTGCTTGAATTCCAGGGTTTTGGTAATATAGAGACCCGAGGCAATCTTCTGGTCTGCAGGTCGCAAAAACCATGGGAAAAGTGTAGTATCTGGGCCAGATAGCACTGTCCATCACATCACAGTGTCTCATGACTTCCCTTTCCTAGGGGAGGGAGTTCGCTAGCTCCTCGCACTTCTTTGGTGTAGCAATGCCCTACCTTGCTTCTGCTTGTTCACAGTGAGTGCAGTGGGCTGCACCCACTGTCTAAACTGTCCCAATGAGATGAACTGGGTACCTGAGTTGGAAATGCAGAAATTACCCACCTGCATTGGTCTCACTGGGAGCTGCAGACCAGAGCTGCAGACCGTTCCTATTCAGCCATCTTGCCAGATTCCTATCTGATTTTATTTATTTGTATTTTCACTCTTTTTTTTTTCTTAGTCTGGCTAAAGGTTTTTAAAATTTTGTATAACTTTTTTTTAAAAAAATCAACTTTTTGTTTTGTTGATTTTTTTATTTTTTAATATCAATTGCATTTATTTCTTCTCTGATCTTATTTCTAATCTATTAATTTGAGTTTGGTTTGCACTTGCTTTTGTAGTTTTTTATTATGCATCAATGGAGTGTTCATTTGAAGTTTATTCTCTTTTTGATGTAGACACTTACACTATGAATTTCCCTCTTGGTATTGCTTTTTCTGTATTGCTTAAGTTTTTTATGTTAAGTTTCATTATCATTTGTTTCAAGACATTTTAATTTTTTTTTAATTTCTTCATTGACCACTAGTCATTCAGTGGCATTGTTTAATTTCCATCTATTTGTGTAATTTCTAAAATTCCTTTTGTTATTTATTTCTAGTTTTCCATTGCGGTCAGAGAAGATGCTTGATATTACTCTTGTGTGTGTGTGTGTGTGTGTGTGTGTGTGTGTGTGTGTCTGTGTGTGTGTGTAAGACTTGTTTTGTGACCTAGTGTTTCTTCTCAGCAACAGATCAATGTGTCTTGTTTTTTTTATGCTTTCAGCTAGGTTATTTCTTTTGATTGGAGAGTTTTGTGCCTTTACATTCAATGTTATTACTGATAAGTAAGAACTCCTACCATTTTCTTGTGTTCTGGTTGTTTTATGTTCTTCTCTTTCTTCTTTACTTCCTTTCTTCCTTTAGTGAAGGTTCTTTTCTCTGGTGATAGGATTTATATTGTTGCTTTTTATTTTTTGTGTATTTTAACCTTATAACTTGTTAACATTCTGCATAAAGAAAAAAGCAAACAGGAAACTAACAAAAACTCTATGCCTTAATTGTGTCCACCTGCTTTTTAACTTTATACTATTTCTATTGGTATCTTATTGTACTGTCTGTGTCTTAAAAGTTGTTGTAGTTATTATTTTTGATTGGTTTATTGTTTATTCTTCCTACTTAGTATAAGAGTAGTTTACACACCACAGTGACAGTGTTATAATGTTCTTGTGTTTCTGTACACTTACTATTACCAGTGAATTTTGTACCTTCAGGTGATTACTTATTGCTCATTAGCATCTTTTTCTTTCTAGTTGAAGTATGCCCTTTAGAATTTCTTGTAGAGTGTCCTGTATTGGTAAAATGTCTCATCTTTTTGTCCTTCTCCTTTATGCTTGAAGTATATTTTTGCCAGATATACTATTCTCTGGTAAAGCTTTTTTTTTTTTTTTTTCCTTAAGCATTTTAAATATACCATGCCATTCTCTACCGTCCTGTAAGGTTTTCTGTGAGAAGTCTGCTGTCAGATGTATTGGAGCTCCATTGTATGTTATTTGTTTCTTTTCTCTTGCTGCTTTTAGGATTTCCTCTTTATCCTTGACCTTTGAGAATTTGATTATTAAATGCTTCAAGTAGTCTTCTTTGGGTTACATCTATTTGATGTTGCATAAACTTCTTGTATTTGGATAATGATATCTTCTCTTGGTTTAGGAAGTTCTCTGTTGTTATCCCTATGAATCAACTTTCTATTCCTGTCTTTTTCTCTACCTCCTCTTTCATGCCAATAACTCTTAGATTTGCCTCTTTGAGGATATTTTCTAGATCTTGTAGGCATGCTTCATTGTTTTTTATTCTTTTTTCTTTTGTCTCCTCTGATTGTGTATTTTCAAATAACCTGTATTCAAGAATACTAATTCTTTCTTCTACTCACTAATCCTTCAGTTCTGCTACTGAAGGACTTTGATGCATTCTTCAGTATGCCATCTGCATTTTACAGCTCCAGAATTTCCACTTGATTATCTTTAACTATTTCAATCTCTGTTAAATATAACTGATAGAATTCTGAATTCCTTCTCTGTGTTATCTTGAAGTTCTTTGAGTTTCCTCAAGGTTCTGTGGCTCCGAAGTTAACAGGTAGCAAAGCAAGGCAAGCCTGTATCCTCCTTTGTTGAGAGTTTTTAACTTGAAGGAATGTTGAAATTTATTGAAAGTCTTTTCATCATCTATTCAGATAATCATGTGATGTTTATCTTTAGTTCTTTTTATGTGATGAATTACACTAATTTATTTGCATGTGTTGAACCAAACTTGCATCCTAGGGATGAAGTCTAATTTCATGATGGTTTCACTTTTTGATGGGCTGCTGGATTCAGTTTTCCTGTATGTTGTTGAAGATTTTTGCATCTATTTTCATCAATTGGCCTGAAGTTTTATTTTTTGTGCCTCTTCAAGGCTTTGGTATCAGGATGATGCTGGCCTCATATAAGGAATTGGAGATGAGTCTTGCTTCCTTAATGTTTGGAACAGATTTTTCGGAGTAGTACCATATTTTCTTTGCATATCTCATATAACTCATCTGTGAATTATTCCGGTCCTGGCCTTTTTGATTATTTGGTTGTAGGCTATTTATTACTAATTAATTTTCAGAGATCATTATTGGTCTTTCAGGGATTCAATTTCTTCCTTTTTCAGTCTTGTGAGGATGTATGTGTTGAGTAATTTATCTATTTCTTCTAGAGTTCCTAGTTTTTGTGCATATAGTTGTTCATGGTACCCCTGATTGTTATTATTATTTCTGTGGGGTCAGTGGTAATTTTCCGTTTGTCATTTCTGATTGTATTTATTTGGATCTTCTTTCTTTTTTTTCTTTATTAATGTAGCTACTGGTCTAATTTTTTCAACTCTTGAAATTATTGATGTTTTGTATATTTTTGGGTGTGTCTACATCTCCTTTATTTTATCTCTGCTTTTGTTTACTTCTTGTCTTCTGCTAGCTTTGGGATTGGTTTTCTCTTGCTTGTGTAATTCTTGTAATTGTGATATTAGGTTGTTGAGATCTTCTTAACTTTTTGAAGTGGTGATTAGTGCTATAAATTTCCCTCTTAACACTGCCGTAGCCGTGTCCCAAAAATTATGGTTTGTTGTGTTTTTGTTCTCATCAGTTTCAAAGAACTTCTTGATGTCTTCTTTAATTTGATTATTTACCCAAGAATGGTTCAGGAGCCATTTGTTTAATTTCTATATAATTGTATTATTTTCAGCAATTTCCTTAGCCTTGATTTCTATTTTTAATTACACTGTAGTCCAAAAATGTGGTTGGTATGATTTGTGTATTTTTTTTTTTTGTTGTTGTTGTTTTTGAGTTTGCTGAGGGTTTTTTTTATGTCCAATTGCATGGTTGATTTTAGAGTATGTCCCATGTGGCAATGAAAATAATGTACACTCTGTTGTCTTTTTATGGAGAGTTCTGTAAATGTGTATTAAGTACACTTGGTTGAGTATTTAGTTCAGGTCCTGATTTTCTTTGTTTTTTGTTTGTTTGTTTGTTTGAAACTTAATGATTTTTTTCATATTGTCAGTGGGGTGTTAAAGTCTCCCACTATTATTGTGTGTGAGGGAAAGGCTGTTTATAGATCTCAAGGAATTTGCTTTATGAATGCGAATGCACCTGTGTTGGGTACATATGGATTTTGGATAATTAGGTCTTCTTGTTGAAGTGAACTCTTTACCATTATATAATGCTTTTCTTTGTCTTTTTCTGTTTTCTCTGAAATTAGGATTGTAACCCCTTTTTTTTTTCTGTTTTCCATTTGCTTGGTATATTTTTCTCCATCCCTTTACTGTGGGCCTATGGGTGTCATTGCATATGAGATGGGTCTCTTAAAAAATAGCATACCATTGGGCCTTGCTTCTTTATCTAGGCTACCTGTCTGTGTCTTTTAATTGGGGAGGTTAGCCCATTTCCATTCAAGGTTTGTATTGATATGTTTGGATTTTATTATGTCATTATGTTAACTAGTTGTTTTTTGTGGTCGCTTTTTGTCACTAGTCTACGTATTTAAGTGTGTTCTAGTAGTGGCTTGTAATGATCTTTCCTTTTGATATTTAGCATTTCCTTCAGGAGCTCTTATAAGGCAGGCCTAGTGATAATGAATTCCCTAAGCATTTGGTTTTCTGGAAAGGATTTTTATTTGCTTATGAAGTTTAGTTTTGCTTGATATGAAAGTTTTAATTGGCATTTCTTTTTTTTTTAAGAATGTTGAATATTGGCTCCCAATCTCTTCTGATTTGTATGATTCCTGCTGAGAGGTCCACTGTTGGTCTGATGGGCTTCTCTTTGTATGTGATCTGGCCTTTCTCTCTAGCTACTTTAACATTTTTTCTTTCATTTTGATCTTGGAGAATATCATGGTTATGTGTCTTTATAATGATATTCTTATGAATTACCTTGTGTGGGTTCTCTGCATTTCCTGAATTCAAATATTGGCCTCTCTAGCTAAGTTTGGAAAGTTCTCATGGATGATATCTTGAAATATAATTTCCAAGTTGCTTCCATTTTCCTCATCTCTTTTAGGGACATCAGTGAGTCATGGATTTGGTCTCTTTACATAATCTCATATTTCTCAGAGGTTTTGTTCATTCCTTTTTATTCGTTTTTCTTTATTTTTGTCTAAATGTCTTATTTCAGAAAAGCAGTCTTCAAGCTCTCAGATTATTTCTTCCTCTTGGTCCATTCTGCTATTAATAGTTGTGATAGTATAATGAAAGTCAGGTAGCATATCTTTTCTCTTCTATCAGGTTAGTTATATACTTTTTTTTTGTACTTTAAGTTTTGGGGTACATGTGCAATTCTTGCAGGATTGTTGCATAGGTACATACCTGCCATGGTGATTTGCATCTTCCATCCCCTCATCACCTACCTCAGGAATTTCTCCCAATGTTATCCCTCCCCAACCCCTCACCCACCGCTGTCCCTCCCCTAGGACCCCACCCCCCAACACATCCCAGTGTGTGATGTTCCCCTTTCTGTGCTCATGTGTTCTCATTGTTCAACACCCACCTATTAGTGACAAGATGTGGTGTTTGTATTTCTGTTCTTGTATCAGTTTGCTGAGAATTATAGTTTCCAGATTCATCCATGCCCCCTACAAAGGATATGAACCCATCATTTTTTATGACTGCATATTATCCCGTGGTGTATATGTGCCACATTTTCTTTGTGCAGTTTATTATTGATGGGCATTTGGATTGGTTCCAGGACTTTGCTATTGTAAACAGTGCCACAATGAACATGCTTATGCATGTGTTTTTATAATATAATGATTTATAATCCTTTGGGTATATACCCAGTAATGGGATCGCTGGGTCAAATCAGATTTCTATTTCTGCATCCTTGAGGAATGGCCACACTGTTACACTCCCACCAACAGTATAAAAGCATTCCTATTTATCCACATCCTCTCCAGCATCTGTTGCCTCTAGATTTTTTTAATGGTTGCCATTCTGACTGGCATGAGATGGTATCTCAATGTGGTTTTGATTTTCATTTCTCTAATGACGAGTAATGATGAGCATTTTTAATACGTTTCTTGGCCTCATAATGGTCTTCTTTGGAGAGTGTCTGTTTATATCCTTCTCCTACTTTTGAATGGGTTTACTTTTTCTTTTAAATCTGTTTTAGTTATTTGTAGATTCTGGATATTAGCCCTCTTTATTGGTTACTGGTCCACTCTAATGATTGTTTCTTTTGCTGTGCAGAAACTCTCAAGTTTAATTAGACCCCATTTATCTATTTTCACTTTTGTTACCATTGCTTTTGGTGTTTTAGTTATGAAGTCCTTGCCTATGCCTATGTCCTGAATGGTTTTGCCTAGGTTTTCTTCTATGGTTTTTGTAGTTTTATTTCTTATGTTTAAATCTTTGATTCATCTGGAGTTAATTTTAGTGTAAGGTGTAAGGAAGGAGTCCAGTTTCTGCTTTCTGCACATGGCTAGCCAATTTTCCCAACACCATTTATGAAACAAGGAATCCTTTCCCCATTGCTTGTTTTTGTCAGGTTTGTCAAAGATCAGATGGTTGTAGATATGTGGCATTAGTTCTGAAGCCTATGTTTTGTTCCATTGGTCTATATCTCTGTTTTGGTACCAGTACCATGCTGTTTTGATTACAGTAGCCTTGTAGTATAGTTTGAAGTCAGGTAGTGTGATGCCTCCAACGTAGTTATTTTTGCTTAGGATAGTCTTGGCTATCCGGGCTCTCTTTTGGTTTTATATGAAGTTTAAAGTGTTTTTTTTCCAGTTCTGTGAAGAAGGTCCATAGTAACTTGATGGGGATAGCATTGAATCGATAAATTACTTTGGGCAGTATGATCATTTTGTGATACTGCTTCTTCCTAACCATGAGTATGGAATGTTTTTTTATCTGTTTGTGTCCTCTCTTATTTCCTTGAGCAGTGGTTTGTAGATCTTTTTTGAAGAAGTCCTTCACATCCTTTGTTAGTTGTATTCCTAGGTATTTTATTCTCTTTGTAGCAATTGTGAATGGGAGTTTGCTTATAATTTGGTTTCTCTGTCTGTTATTGGCGTATAGGAATGCTTGTGATGTCTGCACATTGATTTTGTATTCTGAGACTTTGCTGAAGTTGCTTATCAGCTTGAGGAGATTTTGGGCTGAGACGATGGGCTCTTCTAAATATATAATCATGTCATCTGCAAATAGAAACAATTTGACTTCCTCTTTTCCTATTTGAATACACTTTATTTTTTTTTTTTCTTGCCTGATTGCTCTGACTAGAACTTCTAATACTATATTGAATGGAAATGGTAAGAAAGGGCATTCTTGTCTAGTGCCAGATTTAAGAGGGAATGCTTTCAGTTTTGCCCATTCACTATGATATTGGCTGTGGGTTTTTCGTGAATAGTTTTTATTATTTTGAGGTATGTTCCATCTATACCTAGTTTATTGAGAGTTTTTAGCATGAAGGGCTGTGAATTTTGTTCAAAGCCTTGTTTGCATCTATTAAGTTGATACTGTGGTTTTTGCCTTTGGTTCTGTTTATGTGATAGATTACATTTATAGATTTGTGTATGTTGAACCAGACTTGCAAACCTGGGATGAAGCCTACTTGTTTGTGATGGAGAAGCTTTTTGATGTGCTATTGGATTTGGTTTGCCAGCATTTTATTGAAGATTTTTGCATCAATGTTCATCATGGATATTGGCCTGAAGTTTTCTTTCTAGTTGTATCTCTGCCAGGTTTTGATATTAGAATGATGTTCATCCCATAAAATGAGTTAGGGAGGATTCCCTCTTTTTGTATTGTTTGGAATACTTTCAGAAGGAATGATACCACCTCCTCTTTGTACGTCTGGTAGAATTTGTCTGTGAACCCATCTCGACCTGGAATTTTTTTGCTTGGTAGGCTATTAATTGCTGCTTCAACTTCAGACCATGTTGTTGGTTTATTCATGGATTCAACTTCTTCCTGGTTTAGTCTTGGGAGAGTGTATGTATCCAGAAATTTATCCATTTCTTCCAGGTTTACCACTTTATGTGCCTAGAGTTGTTTCTAGTAATATGTAATGGTAGTTTGTATTTCTGTGGAATCAGTGGTGATATTCCCTTTATCATTTTTCATTGCATCTATCTGATTCTTCTCTCTCTTTTTTTTTTTTATTAGTTGGGCCAGAAGTCTATTTTCTTGATCTTTTCAAAATACCAAGTCCTGGATTTGTTGATTTTTTTTAAAGGGATTTTTGTGTCTCTGTCTCCTTCCGTTCTGCTCTGATCTTAGTTATTTCTTGTCTTCTGATAGGTTTTGAATTTTTTTGATCTTGCTCCTCTAGCTCTTGCAATTTTGATGATAGGTTTTTGATTTTAGATGTTTACTCACTTCTATTATGGTCATTTATTGCGATAAATTTCTCTCTAGACACTGCTTTAAATGTGTCCCAGAGATTCTGGTACATTGTGTCTTTGTTCTCATTGGTTTCAAAGAACATCTTTATTTCTGTCTTTATTTCATTGTTTATCAGTCGTCATTCAGGAGAAAGTTATACAGTTTTCATGTAGTTGTGTGGTTTGGAGTGAGTTTCTTCTTTTTTTTTTTAAATTGCATTTGAGGTTTTGGGGTACATGTGAAGAACATGCAAGATTGTTGCATAGGTACACACATGGCAGTGTGGTTTGCTGTCTTCCGTCCTCTCACCTGTATCTGTCATTTCTCCCCATGCTATCTCTTCCCACCTCCCCACCCCCGTCCCTCCCCCATTTCCCCCCAACGGACCCCAGTGTGTAGTGCTCCCCTCCCTGTGTCCATGTGTTCTCATTGTTCAACACCCACTTATCAGTGAGAATATACGGTGTTTGATTTTCTGCTCTTGTGTCAGTTTGCTGAGAATGATGGTTTCCAGGTTCATCCATGTCCCTACAAAGGACGTGAACTCATCCTTTTTGATGGCTGCGTAATATTCCATGGTGTATATGTACCACATTTTCCCTATCCAGTCTATCATCGTTGGGCATTTGGGTTGGTTCCAGGTCTTTGCTATTGTAAACAGTGCTGCAATGAACATTCGTGTGCACGTCTCCTTATAGTAGAATGATTTATAATCCTTTGGATATATACCCAGTAATGGGATTGCTGGGTCAAATGGAATTTCTATTTTTAGGTCCTTGAGGAATTGCCACACTGTCTTCCACAATGGTTGAATTAATTTACATTCCCACCAACAGTGTAGAAGTGTTCCTATTTCTCCACATCCTCTCCAGCATCTGTTGTTTCCCGATTTTTTAATGATCACCATTCTAACTGGTGTGAGATGGTATCTCAATGTGGTTTTGATTTGCATTTCTCTGATGACCAGTGATGATGAGCATTTTTTCATATGTTTGTTGGCCTCCTGTATGTCTTCTGTAAAGTATCTGTTCATATCCTTCACCCATTTTTGAATGGGCTTGTTTTTTTTCTTGTAGATCTGCTTTAGTTCTTTGTAAATTCTGGATATCAGCCCCTTGTCAGATGGGTAGACTGCAAAAATTTTTTCCCATTCTGTTGGTTGCCGATTCACTCTACTGACTGTTTCTTTTGCTGTGCAGAAGCTGTGGAGTTTGATTAGGTCCCATTTGTCTATTTTGGCTTTTGTTGCCCTTGCTCTTGGCGTTTTGGTCATGAAGTCCTTGCCTACACCTATGTCCTGAATGGTTTTGCCTAGATTTTCTTCTAGGGCTTTAATGGTGTTAGGTCTGATGTTTAAGTCTTTAATCCATCTGGAGTTAATTTTGGTGTAAGGTGTCAGGAAGGCGTCCTGTTTCTGCTTTCTGCACATGGCTAGCCAGTTTTCCCAACACCATTTATTAAACAGGGAGTCCTTTCCCCATTGCTTGTTTTTGTCAGGTTTGTCGAAGATCAGATGGCTGTAGGTATGTTGTATTTCCTCTCAGGCCTCTGTTCTGTTCCATTGGTCTATATCTCTGATTTGGTACCAGTACCATGCTGTGTTGATTACCGTAGCCTTGTAGTATAGTTTGAAGTCCGGTAGTGTGATGCCTCCTGCTTTGTTCTTTTTGCTTAGAATTGACTTGGCTATGCGGGCTCTCTTTTGGTTCCATATGAAGTTTAAGGTGTTTTTTTCCAGTTCTGTGAAGAAGGTCATTGGTAGTTTGATGGGAATAGTGTTGAATCTGTAAATTACTGTGGGCAGTATGGCCATTTTCACGATGTTGATTCTTCCTAACCATGAACATGGAATGTTTCTCCGTCTGTTTGTATCCTCTCTTATTTCGTTGAGCAATGGCTTGTAGTTCTCCTTGAAGAGGTCCTTTACGTTCCTTGTTAGTTGTATTCCTAGGTATTTTATTCTCTTTGTAGCAATTGTGAATGGCAGTTCATTCTTGATTTGGCTCTCTTGAAGTCTATTACTGGTGTATAGGAATGCTTGTGATTTTTGCACGTTGATTTTATATCCTGAGACTTTGCTGAAGTTGTTTATCAGTTTCAGGAGACTTTGGGCTGAGATGATGGGGTCTTCCAGATATACAATCATGTCATCTGCAAATAGAGACAATTCGATTTTTTCCTTTCTAATTTGAATACCCTTTATTTCTTTTTCTTGCCTGACTGCTCTGGCTAGAACTTCCAGTACTATATTGCATAGGAGTGGTGAGAGAGGGCATCCTTGTCTAGTGCCAGATTTCAAAGGGAATGCTTCCAGTTTTTGCCCATTCAGTTCGATATTGGCTGTTGGTTTGTCGTAAATAGCTTTTATTGTTTTGAGATACGTTCCGTCAATACCTAGTTTATTGAGGGTTTTTAGCATAAAGGGCTGTTGAATTTTGTCAAAAGCTTTCTCTGCATCAATTGAGATAATCATGTGGTTTTTATCTTTGGTTCTGTTTATGTGGTGAATTACGTTTATGGACTTGCGTATGTTGAACCAGCCTTGCATCCCCGGGATGAATCCTACTTGATCATGGTGGATGAGCATTTTGATATGCTGTTGCAATCTGTTTGCCAGTATTTTATTGAAGATTTTTGCATCTATGTTCATCATGGATATTGGCCTGAAATTTTCTTTTCTTGTTGATTCTCTGCCAGGTTTTGGTGTCAGGATGATGTTTGTCTCGTAAAATGATTTGGGAAGGATTCCCTCTTTTGGGATTGTCTGGAATAGTTTCAGAAGGAATGGTATCAGCTCCTCTTTGTATGTCTGGTAGAATTCGGCTGTGAACCCATCTGGACCCGGGCTTTTTTTGGGTGGTAGGCTCTTTATTGCTGCCTCGACTTCAGACCATGTTATTGGTCTATTCAGGGTTTCGGCTTCTTCCAGGTTTAGGCTTGGGAGGATGCAGGTGTCCAGGAATTTATCCATTTTTTCCAGGTTTACTAGTTTATGTGCATAGAGTTGTTTGTAATCATCTCTGATGATGGTTTGGATTTCTGTGGAATCTGTGATGATATACCCTTTATCGTTTTTTATTGCATCAATTTGGTTATTCTCTCTTTTCTTTTTTATTAATCTGGCTAGTGGTCTGTCTATTTTGTTGATCTTTTCAAAAAACCAGCTCCTGGATTTATTGAGTTTTTGAAGAGTTTTTTTTGTGTCTCTATTTCCTTCAGTTCTGCTCTGATCTTAGTTATTTCCTGTCTTCTGCTAGGTTTTGAGTTTTTTTTGATCTTGCTCCTCTAGCTCTTTCAATTTTGATGATAGCGTGTCAATTTTACATCTCTCCTTTCTTCTCATGTGGGCACTCATTGCTATATATTTTCCTCTAGAGACTGCTTTAAATGTGTCCCAGAGATTCTGGTATGTTGTGTCTTCGTTCTCATTGGTTTTGAAGAACATCTTTATTTCTGCCTTCATTTCATTGTTTATCCAGTCAACATTCAAGAGCAAGTTGTTCAGTTTCCATGAAGCTGTGCGGTTCTGAGTTAGTTTCTGTATCCTGAGTTCTAACTCGATTGCACTGTGGTCTGAGAGACTGTTATGATTTCTGTTCTTTTGCATTTGTTGAGGAGTGATTTATTGCCAATTATGTGGTCAATTTTAGAGTAGGTGTGATGTGGTGCTGAGAAGAATGTATATTCTGTGGATTTGGGGTGGAGAGTCCTGTAAATGTCTATTAGGTTTGCTTGTTCCAGGTCTTAGTTCAGGTCCTGGATATCCTTGTTGATTTTCTGTCTGGTTGATCTGTCTAATATTGACAATGGGGTGTTAACGTATCCCACTATTATTGTGTGGGAGTCTAAGTCTCTTTTTAAGTCATAAAGAACTTGCCTTATGTATCTGGGTGCTCCTGTATTGGGTGCATATATATTTAGGATTGTTAGCTCTTCTTGTTGCAGTGATCCTTTTACCATTATGTCATGTGCTTCTTTGTCTCTTTTGATCTTTGTGGCTTGTAAGGCAGGCCTGGTGGTGACAAAATCTCTCAGCAATTGCTTGTCTGTAAAGGATTTTATTTCTTCTTCACTTATGAAGCTTAGTTTGGCTGGATATGAAATTCTGGGTTGAAACTTATTTTCTTTATAGATGTTGAATATTGGCCCCCACTCTCTTCTGGCTTGTAGGGTTTCTGCTGTGAGATCTGCTGTGAGGCTGATGGGCTCCCCTTTGTGGGTGACCCGACCTTTCTCTCTGGCTGACCTTAGCATTTTTTCCTTCATTTTAACCCTGGTGAATCTCATGATTATGTGTCTTGGTGTTGCTCTTTTTTTTTTTTTTTTCCTCTTTTTAAATTGTATTTTGGGCTCTGTTGTAGAAGTGCACATCCTGCATCCTAAGGTTTCTTGCATAGGTACATACATGCCACAGTGATTTGCTCTCTCCATCTCCTGACCCCTCTATCACCTACATCAGGCGTTTCTCCTGGTTATATCCCTCTCCATCATACCCCCTACCCCTGCTTCCCTTCCTCTCCATCCTCACATTTATCCCAGTGAGTGTTGTTCTCTTCCCTGTGCCCAAGTGTTCTCATTGTTCATCACCCACCTATGAGAGAAAAAATGAGGTGTTTGGTTTTCTATTCTTGTGTCAGTTGGTGAGAATGCTGGTTTTTGATTCATGCATGTCTCTACAAAGGACATGAACTCATCGTTTTTAATGACTGCATAGGATTCCATGGTGTACATGTGCCACATTTTCTTTGTCTAGTTCTATCATTGATGGACATTTGGATTGGTTACAGGTCTTTGGTATTGTAAACAGTGCTGCAACAAACTTATGTGTGCATGTGTCTTTATGATAGAGTGATTCATAATCCTGTGGGTATATAGCCAGTAATGGGATTGCTGGGTTAAATGGAATTTCTATTTCTAGATCCTTGAGGAATCTCCACAGTGTCTTCCATAATGGTTCAACTAACTTACACTCCCACCAACAGTGTAAAAGTGTTCCTTTTTCTCCATATTCTCTCCAGCATCTGCTGTCTCCAGATTTTTTAATGACTGCCATTTTAACCAGTGTGAGATGGTATCCCAATGTGGTTTTGATTTCCATTTCCCTAATGACCAGTGATGATGAGCATGTTTTCATATGTTTGTTGGCCATATAAATGTCTTCTTTTGAAATGTGTCTGTTCATATCCTTCACTCACTTCTGAATTTTTTTTTTTTTCTTGTAAATCTGTTTTAGTTCTTTGTAGATTCTGGATGTTAGCCGTTTGTCAGATGGGTAGATTGCAAAATTTTTTTTCCGATTCTTTTGGTTGCTGGTTTATTCTAATGATTATTTATTTTGCTGTGCAGAAACTTAAGTTTAAATAGATCTCATTTTTCTATTTTGGCTTTTGTTGCCATTGCTTTTGGTGTTTTAACCATCATGAAGTCCTTGCCTGTGCCTATGTCATGGATGGTGTCATGGACGGTGTTGCCTAGGTTTTCCTTTAGGGTTTTTTATGGTGTTCTTATGTTTAAATCTTTAATCCATCTGGAGTTAATTTTTGTATAAGGTGTAAGGAAGTGGTCCAGTTTCAGCTTCTTACATATGGATAGCCAGTTTTCCCAACACCATTTATTAAACAGGGAATCCTTTCCCCATTGCTTTTGTCTGGTTTGTCAAAGATCAGATGGCTGTAGAAATGTGGCATTGTTTCCAAAGCCTCTGTTCTGTTCCATTGGTCTATATCTCTGTTTTGGTACCAGTACCATGCTGTTTTGATTACTGTAGACTTGTAGTATAGTTTGAAGTCAGGGTTGCTCTTCTTGAGGAATATCTCTGTGGTGTTCTCTGTATGTCCTAGATTTGAATGTTGGCCTGCCTTGCTATGTTGGGGAAGTTCTCCTGGATAATATCCTGACGAGTGTTTTTGAGCTTGGATTCATTCTCCCCATTACATTCAGGTACACCAGTCAAGCATAGATTCAGTCTTTTCACATAATTCCGTATTTCTTGGAGGTGTTGTCCATTTCTTTTCACTCTTTTTTCTCTAATCTTGACTTTTCATTTTATTTCATTGAGTTGATCTTCAATCTTTGATATCATTTCTTATGCTTGATCAATTTGGCTATTGAAACTTGTGTATGGTTTATGAAGTTCTTGTGCTGTGTTTTTCAGCTCCATTAAGTTGTTTATGTTCTTCTCTAAGCTGGTTATTCTAGTTAGCATTTCATCTACCCTTTTTTCAAGGTTTTTAGTTTCTTTTTTTTTTTTTTTTTTCTTTTTTTTTTATTGCATTTTAGGTTTTGGGGTACATGTGATGAACATGCAAGATTGTTGCATAGGTACACACATGGCAGTGTGCTTTGCTGCCTTCCGTCCCCTCACCTGTATCTGTCATTTCTCCCCATGCTATCTCTTCCCACCTCCCCACCCCCCACCCCTCCCCCATTTCCCCCCAACAGACCCCAGTGTGTAGTGCTCCCCTCCCTGTGTCCATGTGTTCTCATTGTTCAACACCCGCCTATGAGCGAGAATATACGGTGTTTGATTTTCTGCTCTTGTGTCAGTTTGCTGAGAATGATGGTTTCCAGGTTCATCCATGTCCCTATAAAGGACGTGAACTCATCGTTTTTGATGGCTGCATAATATTCCATGGTGTATATGTACCACATTTTCCCTATCCAGTCTATCATCGTTGGGCATTTGGGTTGGTTCCAGGTCTTTGCTATTGTAAACAGTGCTGCAATGAACATTCGTGTGCACGTGTCCTTGTAGTAGAATGATTTATAATCCTTTGGATATATACCCAGTAATGGGATTGCTGGGTCAAATGGGATTTCTATTTTTAAGTCCTTGAGGAATCGCCACACTGTCTTCCACAATGGTTGAATTAATTTACATTCCCACCAACAGTGTAAAAGTGTTCCTATTTCTCCACATCCTCTCCAGCATCTGTTGTTTCCCGATTTTTTAATGATCGCCATTCTAACTGGTGTGAGATGGTATCTCAATGTGGTTTTGATTTGCATTTCTCTGATGACCAGTGATGATGAGCATTTTTTCATATGTTTGTTGGCCTCCTGTATGTCTTCTTTTGTAAAGTATCTGTTCATATCCTTTGCCCATTTTTGAATGGGCTTGTTTGTTTTTTTCTTGTAGATCTGCTTTAGTTCTTTGTAAATTCTGGATATCAGCCCCTTGTCAGATGGGTAGACTGCAAAAATTTTTTCCCATTCTGTTGGTTGCCGATTCACTCTACTGACTGTTTCTTTTGCCGTGCAGAAGCTGTGGAGTTTGATTAGGTCCCATTTGTCTATTTTGGCTTTTGTTGCCATTGCTTTTGGCGTTTTGGTCATGAAGTCCTTGCCTACACCTATGTCCTGAATGGTTTTGCCTAGATTTTCTTCTAAGGTTTTTATGGTATTAGGTCTGATGTTTAAGTCTTTAATCCATCTGGAGTTAATTTTGGTGTAAGGTGTCAGGAAGGGGTCCTGTTTCTGCTTTCTGCACATGGCTAGCCAGTTTTCCCAACACCATTTATTAAACAGGGAGTCCTTTCCCCATTGCTTGTTTTTGTCAGGTTTGTCGAAGATCAGATGGTTGTGGGTATGTTGTATTTCCTGTGAGGCCTCTGTTCTGTTCCATTGGTCTATATCTCTGTTTTGGTACCAGTACCATGCTGTTTTGATTACTGTAGCCTTGTAGTATAGTTTGAAGTCCGGTAGTGTGATGCCTCCCGCTTTGTTCTTTTTGCTTAGAATTGACTTGGCTATGCGGGCTCTCTTTTGGTTCCATATGAAGTTTAAGGTGTTTTTTTCCAGTTCTGTGAAGAAGGTCATTGGTAGCTTGATGGGAATAGCGTTGAATCTGTAAATTACTTTGGGCAGTATGGCCATTTTCACGATGTTGATTCTTCCTAACCATGAACATGGAATGTTTCTCCATCTGTTTGTATCCTCTCTTATTTCGTTGAGCAATGGCTTGTAGTTCTCCTTGAAGAGGTCCTTTACGTTCCTTGTTAGTTGTATTCCTAGGTACTTTATTCTCTTTGTAGCAATTGTGAATGGCAGTTCGTTCTTGATTTGGCTCTCTTGAAGTCTATTACTGGTGTATAGGAATGCTTGTGATTTTTGCACGTTGATTTTGTATCCTGAGACTTTGCTGAAGTTGTTTATCAGTTTCAGGAGATTTTGGGCTGAGATGATGGGGTCTTCCAGATATACAATCATGTCATCTGCAAATAGAGACAATTTGATTTCCTCCTTTCCAATTTGAATACCCTTTATTTCTTTTTCTTGCCTGATTGCTCTGGCTAGAACTTCCAGTACTATATTGAATAGGAGTGGTGAGAGAGGGCATCCTTGTCTAGTGCCAGATTTCAAAGGGAATGCTTCCAGTTTTTGCCCATTCAGTATGATATTGGCTGTTGGTTTGTCGTAAATAGCTTTTATTGTTTTGAGATACGTTCCGTCAATACCTAGTTTATTGAGGGTTTTTAGCATAAAGGGTTGTTGAATTTTGTCAAAAGCCTTCTCTGCATCAATCGAGATAATCATGTGGTTTTTGTCTTTGGTTCTGTTTATGTGGTGAATTACGTTTATGGACTTGCGTATGTTGAACCAGCCTTGCATCCCCGGGATGAATCCTACTTGATCATGGTGGATGAGCTTTTTGATATGCTGTTGCAATCGGTTTGCCAGTATTTTATTGAAGATTTTTGCATCTATGTTCATCATGGATATTGGCCTGAAATTTTCTTTTCTTGTTGAGTCTCTGCCGGGTTTTGGTATCAGGATGATGTTTGTCTCGTAAAATGATTTGGGAAGGATTCCCTCTTTTTGGATTGTCTGGAATAGTTTCAGAAGGAATGGTATCAGCTCCTCCTTGTATGTCTGGTAGAATTCAGCTGTGAACCCATCTGGACCTGGGCTTTTTTTGGGTGGTAGGCTCTTTATTGCTGCCTCAACTTCAGACCATGTTATTGGTCTATTCAGGGTTTCGGCTTCTTCCAGGTTTAGGCTTGGGAGGTTGCAGGTGTCCAGGAATTTATCCATTTCTTCCAGGTTTACTAGTTTATGTGCATAGAGTTGTTTGTAATAATCTCTGATGATGGTTTGGATTTCTGTGGAATCTGTGGTGATATCCCCTTTATCGTTTTTTATTGCATCAATTTGGTTATTCTCTCTTTTCTTTTTTATTAATCTGGCTAGTGGTCTGTCTATTTTGTTGATCTTTTCAAAAAACCAGCTCCTGGATTTATTGATTTTTTGAAGAGTTTTTTGTGTCTCTATTTCCTTCAGTTCTGCTCTGATCTTAGTTATTTCCTGTCTTCTGCTAGGTTTTGAGTTTTTTTGATCTTGCTCCTCTAGCTCTTTCAATTTTGATGATAGGGTGTCAATTTTCGATCTCTCCTTTCTTCTCATGTGGGCACTCATTGCTATATATTTTCCTCTAGAGACTGCTTTAAATGTGTCCCAGAGATTCTGGTATGTTGTGTCTTCGTTCTCATTGGTTTCGAAGAACATCTTTATTTCTGCCTTCATTTCATTGTTTATCCAGTCAACATTCAAGAGCAAGTTGTTCAGTTTCCATGAAGCTGTGCGGTTCTGAGTTAGTTTCTGCATTCTGAGTTCTAACTCAATTGCACTGTGGTCTGAGAGACTGTTTGTTATGATTTCTGTTCTTTTGCATTTGCTGAGGAGTGATTTATTGCCAATTATGTGGTCAATTTTAGAGTAGGTGTGATGT
This sequence comes from Saimiri boliviensis, assembly GCF_048565385.1. Lineage (NCBI taxonomy): Eukaryota > Metazoa > Chordata > Mammalia > Primates > Cebidae > Saimiri > Saimiri boliviensis. The sequence continues at coordinate 54,401,083 of NC_133470.1, forward strand.
GGTGCTGAGAAGAATGTATATTCTGTGGATTTGGGGTGGAGAGTTCTGTAAATGTCTATTAGGTTTGCTCGTTCCAGGTCTGTGTTCAGGTCCTGGATATCCTTGTTGATTTTCTGTCTGGTTGATCTGTCTAATATTGACAATGGGGTGTTAAAGTCTCCCACTATTATTGTGTGGGAGTCTAAGTCTCTTTGTAAGTCATTAAGAACTTGCCTTATGTATCTGGGTGCTCCTGTATTGGGTGCATATATATTTAGGATCGTTAGCTCTTCTTGTTGCAGTGATCCTTTTACCATTATGTAATGTCCTTCTTTGTCTCTTTTGATCTTTGTTGCTTTAAAGTCTATTTTATCAGAGATGAGAATTGCAACTCCTGCCTTTTTTTGCTCTCCATTTGCTTGGTAGATCTTCCTCCATCCCTTTATTTTGAGCCTTTGTGTATCCTTGCATGTAAGATGGGTTTCCTGGATACAGCACACTGATGGGTTTTGGCTTTTTATCCAATTTGCCAGTCTGTGTCTTTTGATTGGGGCATTTAGTCCATTGACATTTAGGGATAGTATTGTTATGTGTGAATTTGATGCTGTCATTTTGATGCTACCTGGCTGTTTTCTTGGTTAGTTGATGCAGATTCTTGATTGTGTTGCTGCTTTTTTACCATTTGGTGTGTTTTTGGAGTGGCTGGTACTTGTTGTTCCTTTATATGTGTAGAGCCTCTTTCAGGAGTTCTTGTAGAGCAGGTTTGGTGGTGATGAAATCTCTGAGTGCTTGCTTGTTCACAAAGGATTTTATTTTTCCTTCACTTATGAAGCTGAGTTTGGCTGGATAGGAGATTCTGGGTTGAAAGTTCTTTTCTTTAAGGATGTTGAATATTGGCCCCCAGTCTCTTCTGGCTTGTAGGGTTTCTGCTGAGAGATCTGCTGTGAGTCTAATGGGCTTCCCTTTGTGGGTAACCCGACCTTTCTCTCTGGCTGCCCTTAGCATTTTCTCTTTCATTTCAACCCTGGTGAATCTGACGATTATGTGCCTTGGGGTTGCTCTTCTTGAGGAATATCTCTGTGGTGTTCTCTGTATTTCCTGGATTTGAATATTGGTCTGCCTTGCTAGGTTGGGGAAGTTTTCCTGGATAATATCCTGAAGAGTATTTTCCAGCTTGGATTCATTCTCTTCATCACATTCAGGTACACCTATCAGACGTAGATTAGGTCTTTTCACATAGTCCCACATTTCTTGAAGATTTTGTTCATTCCTTTTTGCGCTTTTTTCTCTGTTCTTGCCTTCTCTTTTTATTTCATTGAGTTGGTCTTCGACCTCTGATATCCTTTCTTCTGCTTGGTCAATTCGGCTGTTGAAGCTTGTGCATGCTTCACGAAGTTCTCGTGTTGCGTTTTTCAGCTCCATCAATTCACTTATTCTCCTCTCTATGCTGTCCATTCTCGTCAGCAGTTCGTCCAATCTTTTTTCAAGGTTCCTATTTTCTTTGCGATGGGTTAGAACATGTTCTTTTAGCTCATTGTAGTTTCTTACTACCCATCTTCTGAAGTCTGATTCTGTCATTTCATCACCCTCCTTCTCCATCCTGTCTGGTTCCCTTGCTGGTGAGGAGTTGTGATCACTTTTAGGAGGAGAGGTGTTCTGGTTTCGGGAGTTTTCATCCTTTTTACGCTGGTTTCTACCCATTTTTGTGGGTTTATCCACCTGTTGTCTGTCTCTGTCCCAGGGAGTTGGAGCTTTATGAGTTTCCGTTGCACTACTGCCTTTTTTGATTTTTTTTTTTTTTTTTCAGGTCGGACCCGCCCAGCTAGCAGCACGCCTAGCCTCTGCCTGCCCGCAGGGGCTTTGCTGAGCTGCTGTGGGCTCCGCCCAGCTGCCCTGAGCTCTTCCCTGTAGTCCTTTTTATATGGGCGTAGTTAGAACTGTCTGGGCAATGGTGGCCCCGCCTCTGTTATGGGGGACTCTCTCTGTTGTGGCAGGTTGCCTCGGCAACGGCGGGTTGCCTCGGCAATGGCAGCCTGCCTCCGTAGCGGTGGAGAGACTCAGTAATGGCGGAAGCCCCTCCCCCACGGAGCCGGACCGTCCCGGTTCAGCTGTGCTTGGTTTGAAGGGCTCAACCCAGAGGGTTTCCCATTACTGTTTTTGTTTTCGTTGTTGTTGGGGGTGGAGGGGTGGGACCAACCGAGCCTGATCACCTGGCTCCCTGACTCAGAGTCTTTTCTTTTAAGTTGAACGACCCCGCGTTCCGGTCGCTTGTTGAAAAGGCGCCGGGATCTCCCGTGCTGCGACTCACGGAGTCGGCTCGGACTGTGGCGCCGGCTCCTGGCGGATTTTTTGCCTAGGAATCTCCTGGCCTGACTCGCTATTTCAGATGAATGGGCTATTCTGCCGTCTCAAGGCTCTGCTCGCCAGCTAAGAGGGCTCCCAGACCAGTGGCTTTTGTATGGAGAACCGCAGCAACAGGGAGTGGTCACAGCAGCCGCGCGGGCGGAATCAGCCCCGCGGGGGCCAAAACAGCCGCACCGGCTGGGACTGCGACGCTGGCGACCCCTCTGCCTGGGTATCTCCTGGTCTGTGGGCAATAAGAGTTCGTCTGGAAATGCGGCGTCCACTCACCCTCTGCACTTTCACTGGGAGCTGAAGTCCTGAGCTGTTCTTAGGCGGCCATCTTGAAAGTCCTCCCCGGGAGAAATCGGTTTTTAGTTTCTTTGCATTGAGTTCTTTGCACATGTTCTTTTAGCTCAGAGAAAGTTTGTTATTACCCATCTTCTGAAGCCTGCTTCTGTCAATTTGTCAAGCTCATTCTCCATCCTGTTTCATTCCCTTGCTGATAAGGAGTTGTGATCCCTTGGAAGAGGAGAGGCATTTTGGTCTTTGGTGGTTTCATCCTTTTTGTGCTGGTTTCTTCCCACTGTTGTGGATTTATCTACTTTTGATCTTTGAAGTTTGTTGATTTTAGATAAGTTCTTTGAGTGGACATTCTTTCTGTTGATTTTGAAGCTATTTCTTTTTGATGTTTAGTTTTTCTTTTAACAGTCAGGTCTCTCTGCTATAGGATATCTGGAGGTCTACTCCCGACCTTGCTTGCATGGGAATCATCCTTGGGGGTTGCAGAACAGCAGGGACTGCTGCCTGATCTTTCCTTCGGTAGGTTCATCTCAGAAGGACACCTGCCACGTTTTAGCCAGAGCTCTTCTGTATGAGGCATCTTTTTGGTTACATTGGGGTCAGGGAGCCACTTGAGGAGGAAGTCTGTCCCTTGTCTGCCTGTAGAGGTCTTGCTGGGCTGTCACAGACTCAGTCCATTTGCTGTGTAATCTTCCTCTGGCTTTTGTTTACACTGGTAGGTTTAGACCCACCTCAGCAATGGCAGACGCCCTTCCTCGCACCAAGCTCACTCATCCTGGGTGGAGCTCGAACTGATGTCCTGGCTGTGAAACTCTCAAGTGAGAGGGCTTCAGTTTGCTTGTCTTTTTGAGAGTGGGACCCTCCCAGCCATATCACCTATCTCCCTGCTTTCAGCTCCCCCTCTTTCTGGGGTTCAGGTAGCTCCGTCCCATAGGTGCTCTTGGCGCTAATCAAAACATCCATCCTGTTCTGTGCTGACAACCCACAGCACTGGCCCTAGCTGCCACTCATATCTGTGCTGGTAGCTCATAGGGCTTTTCAGCCCAGTTGGGATCTCCTGTTCTGTGGGTTGCAGAGGCTATGGGAGAAGCGTGGTATGGAGCCAGAGTGCCGGGGCAGGGGGGATGTTTCTGATCCTATAGTCAGTTACACTTCCTGGTTGAGGCAGTGCCCCACCCTGCCTCGGGGCTACACCGAGTGTCCAACCAGTCCCATTGAAATGAACCTGGTACCTAGGTTGGAAACGCAGAGATCACTCACATTCTACATCTCTCTGGGAACTGCACTCTGGAGCTGTTCCTATTCAGCCATCTTGGCAGAATACCCTATATTCTTTTCTATGCAAGCTATTTTGCCTGCCAGCTCCTGTAATGTTTCAGTCCACATTCTTAATGTTGTTTCTGTAATTTCAAACATCTCAGCCTGATTCAGAACCCTTGCTATAAGGCTAGTGTGATCATTTGTAGAGAAGAACACACTCTGGCTTTTGGAGCTATCAGATTTCTTATGCTGGTTGTTTCTCATCTTTGTGGGCTGATGTTCTTTCAGTCTTTGAAGTTGCCATCCTATGGATGATTTTTTTTTTCTTTTGTTTGATGACCTTGATAGTTTGATTGTGGTATTTGGTGTGTACAGTCAACTTGCTTTGTTTCTGGAAGATATTAGGGGGGCAGAGCTCACTCTGATGAGTGGTGGCAGCCAAAGCATTTCATAGGAGTGTGGCAGAGGGATCTGTTCTTGTTCACATGACCTACCAGCAGTGACAGCAGCAACATTGTGGGGTGCATGCTTGTTGGTTATCACAGGATATTAGCAGATGCCAAAGTGCAGTCCTCCATATGGGTGTTTGCAGGAGCAGAGGAGGTAGCATGGCTTGGAGAGTTGGGGAATCTTAACTTGTTACTGGTCACCTCGTCATGCCAGTGTTGGTGTCAGCACAGGGGTGGATGCTGACAGGAGCAGTACTGTGTATGCCTCTGTGCCCATTCACACAGCTGGATGTGGCCTCTCAGTGTGGCAGAGGATCTTCTGTTTTCTGAGCCTAGTTTCACTCCAGTAGCAATATTGGCACAGAGGCAGGATGCTGATGGGGCAGTGCTGATAGGTTCTTTGCCCACAAAGACTCTGACTGCAATGTTGGTACAGTTGGGGAATGGGAGGAAGAATGCAGTCACACTGGCAGCAGTCGCAGTGCAAGGTGCACATCCACATGTGCACACATACACTGGTGGGACAGAGAAGGCAAAGTCTATCAAGGCACATGCATAGTAGCCAAGCAATGTGGGGTGTGTTCATGTGCTTATGGGAAGCTGCAGTGCAGTGTGGGAGGGGACAGACTGTTATGTGTCTGTGGGGGACCCTCTACTGGAACTCTTTTCTTGTCAGGTATGGTTTACCAGTGAAAGATCTACAATGCAGGCCCTGAGGACACCAGAAGCCACACTGCAAGCATATGCAGTCAGGCTGGAGCTGTGGGAGAGGCCAGCAGATCAAGGGGTATTCAGGTTGGACTATTAAGGGGTGTTCAGGTTGGACTGGCTTTGTGTAATAGGCCAGAAAATTCTGTAGAGCTTAGGTCTGACAGTTCCCCTAGTGCCAAAGTTTCCTATGGGAGCAAGTTGAGCCTAGGAATGTGGCCATCCATGGCTGTGCTCCACTATGGACATTTCCACGTCAAACCCTCTGGGCTCTACACCAGCTGGAGTGCTGTCCCTCCCAATTCTCTAAATAACTTTCTCTGCCAAATCAACTGTCCATGGTAGGGGAGGGGTCTCCTCCTGTCAGAATTCCAGAAGCCCATTGTAGAGCGTGTTGCTCCTTGCCAGTTCCACTCACTCATTTCCCCAGAGTTGTTGGAGGCCAAGAACAAGTTCTGGTGCACTGTAGCCCTGTGCATTGTTCTCAGCTTCCTCCTTTTTCAGCCAAGCTTCTATGTCTTCCCTCTGTCCACTCTTTTTTTTTTTTTCTTTTTTTTTTTATTTTATTTTATTTTATTTTATTTTATTGCATATTAGGTTTCGGGGTATATGTGATGAACATGCAAGATTGTTGCATAGGTACACACATGGCAGTGTGGTTTGCTGCCTTCCGTCCCCTCACCTGTATCTGTCATTTCTCCCCATGCAATCTCTTCCCACTTCCCCACCCCCCACCACTCACCCATTCCCCCCAACGGACCCCAGTGTGTAGTGCTCCCCTCCCTGTGTCCTTGTGTTCTCATTGTTCAGCACCCGCCTATGAGTGAGAATATATGGTGTTTGATTTTCTGCTCTTGTGTCAGTTTGCTGAGAATGATGGTTTCCAGGTTCATCCATGTCCCTACAAAGGACGTGAACTCATCCTTTTTGATGGCTGCGTAATATTCCATGGTGTATATGTACCACATTTTCCCTATCCAGTCTATCATCGTTGGGCATTTGGGTTGGTTCCAGGTCTTTGCTATTGTAAACAGTGCTGCAATGAACATTCGTGTGCACGTGTCCTTGTAGTAGAATGATTTATAATCCTTTGGATATATACCCAGTAATGGGATTGCTGGGTCAAATGGGATTTCTATTTTTAGGTCCTTGAGGAATTGCCACACTGCCTTCCACAATGGTTGAACTAATTTACATTCCCACCAACAGTGTAGAAGTTTTCCTATTTCTCCACATCCTCTCCAGCATCTGTTGTTTCCCGATTTTTTAATGATCGCCATTCTAACTGGTGTGAGATGGTATCTCAATGTGGTTTTGATTTGCATTTCTCTGATGACCAGTGATGATGAGCATTTTTTCATATGTTTGTTGGCCTCCTGTATGTCTTCTTTTGTAAAGTATCTGTTCATGTCCTTTGCCCATTTTTGAATGGGCTTGTTTGTTTTTTTCTTGTAGATCTGCTTTAGTTCTTTGTAAATTCTGGATATCAGCCCCTTGTCAGATGGGTAGGCTGCAAAAATTTTTTCCCATTCTGTTGGTTGCCGATTCACTCTACTGACTGTTTCTTTTGCCGTGCAGAAGCTGTGGAGTTTGATTAGGTCCCATTTGTCTATTTTGGCTTTTGTTGCCATTGCTTTTGGCGTTTTGATCATGAAGTCCTTGCCTACACCTATGTCCTGAATGGTTTTGCCTAGATTTTCCTCTAAGGTTTTTATGGTGTTAGGTCTGATGTTTAAGTCTTTAATCCATCTGGAGTTAATTTTGGTGTAAGGTGTCAGGAAGGGGTCCTGTTTCTGCTTTCTGCACATGGCTAGCCAGTTTTCCCAACACCATTTATTAAACAGGGAGTCCTTTCCCCATTGCTTGTTTTTGTCAGGTTTGTCGAAGATCAGATGGTTGTGGGTATGTTGTATTTCCTCTGAGGCCTCTGTTCTGTTCCATTGGTCTATATCTCTGTTTTGGTACCAGTACCATGCTGTTTTGATTACTGTAGCCTTGTAGTATAGTTTGAAGTCCGGTAGTGTGATGCCTCCTGCTTTGTTCTTTTTGCTTAGAGTTGACTTGGCTATGCGGGCTCTCTTTTGGTTCCATATGAAGTTTAAGGTGTTTTTTTCCAGTTCTGTGAAGAAGGTCATTGGTAGCTTGATGGGAATAGCGTTGAATCTGTAAATTACTTTGGGCAGTATGGCCATTTTCACAATGTTGATTCTTCCTAACCATGAACATGGAATGTTTCTCCATCTGTTTGTATCCTCTCTTATTTCATTGAGCAATGGCTTGTAGTTCTCCTTGAAGAGGTCCTTTACGTTCCTTGTTAGTTGTATTCCTAGGTACTTTATTCTCTTTGTAGCAATTGTGAATGGCAGTTCGTTCTTCATTTGGCTCTCTTGAAGTCTATTACTGGTGTACAGGAATGCTTGTGATTTTTGCACGTTGATTTTGTATCCTGAGACTTTGCTGAAGTTGTTTATCAGTTTCAGGAGACTTTGGGCTGAGATGATGGGGTCTTCCAGATATACAATCATGTCATCTGCAAATAGAGACAATTTGATTTCCTCCTTTCCAATTTGAATACCCTTTATTTCTTTTTCTTGCCTGATTGCTCTGGCTAGAACTTCCAGTACTATATTGAATAGGAGTGGTGAGAGAGGGCATCCTTGTCTAGTGCCAGATTTCAAAGGGAATGCTTGCAGTTTTTGCCCATTCAGTATGATATTGGCTGTTGGTTTGTCGTAAATAGCTTTTATTGTTTTGAGATACGTTCCATCAATAACTAGTTTATTGAGGGTTTTTAGCATAAAGGGTTGTTGAATTTTGTCAAAAGCCTTCTCTTCATCAATTGAGATAATCATGTGGTTTTTGTCTTTGGTTCTGTTTATGCGGTGAATTACGTTTATGGACTTCCGTATGTTGAACCAGCCTTGCATCCCCGGGATGAATCCTACTTGATCATGGTGGATGAGCTTTTTGATATGCTGTTGCAATCGGTTTGCCAGTATTTTATTGAAGATTTTTGCATCTATGTTCATCATGGATATTGGCCTGAAATTTTCTTTTCTTGTTGAGTCTCTGCCGGGTTTTGGTATCAGGATGATGTTTGTCTCGTAAAATGATTTGGGAAGGATTCCCTCTTTTGGGATTGTCTGGAATAGTTTCAGAAGGAATGGTATCAGCTCCTCTTTGTATATCTGGTAGAATTCGGCTGTGAACCCATCTGGACCTGGGCTTTTTTTGGGTGGTGGGCTCTTTATTGCTGCCTCGACTTCAGACCATGTTATTGGTCTATTCAGGGTTTCGGCTTCTTCCAGGTTTAGGCTTGGGAGGGTGCAGGTGTCCAGATATTTATCCATTTCTTCCAGGTTTACTAGTTTATGTGCATAGAGTTGTTTGTAATAATCTCTGATGATGGTTTGGATTTCTGTGGAATCTGTGGTGATATCCCCTTTATCGTTTTTTATTGCATCAATTTGGTTATTCTCTCTTTTCTTTTTTATTAATCTGGCTAGTGGTCTGTCTATTTTGTTGATCTTTTCAAAAAACCAGCTCCTGGATTTATTGATTTTTTGAAGAGTTTTTTGTGTCTCTATTTCCTTCAGTTCTGCTCTGATCTTAGATATTTCCTGTCTTCTGCTAGGTTTTGAGTTTTTTTGATCTTGCTTCTCTAGCTCTTTCAATTTTGATGATAGGGTGTCAATTTTCGACCTCTCCTTTCTTCTCATGTGGGCACTCATTGCTATATATTTTCCTCTAGAGACTGCTTTAAATGTGTCCCAGAGATTCTGGTATGTTGTGTCTTCGTTCTCATTGGTTTCGAAGAACATCTTTATTTCTGCCTTCATTTCATTGTTTATCCAGTCAACATTCAAGAGCAAGTTGTTCAGTTTCCATGAAGCTGTGTGATTCTGAGTTAGTTTCTGCATTCTGAGTTCTAACTCGATTGCACTGTGGTCTGAGAGACTGTTTGTTATGATTTCCGTTCTTTTGCATTTGCTGAGGAGTGATTTACTGCCAATTATGTGGTCAATTTTAGAGTAGGTGTGATGTGGTGCTGAGAAGAATGTATATTCTGTGGATTTGGGGTGGAGAGTTCTGTAAATGTCTATTAGGTTTGCTTGTTCCAGGTCTGTGTTCAGGTCCTGGATATCCTTGTTGATTTTCTGTCTGGATGATCTGTCTAATATTGACAGTGGGGTGTTAAAGTCTCCCACTATTATTGTGTGGGAGTCTAAGTCTCTTTGTAGGTCATTAAGAACTTGCCTTATGTATCTGGGTGCTCCTGTATTGGGTGCGTATATATTTAGGATCGTTAGCTCTTCTTGTTGCAGTGATCCTTTTACCATTATGTAATGTCCTTCTTTGTCTCTTTTGATCTTTGTTGCTTTAAAGTCTATTTTATCAGAGATGAGAATTGCAACTCCTGCCGTTTTTTGCTCTCCATTTGCTTGGTAGATCTTCCTCCATCCCTTTATTTTGAGCCTTTGTGTATCCTTGCATGTAAGATGGGTTTCCTGGATACAGCACACTGATGGGTTTTGGCTTTTTATCCAGTTTGCCAGTCTGTGTCTTTTGATTGGGGCATTTAGTCCATTGACATTTAGGGATAGTATTGTTATGTGTGATTTTGATACTGTCATTTTGATGCTACCTGGCTGTTTTGTTGGTTAGTTGATGCAGATTCTTGATTGTGTTGATGCTCTTTTACCATTTGGTGTGTTTTTGGAGTGCCTGGTACTGGTTGTTCCTTTATAAGTGTAGAGCCTCTTTCTGGAGTTCTTGTAGAGCAGGTTTCGTGGTGATGAAATCTCTGAGCGCTTGCTTGTTCACAAAGGATTTTATTTTTCCTTCGCTTATGAAGCTTAGTTTGGCTGGATAGGAGATTCTGGGTTGAAAGTTCTTTTCTTTAAGGATGTTGAATATTGGCCCCCAATCTCTTCTGGCTTGTAGGGTTTCTGCTGAGAGATCTGCTGTGAGTCTAATGGGCTTCCCTTTGTGGGTAACCCGACCTTTCTCTCTGGCTGCCCTTAGCATTTTCTCTTTCATTTCAACCTTGGTGAATCTGACGATTATGTGCCTTGGGGTTGCTCTTCTTGCGGAATATCTTTGTGGTGTTCTCTGTATTTCCTGGATTTGAATATTGGTCTGCCTTGCTAGGTTGGGGAAGTTTTCCCGGATAATATCCTGAAGAGTATTTTCCAGCTTGGATTCATTCTCTTCATCACATTCAGGTACACCTATCAGACGTAGATTAGGTCTTTTCACATAGTCCCACATTTCTTGAAGATTTTGTTCATTCCTTTTTGAGCTTTTTTCTCTGTTCTTGCCTTCTCTTTTTATTTCATTGAGTTAATCTTCGACCTCTGATATCCTTTCTTCTGCTTGGTCAATTCGGCTGTTGAAACTTGTGCATGCTTCACGAAGTTCTCGCGTTGCGTTTTTCAGCTCCATCAATTCACTTATACTCCTCTCTATGCTGTCCATTCTCGTCAGCAGTTCGTCCAATCTTTTTTCAAGGTTCCTATTATCTTTGTGTGCGGTTAGAACATGTTCTTTTAGCTCGCTGTAGTTTCTTACTACCCACCTTCTGAAGTCTGATTCTGTCATTTCATCACGCTCCTTCTCCATCCAGTCTGGTTCCCTTGCTGGTGAGGAGTTGTGATCCCTTTTAGGAGGAGAGGTGTTCTGGTTTCAGGAGTTTTCATCCTTTTTACGCTGGTTTCTTCCCATTTTTGTGGGTTTATCCACCTGTTGTCTGTCTCTGTCCCAGGGAGTTGGAGCTTTATGAGTTTCCCTTGCACTACTGCCTTTTTTGCTTTTTCTTTCAGGTCTGACCCTCCCAGCTAGCAGCACACCTAGCCACTGCCTGCCTGCAGGGGCTTTGCTGAGCTGCTGTGGGCTCCGCCCAGCTGCCCTGAGCTCTTCCCTGTAGTCCTTTTTATATGGGCGTAGTTAGAACTGTCTCGGCAACGGTGGCCCCGCCTCTGTTATGGTGGACTCTCTCTGTTGTGGGAGGTTGCCTCGGCGAAGGCGGGTTGCCTTGGCAACGGGGGCCTGCCTCCGTAGCGGTGGAGAGTCTCAGTAATGGCGGAAGCCCCTCCCCCACCGAGCCGGGCCGTCCAGGTTCAGCTGTGCTTGGTTTGAAGGGCTCAACCCAGAGGGTTTCCAATTACTGTTTTTGTTTTCGTTGTTGTTGGGGGTGGAAGGCTGGGACCAACCGAGCCTGATCACCTGGCTCCCTGACTCAGATTCTTTTCTTTTAAGTTTAACGACCCCGAGTTCCGGTCGCTTGTTGAAAAGGCGCCGGGATCTCCCGTACTGCGACTCACGGAGTCGGCTCGAACTGCGGCGCCGGCTCCTGGCGGATTTTTTGCCTAGGAATCTCCTGGCCTGACTCGCTCTTTCAGATGAATGGCCCACTCTGCCGTCTCAGGGCTCTGCTCGCCAGCTAAGAGGGCTCCCAGACCAGTGGTTTTTGTACGGAGAACCGCAGCAACAGGGAGTGGTCACAGCAGCCGCGCGGGCGGAATCAGCCCCACAGGGGCCAAAACAGCCACACCGGCTGGGACTGCGACACTGGCGACCCCTCTGCCTGGGTATCTCCTGGTCTGTGGGCAATAAGAGTTCGTCTGTAAATGCGGCGTTCACTCACCCTCTGCACTTTCACTGGGAGCTGAAGTCCTGAGCTGTTCTTAGGCGGCCATCTTCCCAGCATCCTCTCGCCCTCTGTCCACTCTTAATGCCATACCTCTGAAGATCTGTTAGGAGTGTACCAGTTGCCCTGGTCCCTCAGTGGCAGCTGGTTCACCTGGCTGTATCTAGTCAGTCATCTTACCCAGCTTCTCCAGTATTACAACATTTTGTTTTGTCTATATGTTTACTTTTGGCAGTAGAGGTTATACTTTTATTTGTCTTTGTGCTGTTTTCTATTTATATCAACTTTTATGTCAACTTCAAAGAACTCACTTTAGCATTTTTCACCACATCTATTGGTGATGAACTCTCACTGCTTTTGTTTATATGGGAAATTATTTCCTTTTTATTTAGAAAGACAGTTTTTCTGGATATATTGTTGGCTAACATTTTTTTTTTATTACTTCAAATCTATCATATAATTCCTTTCTGCCCTGAAATATTTCTGTTGATGAATCTACTGATAGTTTTATGGGACTCTCTTGTATATCATGAGTCGCGTCTTCTTTCAAAAATTTCCCTTTGTCTTTGACATTTGACAATTTAGTCATAATGTAGTCAGTTTGAATTCCTTTGGGTTCCTCTTAGTTGGGTTCTGTTGGGCTTCTTGAGTTTGGATGTCCATATTATTTCTGGGATATTTAGGCCCTTATTTCTTTAAATAAATGTTCTGTCTCTTTTTCTCTCTTTCTTTTAATATCATATTGCATATATTGGTCCACTTAATTTTGTCCCTTAAGTCCTTTTAGACTTTCTGCACTCCTTTTTATTTTTTTTTTTTGAGATGGAGCTTCACTCTTGTTACCCAGGCTGGAGTGCAGTGGTGCGATCTCGGCTCACCGCAACCTCCGCCTCCTGGGTTCAGGCAATTCTTCTGCCTCAGCCTCCTGAGTAGCTGGGATTACAGGCACACGCCACCATGCCCAGCTAATTTTTTGTATTTTTAGTAGAGACGGGGTTTCACCATGTTGACCAGGATGGTCTCGATCTCTTGACCTCGTGATCCACCCGCCTCGGCCTCCCAAAGTGCTGGGATTACAGGCTTGAGCCACCGCGCCCGGCTTACTTCTTTTTGTTTCTCTGACTAATAATTTCAAATTACCTGGATTCAAATTTGCTTCTTCTTTCTTCTGGTTGATTAAGTGTGCTGTTGAAACTGTCTAGTGAAATTTTCAGTTTACTTATTGTATTATTTAGCTTAAAATTTTCTGTTTGGCTCTTTTTATGTTTTATGTTGATTTGTAGTTTTCATTTTATTCATGTATTATATTTTTTTCTGAGCTTGTTGAGCATCTTTATGATGGATATTTGAATTATTTGTCAGATAATTCATATACCTCCTTTACTTTAGGGTCAGTTCCTGGAGACTTGTTTTGTTGTTTTGGATTTGTGCCATGTTTCCTTGTTTCTTTGTTTGCTTTGTACCTTTGTGTTGTATCCATGCATTTAAGAAAATGGCCATTTCTCCAAGTCTTTATAGATTAACTTTGTACAAGGAAAGCCCTTCACAAATCAGCCTAATTAGAGATTCTGGGGTCCTCTTAGATATTTTCTGTGCATATTTCTTCTCTGGATTTGTGTATGCAAATTTTTAATTAAAAGAGATTTGCTAGTTCACATCTCCCTTTAGTTCTTAGTGTCCCCAAAACTTCTAGAGTATACTGAACCATATCAGTGATTTTAATCCAGTAAAATAGATTAAAGTCTGTTTGAAAGTAAAACAAGTTTCTTGGTCAGACCCCAAAAAGCTATAACATTGAACACACACTTTACTCTTCTGCCTCCCCTCCCAGATGGAGAAACCTTTGAGCTATGTTAACCTCCATCTTCTCTACTGCATGTCCTGTGGAATAGCAGCAAATCACTCACATCTCTTTTGTTTTCAGCATTCCTCAGACATCTAGAGTATGACAGCCCTGTCAGCCTTCTGAGACAGATGAGACACAAACCTATTTCTCGAGCAGTTCCCCCAAAAAGACAGAATGTGGGACACAGGCCACAACCTTTTCCCTTTCTAGAGAGAAGCTGAGACTTGGGAGTTTTCACCCTCTGATTCTATGCCAAGCTGGGAGGAGGGATTATGGTGAGTGAGTGCTTTTTGTCTAAACTTTCACCCTTGTTCTCAGTAACCTTAAACCTAGCACACTTTTTCATGAGTGTCCAGATACAGGAAAGACAGAAATTATTTCCTCAGCTTTCCTCCCCAAAAAATCTTCATGTTGGACATATGTTTTAACCTTCTTCTTTTCCTCTCTAGGAAGAAGACAAGAATTGGGAGTTTTCTTCTGATCATGCTATGCTGAGTTGGGCAGAGAGACCATGGCAAGTGAGTACCATGAATTTTCCTACCAGCTTCAGTGTGGTTGGTTTTTAGCTTGTCTGTGATGCAGGAACCTTTTAACTAGTTTCTGGATTTCTCTTTAAGAGAGTTGATCTATGTATTTCTGCTTGTTGAATTGGTGCCCCTTGGGGAAAGAAAGTTCTCTGAGTTTCTTTCTATTCTTTCTGCCATCTTGCTGACATTACCAGTCTCTAATTTATTATTTGTTTTCTTTTGTTTCTTCTCTTCTTCCTTTTTTTTTTTTTTTAAGACAGGGTCTTGCTCTTTTACCTAGGCTGCTGGAGTTCACTGGTACAATCAGATCATTGCAGCCCTGAACTCCTGGGCTCAAGTGACCCTGTAGCTAAGACTACAGGCATGTGCCACCACACCTGGCTTTTTGTTTTATTGTTGTAGAGATCAGATCTCACCACGTTAGCCAGGCTGGTCTTGAACTCCTGGCTGCAAACAATCCTTCCACCTCAGTCTTCCAAAGCACTGTTATTACAGGAATGAGCTACCATGCCTGGCTTTTTGCCTCTGTTTTTTGTTATTATTCAAATACTATTTCAGCCACACATTCTTTCTCATCTCCAGCTGGAATTCTGTATAACATTTATTTGTTCTATCTTTATTGTTCCACAGATCCCTGAGGCTCTCTCTCTCTCTCTTTTTTTTTTTTCAAATACTATTTTCTCTTTGTTTGGATTGAGGAAGTTTTGTTCATATATCTTTAACTTAACTGATTCTGTTGTTTCTCACCTCTAATCTAGTATTGAATCCATCTGGTGAGTTTTTAATTTAATTTTGGCTGTTGTATTTTTTAATTCTATAATTTACATTGGATTCTTTTTAAAAAATAAATCCTATATCTTTGTTTGCATTTGTTTAAAGATATTTTTAACTACTTGTTGAAGCAGCTTTTATGACAGCAGTTTTAGCACCTTTATTAGATGACTCCAACATTAGTGTAATCTTGGTATTAGTGTCAGTTAATTGTATTTTCTCAGTCAAATTGTCATTTTCCTAGTTCTTTGCATAAGGAGTGATTTTCCATTTCATCATGGATATTTTGGTTACTATTTAGGAATCTCTTGATCCTGTTTAAATCTTCTGTTTTAGCAAGCAATGATCCTTTTTAGGTTTAGAATATAGGTTCTGGCCTACTATTGTGGTGTTTAAACTAATGACAAGTTAGTTTTCAGAGCCATTTTAATGCCATTATGATATGTTTTGTCCTTCTGATGCTGCTGTGGCTCCCATTGATTCCCTATTAGTGCCATCTGCCATGGTACAGAGTACTCTTCTGGGCCACCTGGTGTCCTTGAGTCACCTTATCCTGCAGAGTTTGAGGCAGAAGCCACTGGGACTGGGTTTTCTTGTGCCAGTTAATAGAGGACTAGGAAATGGTGGTGTCCTCCTGGGTTTGGAATGAAAATTCAGTGGGACCAGCCTTTCTCTGCTTCCACTGCAAGTAAACCAGCCTGCAAGTGCTACAGGTGTTGAGCCAGGCTTGAGTTGAACTGCTGGAGCTTCTCTGCTACTTCCATGAGCTATCAGTGTTCTAGCTGTGGATCAGGAGTTAAGATGGCACATCAGGGTTTGGAAGCTACTTATGTGAGCATATCAGTTCACATGCTGATTTTCTTGTCTTGGGTGGAAGTTGGATCTTCCAGGACCTTTGCAGCTGCCTCTCTGTGCAAATCAGGTTATCCTCAGGAACCTTGGTTGTAGAACAGGAGTTGGGGCTCTCCACTAAGGTCCCTGTTGGGCTTTTTACCAGAACTTAGGCCAGAGAAAGCAGGGTTACATTTGTTTTTGTTTTTGTTGTTGTCATTGTTGTTGTTTATGCCTGTTGGCAGTTCTGTATTGCAGGTCTCCCCAGTGCCTTGTTTGGGATATTTAGCAAGTAAAAAGAAAACTCAGGGAACTCATAGCACTTTTATTCCTCAAATCTTTAGGTTGCTAATTCATATACTTTCTTACCATATTTCAGAGTCCTTTCATTATTTCTGTTCAGTAATTTTCAGAGTTTTTAGTTGAATTTAGAGGGTGGTAGCATGGTAAAGTAAGTCTACAGCATCTTGTTCCAGAGATTCTGGACATATTTTAATGGTAAAAGTAACAATATTTGGTGATGGATTGCATTTTGGATGTGAGAGAAAGAGATTCAATGGTTGTTTCAAGGATTTTATCCTAAGCAACAAAGTTAGTGGTGGCACCATCTACCAAGAAGGGAAACACTGGAGGAAAACCAGGTTTGGTGGGATTAGGGCTGGGAATTAAGAGTTTGTTATGTTTGAGATATGTGAGTAATAATGTGTAATACAAAGTTGGTTTTACCAATATGTATTTCAAGGGTGGAGATATAAGTTTGGAAGTCATCAGATTATAAATTGTAAATAAAGTTATGAGACTCAGTACAATGACTTAGTGAATGAGTATAGATAGAGAAGAGAATAAGTCCAAGGACCAGCTCTGGAACATTCCAACATTTATAGTTCAGGAAGTAAAATAATCTAATGAAAAAGATGAGAACAAGTAGGTGGTAAGGTAGGAGGAACATAAGAAGAAATTATTGTCATGAAATCCAAGTGAAGTAGATATTTCCAGAATGAGTGCATAACCAATTGTCACAAATGTTGCTGAGAGATCAAGCTAGATGTAGTTTGAAGATTGAATATAAGATTTGGCAATATGGAGATTATCAGTGATCTTAGTGAGAGAGATGTCAGTGGAGCCTTGAAATCAAAGTGATTGAAGTGTGTTCAGGAGAGTGACAATACATGGTATGGAGACAGGGAGAACAGATGGCTCTCTTGAGGAATTTTATTTTGTTTTAATTTTTTGGGTACATGGTTGGTGTATATGTACATGGTTGGTGTATTGGGTACATGAGACATTTTGGTATAGACATGTAACACATAGCAATCACATTATAGAAAATGGGTCATCCATATCCTCAAGCATTTATCCTTTGTGTTAAAACAATCCAATAATACTTTTTAAGTTAATTTAAAATGTACAATTAAATTATTATTTGCTATAGTCACCATTTTTTGCTATCAAATATTAGATCTCACTCATTCTTTCTTTCTAATTTTTATACCCATTAGTTATCCCCATTTTGCCCAAAACCCCCCACTACCCTTCTTGGCCTCTGGTAATCATCCTTCTACTCTCTATCTCCACAAGTTCAATTGTAGATCCCACAAATAAGTGAAAATATGTGATATTTCTCTTTCTGCACCTGACTTCACATTACATAATGACTGTGTCATGTGGTTTGAGTGCCAACTGAGTGGCAGTACAAGAGAACACGAGGTAGACTTGTAAGGTTTTTGACTTCAGTCTCTAACACTGGGATGGCACCTCTGGACTCATCTGGGACCTGAGGGACCTCACTGCCCTGAAGGAAAAAATACAGGCCTGGCCTGGCTTGCTTTGCCACCCTCTGATTAAGGAGCCCCAAGACCTGTAGTGAACATAGGCAGTAGCCAAGGAATGGTTACATCAGGCCTTGGGCAAGACCTAGTGCTGTACTGGATTCAGATCTGACCCAGCACAGTCAAAGTGGTAGTGACCACAGGGGTGCTTATGTCATTCCACCTCTACTATAGGTTGCTCAGAGTTCAGAAAGAGACTCTGTGTGGGAGAAAGAAAGGGAAGAGTGCAAGCATTCGCCTGGTAATCTAAAGAATTTTTCTGAATTTTGTCCAAGACCATCAAGGCAGTACCTCTATAAGTCTGCAAGAACCACTGTGTTACTGGGCTGGAGTTACCCACAAAAGCAGATACGGATTAGAACACAACATGTAAATACTTTCAAATATCTGAAAAGCCTTCCCAAGAAGGAAAAGTACAAAATAGCTTATACAGTGAAGACTACAATAAATCCTTAGCTCTTCAATATCCAAACACCAAAGAAAATATACTAGCATTAACACTACCCAGGAAAACATGACCTCACCAAGTGAACTAATTAAGCTACCAAGGGCTAATCCCAATAAACAGAGATATATGATCTTTCAGACAGATAATTCAAAATAACTGTGTTGAGGAAACTAATAGAAAAATTCAAGATAACACAGAGTTGGAATTCAGATTTCTCTCATATATATTTAACAAAGAGATTAAAATAATTTTTAAAAATTAAGCAGAAATTCTGGAGCTGAAAAATTCAGTTGACATACTGAAGACTGCATCAGAGTCTCTCAACAGCATAATTGACCAAACAGAAAAAAGAGTAATGAGCTTGAAGACAGACTTTTTGAAAATACAGTTAGAGGTAACAAAAGAAAAAAGAGTAAAATCAATGAAGCACATGTATAGAATCTAGAAAATATCCTCAAAGGGGCAAATCTAAGAGTTATTGACCTTAAATAAGAAATAGAGAAAGAAAGAGATAGGGGTAGAAAGTTTATTCAGAGATAATAACAGAGAATTCCCAAAGCTAGAAAAAAGATATCATAAGAAGTTTATAGATTACCAAATAGATTTAACTGAAAGAAGACTACCTCAAGGCATTTAATTATCCAACTCCCAAAGGTCTAGGATGAAGAAAAAATTCTAAAAGCAGCAAGAGAAAAGAAACAACATACAGTGGAATGTCCAAATATCTGGCAGTAGATATTTCAGTAGAAACCTTACAGACTAGGAAAGAGGGCATGATATGTTAGAAGTGCTAAAGAAAAACAAAATATAAAATAAAAATAAAACTCTCATTTTATAATAGTATATCTGGTGAAAATATCCTTCAAACGTGAAGGAGAAATAGACTTTTGAGCAGTGCAGCTATGGTGGTGGCAGAGGTGGCAGCGGTTGCGATTTGGAGCCATTGAGATGCCTCTGTGGCTGCTCGTGGCACAAGTGGCTTGCGTGCATGTGCGTATAGGCGTCTGGCCAGTCACCTCAGCCTTGGCATCCACGGCCCCAGCAGATATGTCCAGAAGCCCCAAGGCATCCTCCCCGACCCACTGGCCCAGGAGCACGGCTTGCTTCTGCCGCCTGCATCCTCATGCTGCTGCATCTCCGGACCACCTCCCGGGCTTTGGACCCCCAGCTGCTCCCCTGAAACATGACTCATGATTTCAAATCTGGAGACCTCATTTTCACCAAGATGAAAGGTTATCGCCATTGATCAGCTTGAGTAGATGAAGTTTATGATGGAGCTATAAAGCCACCTACAAAAACTACCCATTTTCTTTTTTGGAACCCATGAGACTGCTTTTTTAGGACCAAAGGATATATTTCCTTACTTCAAAAATAAAGAAAAGTATGACAAACCAAATAAAAGAAAAGGTTTTAATGAAGATTTATGGGCGATAGATAATAATCTGAAAGTGATATTTTCAAGTCAACAGGCAGCAACTAAACAATCAAATGCATCATCTGATGTTGAAGTTGAAGAAAAGGAAGCCAGTGTTTCAAAGGAAGATACCACGAAGTAAAGGCCAGCCATGAGGATGTGACTAAAGCAGTTGACATAATTACTCCGAAAGCTGCCAAAGGAGAGAGAAAGAGAAAGACAGAAAAACAAGTAGAAACTGAGAAGGCAGGAGTAGTGACAACAGCAACAGCATCTGCTAATCTAAAAGTGAGTCATAAAAGAGTACGACCTGCAGCTACAGAAGTCAAGATTTCAAAACCATGAGGCAGACCCAAAGTGGTTAAACAGTTCTGTCCTATAGAGAGTGGCATTGTTAATGAAGAGGACAAAAGAAAAAGGGTCAAGAGGAAAAACAACCTAAAAAGCAGCTTAAGAAGGAGGAAGAGGGCCAGATGGAAGAAGATAAGCCAAGAAAAGAGCCAGACAAAAAAGAGGGGAAGAAAGAAGTTGAATCAAAAAGGAAAAATTTAGCTAAAGCAGGGGTTACATCAACCTCTGATTCTGAAGAAGGATATGATCCAGAAGGTGAAAAGAAGAGAAAAGGTGGGAGGAACTTTCAGACTATTCACAGAAAGAATATGCTGAAAGGCCAACATGAGACAGAAGCAGCAGATCGAAAATGCAAGCAAGAGGAACAAATGGAAACTGAGCAGTGGAATAAAGATGAAGGAAAGAAGCCAGAAGTTAAGAAAGTGGAGAAGTGAGAAACATCAATGGATTCTCGACTTCAAAGGGTATATGCTGAGATTAAAAATTCACTCAAAATTGATAATCTTCATGTGTACAGATGCATTGAGGCCTTCGATTAACTTGCTTCACCTCAGGTCACAATGCAACAAGCTCAGAAACACACAGAGATGATTACTACACTGAAAAAAATACAGCGATTCAAAGTTAGGTTATCATGGAAAAGTCTACAATGTTGTATAACAAGTTTAAGAAACATGTTTTTGGTTGGTGAGGGCAATTCTGTGATCACACAAGTGCTGAATAAATCTCTTTCTGAGCAACAACAGCATGAAGGAGTGAATAAAACCAAAGATCAAGGGAAGAAAGGGCCAAACAAAAGGCTAGAAAGGGGAAAAACGGGGTCAAAGACTCTAAATGGGGAATCTGATGCTCAAGGCGGTAACCAGCCACAACATAACGGCGAGAGTAATGAAGAGAGCTAAGACAACCATGAAGCCAGCATGAAGAAAAAGCCATCCAGTGAAGAGAGAGATACTGAAATATCTCTGAAGGATTCTACACTAGATAACTAAGTTGACATATCTGGAATATAGAGAACACTTGAGAAGTTTGTAATGGTTTTCATTTGAAATAGACTGATGTAAGTTTTAAATTTTTATAAGCATAGATTTTGATGTTGAAAACTTGTTTTGAGGGACAAAATCCCTTTATCATTGTTTTAAAGTAACTAAACATTATCTCTAAGTGTACTTGTGCAGTATTAACAGCTACATTATACAGTAAATGTGAGGTAAAATCCATTTAGAAAATGTTAAACTGCTTTTCCAGACGTGGTTGTAGCATATTTTAAATTAGTGTGTATATTTTATTGTATAATTGATAGTAGAACAAAGTTATATTTTTTAAACTGCTACTTATATAAACCTTTCCTCATTTCCCAAATACCGTGGGTTTTGTGCATAGTTTTTACAAACCTTGGATTTACCAGACTGTCTTGTCACTGTTTGTGGGTTTTGTAGAAATTGAGCATTTTTATGGTAGATAAACTGTTACTTCTATAAAAGTACTCCTCTTTTATTAAAAGTTAATTTTAATCTCACAATCTACATTGTGCTACATTATCTGGCTTCTTTGGAACCATGTGTGGTCTGTATTTTTTTTTTTTTTTTTTTTGATATGACAACTGGTTAACCAACGGACACTGAATTGATTGAGAATTGTACAAATTATAAAACTTACGTTAATATTTGAAGGTAATTTTGTTTTGTGGCTGGGCATTCAGTGAAGTCTTATGACTTCTCTGCAGATAACAGACTGGGTATATATAGGAATGAATCTGGCTTTAGGGTTAAATCATTTAAGGTCCTTTTACAGGCAGGCACTTGTAAGTAAAACTGAAAACTAAACAAATTTATTTTTGAGAATGGAGTTTCTATGTTGTTAAAAATGTCTTTAAGAAGTCACTAAATCTTTCTTAATTAGAAGAAAAAAATCCATGATGCTTATACAATAAATACAATAAATGCTATATAAGGAAACTTACCTATTTGAAAGCATGGCTATATTGGAAATTTTATTTTCATTTCTATATTCCAATAATACAAACATTAGTTGTTTCAACATAGTACTTTGATAGTCTTTACATTGACGTGTATGGACTAAATCAGGGTGAAATCAATGTCACAAAATTTAAGATTACATTAACTAAAGGATAGCATTTCGAAAATATTTTGAATATTAGATCATTTGGCATTTTTCAATAAGTAGGCTACTTCTCATGTTTTCAAACTATATGAACATGGAAGAAATGGCTAAAGACCAGCATCTGTTTATGACATTGTATAGTTAACCCTCTGGGATAACTGTTTTCATCTACAGAATTGAACTTTTGTTTTTAAGAGGTCTTACAGTAGAACTAGGAATCACTGTTTTGAGAGAACCTGCATATATACCAGTCATTATTTGTTTGGTCCTTATACAGTTTTAACTTAGATTTATTCTAGTTAGGCCATAAGTTTCAACATTTAAACTTGTTTTGATTAAAGAATTTTTCTATCAAATTCTACTAATAAATTACTTTCTTGCTATTTACAAGAGTAAATGATGGAATGTTGGGTTTGCTGCCAAGGAAATAATTTCTTAGTTAACTGGTCACAGAGGCTGTGTTCTTTTGGGAAACAGGGTAACTATACAGTACGCTTCAGATAATAGGAATAAAGGAAATGTTATTTAGAATAGTATATCTGGTGAAAATATCCTTCAAATGTGAAGGAGAAATAAAGACTTTCCCAGACAAATAAAAGCGAAGGGATTTCACCAATAACAGACCTATCCTACAAGAAATGCTAAAGGGAGTACTTCAACTAGTAAGAAAAAGATGTTAATAAGCAATAAGTAATCACCTGAAGGTACAAAACTCACTGGTAATAGTAAGTATACAGAAAAACAGGCTATTATAACATGTTGTGGTGTGTAAACTACTCATATCTTAAGTACAAAGACTAAATGATGAATCAATAAAAAATAATAACTATAAAAATTTTTTAAGACATAGTACAATAAGATATTAGTAGAAACAGTAAGAAGTTAAAAGCTGGAAACCATCATTCTCAGCAAACTGACACAAGAATAGAAAACCAAACACCACATGTTCTCACTCATAAGTGGGTATTGAACAATGAGAACACATGAAGACAGGGAGGGGAACATCAGACACTGGGGCCTGTTGGGGGATGGAGGGCTAGGGGAGGGATAGCAGGGGGTGGGGGGTTAAGGGAGGGATATCATTGTACAATAGGAAATACCTAATGTAGATGATGGGGTGATGGATGCAGCAAACTACTGTAGCACGAGTATGACTATGTAACAAATCTGCACGTTCTGCACACGTACCACAGAACTTAAAGCATAATAAAAATATATATAAGTTCTAAAAAGTTAAAAAACAGGGGGACAAAGTTAGTTCTTAGACTTTCTATTAATTTTCTTTTTGCTTTTTTTAATGCAAAGACTATTATGTAGTTATCAGGTTAGAATAATGGGTTATAAGATAGTTTTGCAAGCTTTAAAACTTGGACAAACCCCAAGCCAAAAAACATACAGATACATAAAAAAATAAAAATAAATAAATACAGTAAGTTATATCACCAGAGAAAGTCACCTTCAGTAAAGAAAGACAGCAAGAAAAGAAAGAGGAAAGTGAAGATCACAGGACAACCAGAAAACAAATATCAAACTAGCATGAGTGAATTCTTGTTTATCAATAGTAACATCAAATGTAAATGGAATAAACTCCTCCATCAAAACATATAGATTAGCTGATTGGATGAAAAAAGAAGACCCATTGATCTGTTGCCTACATGAAACACACATTACCTACAAAGACACACAGTCTGAAAATGATGAGATGGAAAAAGATATTCAATGTCAATGGAAGCCAAAAAAAAAAAAAAAAAAAAAAAGCAGGAATAGCTATAATCATATCAGACAAAATAGATTTCAATATTAAAACTATAAGAAGAAATCCAGATCACTATAAAATGATAAAGAGGTCAAATCAACAAGATGATGTAACAATTTAAAGCATATATGGGCCCAACAATGGAGCATCCAGGTATATAAAGCAAATATTATTAGTGCTAAAGAGAGAGATAGACCTCAATACAATAATAGCTGGAGACTTCAACACTCCACTTCCAGCAGTGGATAGATTTTTCCAGACAGAAAGTCAACAAAACATGATCAGACTTAATCTAAACTGTAGACCAAATGGATCTAATAAATGTTTACAGAAGTTATCATCTGGTGGCTGCAGAATACACACTCTTTTTCTCATCACATGGAGTATTCTCAAAGATAGACCATAAGTTTCATCACAAAACAAGTCTCAACAAATTGAAATAATATCAAATATCTTCTCTGACCACAATGAAATAAAACTAATTATTAATAACAAGAGGAATTTGGGAAACTACACAGGTACATGGAAATTTAAAAATGTGCTTCTGAATGACCAAAGGTCAATGAAGAAATTAAGAAGGCAATTGAAAAATATGTTAAAACAAATGAAAATGGAAACACAACATACCAAAACTTATGTGATACAGCAAAAGCAGTCCTAAGAGGGGAGTGCGTATCTGCAAGTGTCTACATCAAAAAGAGGAAAACTTTGAAATAAATAATCTGACAATTCATCTTAAAGGACTAGAAAAGCAAGTACAAACCAAAGCCAAAATTAGTAGAATAAAATTAATAATAAAGATCAGAGTAGAAATGAATGAAATTAAATGAAAAAAAAAAAACAATAGAAAAGATCTAGGAAACAGAAAGTTACTTTTTTGAAAAGTTAAACAAAATTTACAAACGTTTAACCAAACTAAGAAGAAGTACAGAAGATACAATAAAATCTGAAGTGAAAAAACGGACATTACAACTGATAATACAGAAATTCAAAGGATCATTAGTGGCTATGATGAGCAACTATATTAATGAAATGGAAAATTTAGGAGAAATCAACAATTTCCTAGGCACATACAACTTATCCAGTTTGAACCAGAAAGAAATCCAAAACCTGAACAGACTAATAACAAGCAATGAGATTGAAGCTGTAATAACAAGTCTACCAATAAATAAAAGCCTGAGACCTGATGGCTTCCCTGATGAATTTTACCCAACCTTTAAAGAATGAATACCAGTCCTACTCACACTATTAAAAAAATTAGAGGAAATGGGGAGACTTCCACAGTCATTCTATGAAGTCAGTATTACCCTGTGAAAACCAGACAAAAACGTATCAAAAAAAAAAAAAAAAAAAAAAAAAAAAAAGAAAGAAAGAAAGAAAGAAAATTACAGGTTAATATTGTTGATGAACTTTGGTGTAAAAATCCTCAACAAACTCTAGTAATCCAAATTCAACAATATATTAGTAAGATCATTCATCATGACCAACTCAGATTTATCTTCGGGATGCAAGAATGGTTCAAAACACATATATCTATCAATTACTTACATTATAACAACAGAATGAAGGATAAAAAAATATGGCCATTTCAATTGATATGGGAAGATGTGATAAAATTTAACATCACTTCATGATAGAAACCTGTAAAGAACAAGGGATAGAAGGAACTTACCTCAAAATAATAAAAGCCATATATGACAGACCCAAAGCTGGTTTCCTACTAAATGGGGAAAAACTGAAAGCTTTTGCTTCAGGCTCTGGAACACAACAAGGATGCCCACTGCCACCACTGTTACTCAACACAGTATTGGAATTCCTAGCTGGAGCAATGAGACAAGAGAAATATATAAAAGGCATTTAAATTTGAATGGAATAAATCAAATTATCCTTGTTTGCAGATGATATGATCTTATATTTTTCTAAATAAACCTTAAATTAAAACCTAAAATCTTAAAATTCCACAAGAAAACTACTAGAAATGATGAAAAAGCAAAGTTGCAGGACACAAAATCGACATAACAACACCCAGGAGCAGTTCTATATGTCAGCAGTGAACAATATGAAAAAGAAATTGCAAAATATTTCCATTTGCAATAGCCACAGATAAAATTAAATCCCTTCAATTAACCATAGAAGTGAACGTTTCCTATAATGAAAACTATAAAACACTGATGAAAGAATTTAAAGTGGACACCAAAAAGTGAAAAAAATATTTCATGCTCATGGATTGGAAGAATTAATATTGTTAAAATGTTCACACTGCTCACAGTACTCTACATAGTCAATGCAATCCCTATCAAAATACCAAAGACGTTCTTCACATAATTAGAAAAAACAATCCTAAAGTTTATAAGGCATGACAAAAGACCCAGAATACGCAAAGCTATTCTAAGCAAAAAGCAAAAAACTGGAGGAATTGCACTACCTAACTTCAAATAATATTCCACTACAGAGCCATTGCAACCAAAACACCATGATACTGGCATAAAAACAGGCACACAGACCAATGGAACAGAATAGAGAATCCAGAATTAAATCCATAATATTACACTGAACTCATTTTCAACAAAGGTGCTAAGAACGTATACAGGGGAAAACAGTCTCTTTCATTAATGATGCTGGGAAAACTGGATAACCATATGTAGAAGAATGAAACTAAACCCTTACTCTTGCCATACACAAAAATTAAATTGAAATTGATGAAATACTTAAATCTAAGACCTCAAAATATGAAACTACTACCAGAAAACATTGGGGAAAATCTGCATATATAGAGTTATTAAAATAATAAAATTAGTTAATACAAGCAATATATTTAAAACAGTGTTTGACGTATATACCATAAATATTATTTCTTATGGAACAAACTTTTTAATTCTTTCATCATAGTTATTTCTCCCTAGAAATGCATCAGTTTTTCATTCTTTTTAAATTGTGGAAACAAACTACTGTCTTGTGTTGCTTAATGTTGGCAATATATTCTGAGAAAAGCATTAGTAGACAATTTTGTCATTGTGTATATGATATAGCCTATTGCTCCTAGGCTACAAACCTGTACCACATGTTACTGTTCTGAACACTGTAGGAAGTTGTAACAGAAACATAGAAAAGGAACAATAAAACATAGAAAATGGACATAAAATTTGTATATCTACACATAGAAAAGGGACAATAAAAATATAGTATAAACTTTAAAAATGGTACTCCTCTATAGGATACTTACCATGAATGGAGCTTGCAAGACTAGAAGTGGATCTAGGTGAGTCAATGAGTGAATGGTGAGTGAATGTGAAGACCTGTGGCATTACTGTACACTACTGTAGGGTTTATAAAACACTGTACACTTAAGCTACACTAAACTTATTAAAAATGTTTTTCTTTCTTCAATAAGAATTAATCTTAGTATAACATTTTTATTTTATAAACTTTTACTCTTTTTTAAACTTTTGACTCTTTTGTAATAACATTTATCTTGAAATAAAAGCACATGTACAGTGGTACAAAATATTTTCTTTATATTTTCTTATTCTATAAGCTTTTAAAGTTATTTATTTACATTTTACTTTTTAAGCTTTTTTGTAAAAACTCAGATATAAACACATACATTAGCCTAGGCCAATCAGGGTCAATATAAGCAGTTTTACCCTCTTCCCCCTCTACATCTTTTCCCACTGGAAGGTTTTCAGGGACAACAACACACATCGAGCTATCATATCCTATGATAACAATGCTTTCTTGTGGAATAGCTTCTGAAAGACCTGCCTGAGGCTGTTTTACAGTTAAGTTTTAAAAATAAGTAGATGGGGTACACTATAAATCAATTATAGTAATATAGTAAATACATCAACTAATAAGTCATTTATTGTCAACTATTATGTACTATATGCAATTGTATGTGCTATATACTTTTATATGAGCGGCAGTACAGTAGGTTTGTTTGCACCAGCATTACCACAAACATGTAATACATTGTGCTACAGTGTTGCAGTGGTTATGATGTCATTAGGGAATAGGAATTTTTCACCTCCATTATAATTTTATAGGACCGCTTTTATATATATGGGCTATCATTTACCGAAACATTGTTATGTGGTACATAGTTGTATAATATTGTAAGTGTGATGTAGCTAGGCCTGTTGTCTAATATTCTGCACCCTCTACTTCTTTTGATAAAGACACTAGGATTTTTTTTGTAACCAAGTCACATCAATGATCATATTGATTGCATCTACTAATCTTGTTTTTAAATAAGCTGTTCTTTATCTATGTTTCTTCCCTACTCTCAACTTGAAACAGTTTATTTATTTTTGAAAAAGTTTATATTTTAACCCAGATGGTATCTTTACATTTATACCTTGCAGTTGACTCCAAAAGATATTCAGCCCTACTCCCTGGAACCTGTGAATGTTGCCTTATATAGTAGAAGGGACTCTGTTGGAGAGCCTTTTAAATTAAGGATCTTGAGATTGGGACATTATCCTAGACAACCTGAGTGAGCCCTGATACAATTTGGATATGTATCCTCACCTATATCTCATACTGAATTGTAACCCCCATTATTGGAAGTGGGGCCTGGTGGAAGTGATTGGATCATGAGAGTGGATTTGTCTTGAACGTTTTAGCACTATCCCTTTGTTGCTGTCCTTGCATTAGTGAGTTCTCATGAGATCTTGTTGATTAAAAGTTTTTGGCATCTCTCTGCCTCTCTCTCTCTTGCTCCTGCTTTTGCTATGGAATGTGGCTTCTCCCACTTTGTGTCATGATTATAAGCCTTCTGAGGCTTTCCCAGAGTCAGATGCCTCTCTGCTTCTTTTACAACCTACACAACTGTTAGCCAATGAAACCTCTTTTCTTTATAAATTGTCCAGTCTCAGGTGTTTCTTTATAGCAATGCAAGAATGGACGAATACAGCTATAATGGTGTCATAAATGTCCTTACAAGAGTGAGACAGAAGGAGATGTGTGACCAGAGAAGAAGGCAATGTGGTGACTAAAACACGTTTTGATACTGATGGCTTTGAAGATGGGGGAAGGGGCAAAGGAATGAAGCTCTAGAAGCTAGAAAAGGCAAGAGTTTCTAAAAAGAATGTGGCCCTATTGACACATTAATTTTGGTCAAGTGACATGGATTTTCAATTTCTAACTTCCAGAACAGTAGAATAAGTGTTTATTGTTTGAAGCCACCAAGTTTATGGTAATTTGTTTCAGCAGCCATAGTAAACTAATACATACCTATTATGCTTCCTTTTGTTATTGTAAGCCTATTATTCTAGCCTGTCAAAATTATTTGGTTTATTTTTATTTTTATTTTTTTATTGTACTTAAAATTCTGCAGTACATGTGCAGAACATGCAGGTTTGTAACATTGGTGTACATGTGCCATGGTGGTTGGCTGCATCCCTCACCCCGTCATCCATGTTAGGTATTTCTTCTAATGCTGTTACTACACTAGCCCTTTATCCCCCAACAGTAACCAGTGTGTGATGTTCCCCTCCCTGTGTTCATGTGTTCTCATTGTTCAACTCCCACTTATGAGTGAGAATATGCAGTACTTGGTTTTCAGGCTAACAGTCTATTTGTTGAGTTTTTTTAAAAAACCAGCTCCTTGATTCATTGATTTTGTTGAACAGTTTTTCATGTCTCTGTCTCCTTTAATTCTTCTTTAATCTTAGTTATTTCTTGTCTTCTGCTATCTTTTGAATTTGTTTTTACTTCTCTAGTTCTTTTAATTGTGATGTTAGGTTGTCATTTTTAGATATTTCCTGCTTTCTCTGTTGGGCATTTAGTGCTATAAATTTCCCTCTAGACACTGCTTTAAATGTGTCCCAGTGATTCTGGTATGTTGTGTCTTTATTCTCATTGGTTTCCAAGAACATCTTTATTTCTGTCTTCATTTCCTTATTTCCAGTAGTCATTTAGGAGCAGCTTGTTCAGTTTCCATGTAGGTGTGCAGTTTTCAGTGAGTTTCTTAATTCCAAATTCTAATTTGATTGCACTGTGGTCTGAGAGACTGTTTGTTATGATTTCCATTCTTTTGCATTTGCTGAGGAGTGTTTTACTTCCAATTATGTGGTCAATTTTAGAATAGGTGCAATGTGTTGCTGAGAAAAATGTATATTCAGTTGATTTGGGGTGGAGGATTCCGTAGATGTCCATTAGGTTCGCTTGGTCCAGATCTGAGTTCAAGTCCTGAATATCCTTGTTAATTTTCTGTTTTGTTGATCTGTCTAATATTGACAGTGGGGTGTTAAAGTCTCCCAATATTATTATATGGGAGTCTTAAGTCTCTTTGTAGGTCTCTAAGAACTTGTTTTATGAATCTGGGTGCTTCTGCATGGAGTGTATCTATATTTTGGATAGTTAGCTCTTATTGCATTGATCCATTTACTATTATGTAATACCGTTCTTTGTCTCTTTTGATCTTTGATGATTTAAAGACAGTTTTATCAGAGACTAGGATTGCAACCACTGCTTCTTTTTATTTTCTATTTGCTTGATAAATCTTTCTTCATTCCTTTATTTTGAGCATGTGTGTGTGTTTGCACATGAGATGGGTCTCCTGAATATAGCACTTTCATGGGTCTTGACTATCCAATTTGCCAGCCTGTGTCTTTTAATTGGGACATTTAGCCAATTTATTTATTTATTTATTTTACTGGATCCAAGAGAATATTTATTTGTAATTTTGATACAAACGGCTTTATATTTATACATGTGATTTCCTTTTAAAGCAATTTTTCTGTTATAATTTTTTTATTATACTTTAAGTTCTGGAATACATGTGCAGATCTTGCAGGATTGCTGCATAGGTACACACCTGCCATGGTGGTTTGCTTCTTCAATCCCTCCATCACCTTCCTCAGGCATTTCTTCTTATGTTATTTGTCCCCAACCTCCCTACATTCTGCTATCCCTCCCCTAACCCCTCACTCCCAACAGACCCCACTGTGTGATGTTTCCCTCCCTGTGTCTATGTGTTCTCATTCTTCAACACTCACCTATGAGTGAGAACATGCAGTGTTTGGTTTTCTGTTCTTTTGTCAGTTTGCCGAGAATTATGGTTTCCAGATTCATCCATGCCCCTACAAAGGACATGAACTTATCTTTTTTTATAGCTGCACCAGATTCCATGGTGTATATGTGCCACATTTTCTTTATCCAGTCTATCATTGATGGGCATTTGGGTTGGTTACAGGTCTTTGCTATTGTAAACAGTTCTGCAATGAACATATGTGTGCATGTATCTTTATAATAGAACAATTTATAATCCTTTGGGTATATACCCAATAATGGGATTGCTGGGTCAAATGGTATTTCTATTTCTAGATCCTTGGTCAATCGCCACACTGTCTTCCACAATGGTTGAACTAATTTATACTCCCACCAATAGTGTAAAACTTTTCCTTAAAAAAAAAAAAAAAAGTATTACTATTTTATTTCTCCACATCCTCTCCAATATCTGTTGTTTTCAGAGTTGTCTCCAGATTTTTTAATGATTGCCATTCTAACTGATGTGAGATGGTATCTCAATGTGGGTTTGATTTGCATTTCTCTAATGACCAGTGATGATGAGCATTTTTTTTTTTTTTACTTTTTTTTTTGAGACAGAGTCTCAATCTATCACCAGGCACCAGGCTGGAGTGCAGTGACATGACCTCAGCTCACTGCAACGTTCGCCTCCCAGATTCAAGCAATTCTCCTGCCTCAGCCTTACGAGTAGCTGGAACTACAGGCACGTGCCACCATGCCCAGCTAATTTTTTTTGTATTTTTAGTAGAGATGGGGTTTCACCATGTTGGCCAGGATGGTCTCGATCTCTTGACCTCGTGATCCACCCGCCTTGGCCTCCCAAAATGCTGGATTACAGGCGTGAGTCACCACATCCGGACTGAGCATTTTTTATATGTTTGTTGGCTGCATAAATGTCTTCTTTTGAAAAGTGTCTATTCATATCACTTGCCCACTTTCGGATGGAGTTGTTTGTTTTTTTGTTGTTGTTGTTGTAAATCTGCTTTAGTTCCTTATAGATTCTGGATATTAGTCCTTTGTTAGATAGGTAGCTTGCAAAAATATTTTTCCATTCTGTTGATTGCCAGTTCACTCTGATGATTGTTTCTTTTGCTGTGCAGAAGTTCTTAAGTTTAATTAGATTCCATTTGTCTATTTTGGCTTTTGTTGCCATTGCTTTTTGTGTTTTAGTCATGATGTCCTTGCCTGTGCCTATGTCCTAGGTGTCCTGGTTTTGCCTAGGTGTTCTTCTAGGGTTTTTATGGTGTTAGATCTTATGTTTAAATCTTTGATCCATCTTGAGTTGATTTTAGTGTAAGATGTAAGGAAGGGGTCCAGTTTCAGCTTTCGTCACATGGCTAGACAGTTTTTCCAACACCATTTATTAAACAGGTAATCCTTTTCCCATTGCTTGTGTTTGTCAGTTTTGTCAAAGATCAGATGGTTGTAGATGTCTGGCATTGCTTCTGAGGCCTCTGTTCTATTCCATTGGTCTATATCTCTGTTTTGGTACCAGTGCTATGCTGTTTTGATTACTGTAGCCTTGTTGTATAGTTTGAAGTCAGGTAGCATGATGCCTCCAGCTTTGTTCCTTTTGCTTAGGATTGTCTTGGCTATGTGGACTCTCTTTTGGTTCCATGTAAAGTTTAAAGTGCTTTTTTTCCAGTTCTGTGAAGAAGGTCAATGGTAGCTTGATGAGGATACATTGAATCTATAAATTATTTTGGGCAGTATGGCCATTTTCACACTACTGATTCTTTCTAACTATGAGCATAGAATGTTTTTTTTAATGTGTTTGTGTCTTGTATTATTTCCTGGAGCAGTGGTTTGTAGTTCTCCTTGGAGAGGTCCTTCATATCCTTTTTTAGTTGTTTTCCTTGGTATTTAATTCTCTGTGTGGCAATTGTGAATGGGAGTTTGCTAATGATTTGGCTGTCTGTTTATCTGTTATTGATATATAGGAATGCTTGCGATTTTTGCACAAAGATTTTGTATCCTGAGACTGCTGCAGTTGCTTATCAGGTTAAGGAGATTTTGAGCTGAGATGGTGGGGTCTTTTAAATACACAATCATGTCATCTGAAAATAGAGACAGTTTGACTTCCTCTTTTCCTATTTGAATATTTCTTTTTCTTTCTTTCTTTTTTTTTTTTTTTACCTGATTTCTCTGGCTAGAACTTCCAATACTGTGTTGAATAGGAATGTTGAGAGAGCGCACCCTTGTCTCATGCCAGTTTTCAAAGGGAATGCTTCCAGTTTTTGCCCATTCAGTATGATATTGGCTGTGGGTTTGTCGTAAATAGCTTTTATTATTTTGAGATACGTTCCATTGACATCTAATTTATTGAAAGTTTTTAGCATAAAGGGCTATTGAATTTTGTCGAAGGCCTTCTCTGCATCTATTGAGATGATCATGTGGTTTTTGCCTTTGGTTCTATTTATGTGATGGATTACATTTATAGATTTGTGTATGTTGAGCCAGCCTTACATCCCCACGAATAAGCCTACTCGATCGTGATAGATAAGCTCTTTGATGTGCTGTTGCATTTGGTTTGCCAGTATTTTGTTGAATTTTTTTTTTTTTTGTCTAAGTTCAGCATGGATATTGGCCTGAAGTTTTCTTTTTCAGTTGTGTCTCTGTCAGGTTTTGGTATCAGCATGATGTTGGTCTCATAAAATGAGTTAGGGTGTATTCCCTCTTATTGTATTGTTTTGAATAGTTTCAGAAGGAATGGTACCAGCTCCTTTTTGTACATCTGATAGAATTTGGCTGTAACCCCATCTGGACCTGGACTTTTTTTGGTTGATAGGCTATTAATTGCTGCCTCAACTTCAGAACGTGCTATTGGTGTATTCAGGGATTCAGCTTCATCCTGGATTAGTCTTGGGAGAATGTAAGTATCCAGGAATTTATCCATTTTTTTTTCTAGATTTACTGGTTTAGATGCATAGAGTCGTTTGTAGTAATTTCTGATGGTAGTTTGTATTTCTTTGGAATCAGTGGTGATATCCCCTTTATCATTTTTTATTGCATCTGTTTGAGTCTTCTCTCTCTCTGTCTGTTTTAAATTAGTCTGGCTAGCAGTGTGTCTATTCTGTTATCTTTAAAAAAAAAAAAAAAAAAAAAAACAGCTCCAGGATTTACTGATTTTTTGAAGGGTTATCTGTGTCTTTATCACCTTGAATTCTGCTCTGATCTTAGTTTTTTCTTGGCTTCTGCTAGCTTTTGAGTTTTTTTTTTTTTTTTCAATCTTATTCCTCTAGCTCTTTCAATTTTGATGACAATGTGTCAATTTTATATCTTTCCTACTTCTCATGTGGGCATTTATTGCTATAATTTTTTCTCTAAGCACTGCTTTAAATATGTCCCAGAGATTCTGGTACACTGTGTCTTCATCCTCATTGGTTTAGAAGAACATCTTTATTTCTGCCTTCATTTCATTGTTTATCCAGTCATCATACAGGAACAGGCTGTTCAGTTTCTATGTAGTTGTGCAATTTTGATTGAGTTTCTTAATCCTTAGTTCCAATTTGATTACACTGTGGTCTGAGACTGTTATGATTTCCATTCTTTTTCATTTGCTGAGGAATGATTTACTTCCAATTATGTGCTCAATTTTAGAGCAGGTGTGATGCAGTTCTGAGAAGAATATATATTCTGTGGATTTGGAGTGGAGAATTCTGTAGATGTCTATTAGGTTCACTTGGTCCAGATCTGCATTTAAGTCCCGGATATCCTTGTCAATTTTCTATCTTGTTGATCTGTCTAATATTGGCAATGGAGTGTTAATGTCTGCACTATTATTGTGTGAGAGTCTAAGTCTTTTTGTAGGTAGTTAAGAACTTTTCTTTATATATCTGGGTGCTCCTGTACTGGGTGCATATATATTTCAGATAGTTAGCTCTTCTTTTTGCATTGATGATTTTACCATTATTTTATGCCCTTCTTTGTCTCTTTTGATCTTTGTTTGTTTAAAGTCTTTTTTTTTTTTTTAATCAGAGATTAGGATTGCAACCCCTGATTTTTTTGTTTGTTTGTTTTCATTTGCTTGGTAAATCTTCCTCCATCCCTTTATTTTGAATCTATGTGTGTCTTTGCATGAGAGAGGGTCTCCTGAATACAGCACACCAACGGGTCTTGACTTTTTAACCAATTTGCCAGTCTGTGTCTCTTGATTGGGTCATTTACACTGTTTACATTTAATGTTAACATTGTTGTGTGTGAATTTGATCCTTCCATTTTGATACTAGCTGGTGGTTTTTCCCATTAGTTGAAACACTTTTTAAATTGTATCAATGGTCTTTACCATTTGTATGTTTTTGCAGTGGCTGGTACTGGGTGTTTCTTTCCATGTTTAGTGTTTCTACAAGGAGCTCTTGTAAGGCAGGCGTGGTGGTGATGAAATTTTTCAGCAATTGCTTGTCCATAAAGGATTTTATTTTTCCTTCACTTATGAAGCCTAATTTGGCTCATATGAAATTCTATGTTGAAAGTTATTTTCTTTAAGGATGTTGAATAGTGGCCCCCACTCTCTTCTGGCTTGTAGGGTTTTTTCTGAGAGATCTACTGTGAGTCTGATGTGTTTCCCTTTGTGGGTAACTCGAACTTTCTTTCTGGCTGCCCTCAGTATTTTTTCCTTCATTTCAACCCTGTTAAATCTGATGATTAGGTGCCTTAGGGTGCTTTTCTTGAGGAATATCTTTGTGGTATTCTCTGTATTTCCTGGATTTGAACGTTGGCCTGCCTTGCTAGATTGTGGAAGCTCTCCTGGATAATATCCTGAAGAGTGTTTTCCAACTTAGATTCATTCTCCCTGTCGTGTTTGGGTATGTTGATCAAACGTAGATTAGGTTTTTCCACATAATCCCATATTTCTTGGAGGTGTTTTTCACATTTTTTCACTCTTTTTTCTCTAATCTTGCCTTCTCATTTTATTTCATTGAGTTGATCTTCAATATCTGATATACTTTCTGCTACTTGATTGATTTGGTATTGAAACTTGTTTATGCTTTGTGAAGTTCTTGTGCTGTGTTTTTTAGCTCCATCAAGTCATTTATATTCTTTTCTAAGCTGGTTATTCTAGTTAGCATTTTGTCTAGAAGCCTGCTTTTGTCAATTCGTCAAACTCATTCTCTATCCTGTTTTGTTCGCTTGCTGGTGAGGAGTTGTGATCTCTTGGAGGAGGAGAGGTATTCTGGTCTTTGGTGATTTAATTCTTTTTGCACTGATTTCTTCCGATCTTCATGGATTTATCTACCTTTGGCTTTTGAAGTTGGTGATTTCGGATAGGGTCTCTGAGTGGACATTCTTTCTGTTGATGTTGAAGCTCTTTCTTTTTGGTTTTTAGTTTTCCTTCTGATAGTCAGGTCCCTCTACTGTAGGACATCTGGAGGTACACTCTAGACCTTGTTTGCTTGGTAATCACCCATGGGGGTTGCAGAACAGCAAAGATTGCTGCCTGTTCTTTCTCTGGTAGCCTCATCCCAGAAGGGTACTTGCCAGATGTCTGCCAGTGCTCTCTGTATGGGGTGTCTTTTTGGTTATACAGCGGTCAAGGAGCTGCTTGAGGGGGCAGTTTGTCTGTTATCGGAGCTCAAGTGCTATGCTGGGAGCTTTGTTGTTCCCTTTAGGGCTGCTGGGCAGGGATGTTTAAGTCTGCTGAAGCAGAACTCACAGTCGCCGCTTTTCCCAGGTGCTCTGTCCCAGGAAAGTGGGGTTTTATTTATCAGTCCCTGACATGCTGCTGCCTTTTCTTCAGAGTTGCCATGGCCAGCAAAAAGGAAATCTAGTCACAGTCTGCCTGCAGAGGTACTCCTGGGCTGCCACAGGCTCAGTTTAGCTGCTATATAAGCTTCCTCTGGCATTTGTTTCTTCAGCTAAGATTAGAACTCTCTAGGCAATGGCAGCCTCCCTTCCATCCACTCAGCTCTATCATCCTGAGTGGAGCTTGAACTGATGTGCTGATTGTGAAACTCTAAAACCAGAGGGTTCCAGTTTGCTGCTCTTTGTAGGAGTGGTACCCACCAAGCCATATCTTTTGGCTTTCTGCTTTTAGCTCCCCCTCTTTCTGGGGAGTGAGCAGCTCTGTCTTGCAGGTGCTATAGGCACCAGCCGAATCATCCGCCCAGATTTGCACTGACAAGTGGCATTACCAGCTGGAGCAGCCACTCAGATCTGTGCTGATAACTTGCAGTGCTTGTCAGCCTGACAGGGATTTCCTGGTCTGTGGATTATAAAGACCTTGGGAGAAGTGCCACAGCTGAACCGGCGTGCCAGATGGGAAAAGACCTTGATGGCCTCTGTTCTGTATTAGGGGAGTCCTTTGGCTAGTTGCACTTCCTGGGTGAGGCAGTGCCCTTCCCTGCCTCGGTTTTCCCTCTTTTTGCTACCCCCACTGTCAAACCAGTCTCATTGAGATGAACCTGGTAGCTCGGTTGGAAGTGTAAAGATCGCTCACCTTCTGCATCGCTCTTGCTGTGAACTGTGCTCCGGAGCTGTTCGTATTCAGCCGTCTTGGCAAAAGTTTCCTAGCCCATTTACATTTAAGGTTAATATTGTTATGTGTGAATTTGATTCTGCCATTATGATGCTAGCTGGTTGTTTCGCCAGTTAGTTGATGCAGTTTCTTCCTAGCATCAGTGGTCTTTACAATTTGGTATGATTTTGAAGTGGCTGGTACTGGTCGTTCCTTTTTATGTTTAGTGCTTTCTTCAGGAGCTCTTGTAGGGTGGGTCTGGCAGTGACAAAAATCTCATAGTATTTGCTTGTCTGTAAAGGTTTTTATTTCTCCTTTACATATGAAGCTTAGTTTGGCTAGATATGAAATTTTGGGTTGAAAGTTCTTTCATTTAATAATGTTGAATATTGGTCCCCACTCTCTTTTGGCTTGTAGGATTTCTGCTGAGAGATCCACTGTTTGTCTGATGGACTTTCCTTTGTGAGTAACCGATCTTTCTCTCTGGCTGCCCTTAGCATTTTTTCCTTTATTTCAACCTTTGTGAGTCTGACAATTATGTGTCTTAGGGTTGCTCTTCTCGAGAAGTATCTTTGTGATGTTTCCTGTATTTCCTGAATTTGCATGTTGATGTGCCTTGCTATGTTAGGGAAGTTCTCCTGGATAATATCTTGAAGAGTGTTTTCTAACTTGATTTCATTCTCCCCTTCACTGTTAGATACACCAATCAAATGTATATTTGGTCTTTTCACATAATTCCATATTTCATGGAGGCTTTGTTCTTTTCACTCTTTTTTAAAAATCTTGTTTTCTCACTTTATTTCATTGAGTTGATCCTCAATCACTGATATCCTTTTATTCATTCAATTGATTAACCTATTGAAACTTGTGTATGCTTCACTGAGTTCTTGTACTGTGTTTTTCAGCTCCATCAGGTCGTTAATGTTCTTCTCTAAACTAGTTTTTCTAGTTAGCATTCCGTCTAACCTTTTTTCAAGCTTCTTAACTTCTTTTTATTGGGTTAGATCATGTTACTTTAGTTCAGAGAAGTTTGTTATTGCCCACCTTCTGAAGCATCAATTTGTCAAACTCATTTCCTCTCCAGTTTTGTTCCCTGGATAGCAAGGAGCTGGGATTCCTTAAAGAAGAGGCATTCAGGTTTTTGGAATTTTCAGCATTTTTCCACTGTTTTTTTTCCCATCTTTGTGGATTTATCTTCCTTTGGTCTTTGAGGTTGGTGATCTTTGGGTGGGGTCTCTGATTGGACGTCATTTTTTTTTTTTTTTTTTTTTTTTTTTTTTTTTTTTTTTTTTTTTTTGGTGTTGAAACTACTTATTTCTGTTTGTTAGTTTTGTTATAATAGGCCCCTCTGCTGCAGGTCTGCTGGAGTTTGCTGGAGGTACATTCCAGACCCTGCTTGCCTGGGACTCACCAGCAGAGACTACAGAACAGCAAAGTTTGCTATTATTTTTTCCTCTGGTAGCTTCGTCCCAGAAGGGCACCTGCCAGATGCCAGCCAGACCTCTCTTGTATGAGGTGTCTGTTGGCCTCTACTGGAAGGTGTCTCCCATTCAGGATACACAGGGGTCAGAGAGCCACATGAGGAGGCAATCTGTCACTTACCAGAACTTGAACTCTGTGTTGGGAAATTGGCTGCTCTCTTCAGAGCTGCCAGGCAGGGACGTTAAGGTCTGCTGACGCTGTACCCAATACTTCCCTTTTTCCCAGGTGTTTTGTCCTAGGAAGGTGGGGCTTTATTTTTAAGTCCCTGATGGGCTGCTGCCTTTTTTCAGTGATTCTCTGCCAAGTGAGGACATCTAGTGAGACAGTGCCTGCACCTGCTAAGCTGTGTTGTGCTCTGCCAAGTTCGGATTTCCTGGCAGCTTTGCTTACACTGTGGGGTTGAAACTGCCTACTTGAGCCTCAACAATGGCAGACACCTCTCCATCCACCAAGCTTGAATGACCCAGGTCAAGTTCAGACTACTGTGCTGGCAGTGAGAATTTCAAGCCAGTGCATCTTAGCTTGCTGGTCTCTGTGGGGGTGGGACCCACTGAGCCAGACCACTTGGCTCCTTG
This sequence comes from Saimiri boliviensis, assembly GCF_048565385.1. Lineage (NCBI taxonomy): Eukaryota > Metazoa > Chordata > Mammalia > Primates > Cebidae > Saimiri > Saimiri boliviensis. Next base: position 54,440,208 of record NC_133470.1, read on the forward strand.
GCTTTTCTGGGGAGTGAACAGTCCTGTCTTGCTGGCATCCCAAGCACCAGTGGAGTTTGAAAATAACACTGCTGTGGCTAGCCCACTTTCTGCCCAACGGCCACCTAGTTTTCTGCTGGAAACCCAGGGCCCTGGTGGTTGTGTAGGTACCAGAGGGAATCTCCTGGACTGTGGGTTGTGAAGACCATGGGACAGGTATGGTATCTGGGCCAGAGTGCAGGAAAAAGTCCCTAATGGCTGTTTTTGGCCAGGAGAGGAAATTTCCTGGCTCTTTGCACTTCCCAGGTGATGCAATGCCCCATCCTGCTTCGGCTCACCCTCCTTGGTCTGCATCCATTGTCCAATCAGTCCCAATGAGATAAACCAGGTATCTCAGTTGGAAACATGGAAATCACCCGCTTTCTGCATCAATCTTGCTGGGAGCTGTATGCCAGAATTATTCCTATTTGGCTATATTGCCCTTTCTTATTTGGTTGTTTTTTAAATAAAACTTTTTTTATTTTTAGATTTTGAGTACTAGCTATAGACCAGGTATGATGTAACATAATGTTACTTAGAGTATCTCTACTCCTATTGATGATACTTTATGTCCGTATTATTAACCTCATTTTATAGATGAGAAACTGAGATTCAGAGTAAGTTGTTTGTCTTACTCTGAACATCTTAGAAGTCTTAAAAATAAACATACAAAGAACATCTTAGAAGTCTTCAAATACCTTTTTGTAGTTAGGAAGATTGTGCATGTGTGAAGACAAGGGTTATATGGGAATTATCTGTACTTTCTGCTCAAGTTTGCTGTGAACCTAAAACTGCTCAAAAATTCAACTTTATTAGCTAAGGCAAAACAAAACAGGGTGATATGGCTTGTATCTGTGTTCTCACCCAAATCTAATGTTCAAATGTAGTCTCCAATGTTGGAAGTGGGGTCTGGTGGGAGGTGATTAGGTCATATGGGTGAATCCTTTATAATTGGTTCAGCCCCATCCCTTTGGTGCCATTATTATGATAGAGCTTTCATGAGATGTTTAAAAGTATGTAGCACCTCACCTCTATCTATCCTGCTCTGTCCTTTTGAGATGCCAGCTCCCCCTTTTGCCTTCCATCATGACTGTAAGTTTCTTGAGGCTACCTGAGAAGCCAGCAGCTGCCAGCATTATTCTTCCTGTACCCTAGATGTGAGACATGGAATCAAAGTAGACTATATTGGAGTTTTAAAATTTAATGACTACTCTGCTGGGTTTTGGACTTGGCATGTGGCTGTAGATCCTTCGTTTTTGTTTTTTTTTTTCCCCTTGTGTGTTTGTTTGTTTGTTTTTTGGCTGATTTCTTTTCTTGGAATAGGAGTATTTACTCAATGCTGTACCCCCATTGTATCTTTGAAGTAACTAACTTGCTTTTGATTTTACAGACTCATAGGTGGAAAGGACTAGCCTTGTTTCAGATGAGACTTTGGATTTTGGACTTTTGAGTTAATGCTTGAATGAGTTAAGATTTTAGTGACTGTTGATAAGGGATGATTGTGTTTTGCAATGTGAGCACAGGAAATTTGGGAGGGACCAGGGGTGGAATGGTATGGTTTGGACCTGTATCCCCACCTATGTTGAACTGCAATCCCCAGCTTTGGAAGTGGGGCTTGGTGGGAGGTGATTAGATCATGGGAGTAGATTCTTCACAAATGGCTTAGCACCATTTCTTTGGTGCAGTTCTCATGATAAAGTTCTCATGAGATCTGATGGTTTAAAAATATGTGGTGTCTCCCCTCTTACTCTTTCTCCTGCTGCAGCCATGAGAGGCTACCCACTCCACCTTTGAATTCCACCATGATTGTAATTTTCCTAAGCCTCCCAAGAAGCTTAGTAGATGGCAGCATTATGCTTCCTGTACAGCCTATTGAACCATGAGCCCATTAAAGCTTCATATATATATATATATATATATATATATATATATATATATATGTGAATTACCAAGTTTCAGGCATTTCTTTATAGCAATCTGAGTACTGACTAATACACTGGTGATGTAGATAATGAAAAATGAAACAAGTTTGTTCAACTGCAAAGCCTGTAGAGGAAGCAATAGTTGATGTAAATTTGTATGATTACAAAACCCATTATTCTTTTCAGTGTACCAATGACTCTCAGAGTGTGGTCCAGGTACCTCCAGGAGTTCATGAGACTTCCAGAGGTTTCATGAAGTCAAAACTATTTTCAATATAGGACCTACTAAACTTTAATTTGGATTTTTAAAAAATATTTTGGTATTTCCGCTCTTGGGCAAAAGTAACTGTATCTGAGCACGAATTATGGCAGTGGTACTAAACTGTAATAGTAGTCACTGTATTCTTCAATTCTACACACTCACAGTAAAATTTCAAAGTCAGTTTCCACTAGAAATGTTCTTGATTAAACAATTAAAATTATTATAATTGTATTATATTTCAACCTGGAGTACAGAGTCACTTAATATTCTTTTTAACAAAATGGGAAGTACACATAAAGCATGTCTGCAGCATGAAGAAGTATGGTGATTGCCTTGAGGAAAAAACACTTGTGTGTTTGACTTGCAAGCCAATCTAGTCATTTTTCTTATGGAATTGAACCTAAAGGAACAATTAACAGAAAAACTAGTTATTCAGACTTAGGCATTTTGCAGACTTTTTATTTTTTCAAAAATGAATTAAGTGAGCTTGTCACATCAAGACAAACTGAAAATATTTATTACCAGTGATAAAATTTGAGCTTTCAAATGAAAATTATAGTTTTGGAAAGCTTCTGTCTATCACGGTGAGCTTGACAGCTTCTAAATACTTAAAAGCTGTTCTAATGAAATCATTGGTGATATTAAGTCAAGTGATTGTTATTGTTAGATCTGCATAGCTCAGTGAATCCGTACAGATGTCCAAAACATGATGTTACAGAATCATGTTAAAAGATGCATTCAAAGTGTAAGACAGAGACTTCTGATATATGACCTGGTATATATATATGAAAGAGCTTGGAAGTTGTAATTCCATCCTCACAACAAGTAAAAAGCTGAACAGACTTGAAAACAACAACCCTTCATAGATCTGTCAGATAATTGAGGTCATGAGACCAATTGCTAGCCCCAAATTGTAGAGACAGAGAGGCAAATTCAGAGAATCACTTCTTACCAATACAGAAACCCACAAGCAGAAATCCTTGTAGGAGTCCGTACTGGGTGAGGAAAACCTGAACAAAGAACTCTTCTTGGTTCTCACAATGAAGATCAAAGAGAAATACCTGTGAGCTTCTAGCAATGGGAGGAGGAAAGTAGGTAGCCCTTCGGAACTATGTCAGAGGATTCTGTTATTCTTACAAATGTTCTAAAAAGAAACTATTTTACCAGAGCCTAACCTATTGGGGTTTGATGAATCTAACTGACTGGAGGGAAGGAAAGTACCCAGGTCCAGTGCCTTCTAGCCATCCTGTTTCACCTAAGAAGACGATAAAACTGTGTAGCATTTGTAAAGTTCACAATGCAAGGGGACATGCCCATTAAAATACTGAGCTGTTATCATAGGACTGTAGAACGTTTCCCCTTCCCCTACATCTTACAACCACATCACTAAAGGCCTATTTACTGCAGTTTCTTTTAAACAGTGCATTATGTCCACCTTTCAACAAAAGATTACAAGGTATATTACAGGACACACACACAAAAATAACAGTTTGAAGAGACAAAGCAAGCATCAGCACCATAGTTAGCTATGGCAGAAATTATGGAATTCTCACATCAGCAATTTAAAATAACTATGATTGTGAATACTGTTGCAATGAACATGCACATGCATGTATCTTTGTAATAGAATCATTTATATTACATGTTCACAGGGAGGGAAAGGACACACACTGGGGCCTGTTGGGAGGTGGGGTGGATGTAGGGAGAGCATTAGAAAAATAGCTAATACATGCTGGGCTCAATACTTAGGCAATGGGTTGACAGATACAGCTAACCACTATGGCATACATGTACCTATGTATCAAACCTGCACATCCTGCTCATGAACCCCAGAACTAAAAATTAAAAAAATAAATAAATAAAAACTGTGATTATTATGTTAAGGGTTCTAATGGAAAAATAGACAACATATAACAATAGGTGAGTAATGTAAGCAGAGACATGGAAGTTCTAATAATCAAAAAGAAATGCTGAAGAGAAAACAATATTGTAACAAATGAAGAATGCTTTTAATGGGCCTATTAATAGACTGGGTATGGTTTAGAAAAGACGTTCTGAGCTTGAGGATATGTCAGTAGAAAACTGCAAAACTGAAAAGTGAAAAGAAGAAAGACTGAAGAAAATAGAGCAGAGAATCACTTTTTGGCCTTTTGGCTAAGGCAGATCAAGTGAAAATGGAGCAGAATATCTAAGAATTTTGCCACAACTACAGAAGAGAGAAATTGAAGAGATTTGTAAAAGTATAAAACAGTATCACTTTTATCATTAAAATTTTGTGAAGGATAAACTTTTTAAATATTAACATATAATGGGTTTGTTATTTGTTTTTTACAGGCAATGAAACATTTATTTTTGCATAGGAGTTTTTGATATTTCAAAGTGAGACAACGTTTCAGTTAACCAGCAGTAAGTCAAAGTCTGCACTATAAATATATTGATAAGAATTCCATTTAATGGAACATCAATATCTGGATAGAAGCTTGTTGCTGTACTGAAATCCTCTTTTTATTTATTTATTTATTAAATTGCATTTTAGGTTTTGGGGTACATGTGAAGAACTTGCAAGATTGTTGCATAGGTACACACATGGCAGTGTGATTTGCTGCCTTCCTCCTCATCACCTATATCTGGCATTTCTCCCCATGCTATCTCTCCCCAACTCCCCACCCCTCGCTGTCCCTCCCCTATTTCCCCCCAACAGACCCCAGTGTGTAGTGCTCCCCTCCCTGTGTCCATGTGTTCTCATTGTTCAACACCCACCTGTGAGTGAGAACATGCGGTGTTTGATTTTCTGTTCTTGTGTCAGTTTGCTGAGAATGATGGTTTCCAGGTTCATCCATGTCCTTGTAAAGTACATGAACTCATCATTTTTTATGGCTGCATAGTGTTCCATGGTGTATATGTGCCACGTTTTCCCTGTCCAGTCTATCATTGATGGGCATTTGGGTTGGTTCCAGGTCTTTGCTGTTGTAAATAGTGCTGCAGTGAACATTCATTGGGTTTATTATTGTTATTGAAAATATATTAATAACTAAAAATTGTTCTATTATAATATAGTTACTATTAATAGAATTTACATAAGCAAAAGTTCTTTGGAGTCTTGTAGATTTTCAAGAGTGTAAACGGATTCTGAGACTAAAAAGATTGAGAACCATTATACTATACCATGTTGCCTTATGCATCCTACTAGCCATCTAACCAAGATTTAGCAATTATGCCTCCTTTGTTCATAAGTTGTTAAAATTTTTGAGAAGAAAATGATAAAATGGAACTTTTACTGGTATGTTCCTAGATACATTTCTCCAAGTTGACATGAATTCATTAATCTTACACTTTCTTTGTAATCTACTAATTACAAATTCATCTAACTTTGGGTTATCTTAAAAATATGTTAAATATTTAACTGAGCAAGATATAGTATATCTTTGATGTGTGTTAACTCTTTCACTCTAATCAACCAAAACAGGTTAACTTGGCATTACTAGTTTTGTTGCGTTCCTGCTGGCTACTACCAATTTTCTTTCTAGGTTATTCATGACCCATCTATAATAGTAATTTATTCTAGAATTTTTCTGGGCTTTCATGTTACTTTTGACATTCTATAGTTTATATATAGTTGTTGGTTTTTCCCTTTCCTCCATTTTAGAAAAGCCAGAACATGTTATATACAGTGTTAAGGTACCTTTTCTATTTTCAAAGTCATATTAGCTTTTTTGTGTGTCTGAGTTCATAATGTGTCTAGTCCTGGAAATTATGTTATTTTAGAATAGCTGGATATTCCTTTACTCTGCCCTCATATATCATAATGTCTTTCAGTTCTTTCATAACCATTATTGTTCACCCTTTCTACTTTGATAATCATTTTTTTTTTTTTTTTTTGTAGAGGAAATGAAACAAATGGAGTTTGAATAGTCCTGCTTTTTCATCTGATAACATGATACTGCATTTTGAAAAGAGCCCATTACTTACATTGAACATTTTGGTCTGACTCTACCTTTAATGAGTCATTTTACAAAGGTGTATTGTTTATCACCTTTGTAACCCTTATGTAATTCTAGACCTTAGCCTTAATACAATTCTTAGAGTTATTTTGCTGTGACTTTTATATTCTCATCTTTTTTCAAATGTCCCTTTTTCCATTTTTATATATCTTTCTTTTAAATATGAATTCATTAAAGAGCTGCAAAAAGGCTGTTTGATGGGTCGTATGTCTTGTTTAAACACCATTTTGTTTTTTATCAGGATCCTTTAAAATTATTTTGTGAAAATTTTGCTTTTGAAAAATGCCTTTCTTAAACCAGCTCTTGGAACATGTTTTCATCTCATTTATTAAGTACCTGTTATGAATGAGGGAGAAATTTCAAACTTTTAAACTGGGACCCATAGTTAGAAATGCATTTTACAATTGTGTCCTAGTACACACACACACACACACACACATACACACACACATACACACACACACACACACACACACACACACACACAAAGAAAACTGGAACAGAAGTTTAGAAAATAATTTTATTGTGTCAGTCAAAGACCAATCAAGAGATATTAGTAGAAACTACGAAGTAATTTGAACAGGGAAAGTTAGTATAAGGAATTAACAACTATAAGAAAAGACTGGAGTAGTGGGAGACTGACTAAGAGATAAAGGGAACTCTGAAAAGTACAGGAATAGGGGAATATGGCAAAATGGTTGAATGGGAACAGCTGCGGTCTGCAGCTTCCAGCAAAACCAATGCAGAAGGCAGGTGATTTCAGTATTTCCAACTGATGTACACTGCTCATCTCATTGGGACCGGTTAGGCAGTGGCTGCAGCTCACAGACGGTGAGCAGAAATGGGGTGGGGTGTTGCGTCACCTGGGAAGTGCAAGGGGCTGGAGACCTCCCTTCCCCAGCCAAGGCAAACCCTGAAGGACTGTGCTATCAGGCCCAGATACTACACTTCTTCCAGTTTTTGTAATCCATAGAACAGGAGATTCCCTCATGCCGACACCACCAGGGCCCTGGGTTTCAAGCACAAAACTGGGTGGCTGATGAGGCAGACACAGAGCTAGCTGCAGCAATGTTTTTTTTTTTTCTTTGTACCCCAGTGGCACCTGGAAATCTAGCAAAACAATTGTTTACTCTCCTGGAATGGGGGCTGAAACCAGGGAGTCAAGTGGTCTTGCTCAGTGAGTCCCACTCCCACAGAGTTCAGCAAGCTAAAAACCACAGGCTTGAAATACTTGCTGTCAGCACAGCAGTCTCAAGTTTACCTGGTATGATCGTGCATGGTGGGGGGAGGGGCATCTGTCATTACTGAGACTTGAGTAGGCGACTTTCCCCTGACCCTGCTGAGGACTGGGTGGAACTAAACACAGAGAGGCAAAGTGACTATAGCCAGATTGCTTTACTACACTACATTCCTCTTCACTGGGCAATGCATCTCTGAAAGAAAAGCAGAAGCCCCTGTGGCTTATAAATAAAACTTCTGTCTCCTTGGAACAGAGCACGCTGGGGAAGGGGTGGCTGTGCACACACATTTGGTAGACTTAAATGTTCCTGCTTGCTGACTCTGAAGACAGCAGCAGATCCTGACAAGGAGGGTTCTCTTATTACAGTGCTTGAGCTCTACTAACGGACAGACTACCTCCTCAAGTGGGTCCCTGACCCCCATGCCTTTTGACTGGGAGAAACCTCCCAATAGTTTGAAAGATACCTCATACAGGAGACCTCAAGCTGGCATTGTGCCAGTTCCACTCTTGGATAAAGCTTCCAAAGGAAGGAGCAGGCAGCAATCTTTGCGTTCCTCAGGTTCTGCTGGTGATACGCAGGCAAATACAGCCTGCAGTGGCCCTTCAGCATATGGCAGCAGACCTGCAGAAGAGGATCCTGACTGTTGGAAGAAATACTAACAAACAAAAAGCAATAACTTCAATATCAAGGAAAAGGACCCCCTCACACACAAACCTTATCCAAAGATCATCAGCCTCAAAGATGAAAGGTAGACAAATCCACAAAGATAAGGAGAAACCACATCACAAAAATGCTGGAAATTCCAAAAACTAGAGTGCCTTTTCTCCTCCAAATGATTTGAACTTATCTCTAGCAAGGGCACAAAACTGGACAGGGAATGAGATTGACAAATTGACAAAAGTAGGCTTCAGAAAGTGGGTAATCCCAAACTCCTCTGAGCAAAAGGAGCATGTCCTAACCCAATACAAGGAAGCTAAGAACCTTCACAAAAGGTTACAGGAATTACAAACTAGAATGACCAGTTTAGAGAATAATATAAATTGCGTGATGGTGATTTATGTGAAAAACACAGCATGAGAAGTTCACAAAGCATACACAAGTATCAATAGACAAATCAATCAGGTGGAAGAAAGGATATCAGAGGTTGAATATCAGCTTAATTAAATAAAGCATGAAGAGAAGATTAGAGAAAAAAAAATTAAAATGAATGAACACAGCCTCCAAGAAATATGGGACTATGTGAAAAGACCAAACCTATGATTGATTGGCATCCTGAAAGTGATTGGAAGGATGGAACCAAGTTGGAAAACACGTCAGGATATTAATTGTGAGAAGTTCTGCAACCTAGCAAGCCAGGGCAACATTCAAATTCAGAAAACACCATTAAGATACTCCTTTAGAAGGGCTAGTTGCCGCAATTAAAATCACAGAGTGGCAAGTTGGATAAAGAGTCAGGAACCATCAGTGTGCTGTATTTAGGAGTCCCATCTCACATGCAAAGACACACATAGGCTCCAAATAAAGGGAAGAAGGAATATTTATCAGGAAAATGGAAAAAAAGCAGGGGTTGCAATCCTAGTCTTTGATAAAACAGATTTTAACAAAGATTAAAAAGACAAAGAAGGAAGGACATTACATAATGGTAAAGGGATCAATGCAACAAGAGCTAACTATTGTAAATATATATGCACCAAATACAGGAACACCCAGATTCATAAAAGAAGTTCTTTGAGACCTACAAAGCGACTTAGACTCCCACACAATAATAGTGGGAGATTTTAACACTCCACTGTCAATATTAGATAGATCAGCGAGACAGAAAATTAAGAATAATATTCAGGACTTGAACTCAGCTATTGACAAAGCAGACCTAATAAACATCTATAGGACTCTCCAATCCAAATCAACAGAACATATATAATATATATTTTTCTCAGGACCATATAGTACTTACTGAAAATCAACCACACATAATTGGAAGTAAAATACTTCTCAGCAAATGCAGAAGAATGGAAATCATAACAGTCTCTCAGACCACAGTGCAATCAAATTAGAACTCGGGATTAAGAAACTCACTCAAAACTGCACATCCATGTGGAAACTGAATGACGTACTTCTGAATGACTACTGGATAAATAACAAAATTAAGTCAGAAATAAATAAGTCATTTGAAACGAATGAGAGCAAGGATATGACATACCAGAATCTCTGAGACACAGCTAAAGCAGTGTTTAGGGAGAAATTTATAGCACTAAATGCCCAAAAGAGAAAGCAGGAAATATCTAAATTTGACACCCTGGCATCACATTAAAAGAACTAGAGAAACAAGAGCAAACAAATTAAAATGCTAGCAGAAGACAAGAAATAATGAAGATCAGAGAAGAACTGAAGGAGATAGAGACACGCAAAAAAATCCTTCAAAATACAGGTATTGATCAACTTACGACCTATGCAACTTACGACCATTCGACTTTATGACCACAATTGCTAGCCACGACTGCTCTGCGTCTGGCAGTGCAAACGTTGCCCAGCTGGGCATACAACAATGCAGACCAGCTTCTAGCAGCACTACCATCTTCGTGTGCACCATTTCAACTGTTATCCCAGACTCGGTACAGCAATTTGTGTTTTACGTCTTGGATATTTTTCATTAAACCCCTCCCAAGATGTCTACCAAGAGGAAATTGTCTTTGTCTACACCTCAGCCTGCCAAGAAGGAAAGAAAGGCCATCGATCTCGACACAAAAATGAAGCTAATTAAGCAGTACGAAGGAGGAAAGAAAGTGAATGTGATCGCACGTGATATGAAGTTATCACACTCGACTGTGTCGACGATTTTGAAAGATAAAGAAGGAATTCGTGAAGCTCTGAAAGGTTCTGCACCCATGCAATCAACAGTTATAACAAAGCAACGAAGTGGGCCCATCCACGAAATGGAGAAATTGCTATATATTTGGATGGAAGATCAAATTCAAAAATGGACACCATTAAGCCTTTTTACTGTGCAGATGAAGGGGAGAATTCTATTTCAGACTCTGAAGGAGCATGCTGGAAAAGATTACAGTCAAGAATTTGTAGCAGGCACTGGCTGGTTCCAGAGATTCAAGAAAAGATTCCAAATGCATAATGTTCGAGTGACTGGAGAAGCAGCGAGTGTGGATGAGGAAGGAGCACATAAGTTTGTTGATAGTCTGGATGAATTAATTACAGGTGAGGGATATCTTGCAGAACAGATTTTCAACGTTGATGAATTTACAAATGAAGAGCTAATCGAACTGGAAGAAGAAAGAGTGGTTGAAGAAGAAAGAAGAGAAGCAGAGAAAGAAGAGGAGGAGCCAGAAAGAAAGTTCACCACTAAGGGATTATCAGACGGTTTATCTTTACTGAATAAACTTCTTATACATTTTGAAGCAATGGACCCAAGCATCGAATGATTTGCAAGGATTGAACAGATGGTGCATGATGTGTTTCGTCTGTATTTTGAAATTTATGAAGAAAAAAAGAAACATACAATTCAGACAAAGCTCACCATGTTTATGAAAAAAACAACTCCGGTAACCCCAACTGCTGCCTCAGATGACGACATCAATGATCCGCAGCCAAGCACCAGCAGCCAATAAAATGTTTCATACATGTTTCATAAAATGTTTCATATATGTTTCATACATATATTTTGATATGTTTTGCAATTGGGAAAATGTTTCCTATGGTATTTTTTACACCTTTATTTTGTATTTTTGTATGCACCTGTATTTTGTAATTTTGTATGTTTTGCAAATATTAAACTAGTTGTACTGGTAATGCAGTGTTTTACTTAAACCTGACAAATGTAAAAATAAGAAACAAAATGGTGTAGAGATGATAAAAATGGCATAAAATGAACAAAGAAAATTATGATATATAACAATAAAGAAAGAAAATTATGATAAAATATGACTTAAAGATTTTTGTAACATCTTTTCATAGTACTGTACATATAACCTACTCAACTTACAACCAAATCGTGTTACGACCGGTCTGTTGGAACCAATCGTGATCGTAAGTTGAGCACTAGCTGTGTCAATGAATCCAGGAACTAGTTTTGTGAAAAGATTAACAAACTAGATAGACCAATATCCAAAATGATGAATTGGACATTACCACTGATCCCACAGAAATACAAACTACCATCAGAGAATACTATAAACACCTCTATGCAAATAAACTAGAAACTATATAAGAAATGGATAAATTCCTGGACACATACACTCTCCCAAGACTAAACAAAAAAGAATTTGAATCCCTGAATAGACCAATAACAAGTACTGAAATTGAGGCAGTAATTAACAGCCTACCAACCAGAAAAGCACAGGACTAGATAGATTCACACTCGAATTTTTTCAGAGGTACTAAAAGGAGCTGATACCATTTCTTCTGAAACTATTTCCAACAATAGAAAAAGAGGGAGTTTTCCCTAACTCATTTTAAGAGGCCAGCATCATCCTGATACTAAAACCTGGCAGAGACACAACAAGAAAAGAAAGGTTTAGGCCAATATTCCTGATGAACATCAATGTGAAAATCCTTAGTAAAATACTGGCAAACTCAACCCAGCAGTACATCAAAAATCTTCTCCACCAGGATCAAGTCAGCTTCGTTCCTGGGATGTCAGTCTGGTTCAACATATACAAATCAATGAACATAATCCATCACATAAACAACCAATGACAAAAAACACATGATTATCTCAATAGGTTCAAAAAAAGCCCTTCAATAAAATTCAACACCCCATTGGCTCAGCCCAGAAACACCTGAATCTGATAAGCAACTTCAGCAAAATCTCAGGATACAAAATCAACAGGCAAAAATCACGGACATTCTTATACACCAATAATAGACAAGCAGAGAGCCAAATCATTAGTGAACTCCCATTCAAAATTGCTACAAAGAGAATAAAATACCTAGAAATAGGGCTTACAAGAGACATGAAGGACATCTTCAAGGATAAACACAAACCACTGCTCAAGGAAATAAGAGAGAACATAAACACATGGAAAAACATTCCATGTTCATGTATAGGAAGAATCAGTATTGTGAAAATGGCCATACTGCTCAAAGTATTTATAGATTTATTGCTATTCTCATTAAGCTACTATTGACTTTCTTCATAGAATTAGAAAAAAAAATACTTTAAATTTTATATGGAACCAAAAAAGAGCTCGTATAGCAACATCAATCCTAAGCAAAAAGAACAAAGCAGAAAACATCATGCTACCTGACTAAAAACTATACTACAGGCTACAGTAACTAAAACAGCATGGCACTGGTGTGAAAACAGATATATAGGCCAATGGAACAGAACAGAGGCCTCAGAAATAACACCACATGTCTACAACTATCTGATTTTTGACAAACCTGATAAAAGCAATGGGGAAAGGATTTCCTGTTTAATAAATCATGCTGGGAAAACTTGCTAGCCATATGCAGAAAACTGAAACTGGACCCTTTTTTTATACCTTAGAAAAAAATTAACAACATGGATTACAGACTTAAACATAAAACCTAAAACCATAAAAACCTTAGAAGAAAACCTAAGCAATACCATTCAGGACATAGGCATGTTCAAAGACTTTATGACTAAAACCCCAAAAGCAACTTCAACAAGAGCCAACATTGACAAATGGGATCTAATTAAACTAAAGAGTTTCTTCTCAGCAAAAGAAATTAGTATCAGAGTGTACAGACAACCTCCAGAATGGGAAAAAAAATTTTGAAATCTATCTATCTGACAAAAGTCTAGTATCCTGAATCTACAATGCATTTAAAAGTATTTACCAAAAAAAAAAAAAAAAAAAAAAATACAACCCTATCAAAAAATGGATGAAGGATATGAACAGACACTTCTCAAAAGAACACATTTATGTGTATGACAATCTTATTAAAAAAGCCCATCATCTCTGGTCTTTAGATAAATGCAAATTAAAACCACAATTAGATACCATCTCATGTCAGTTAGAATGGTGATTATTAAAAAGTTTGGAAATAACAGATGCTGGTGAGGATGCAGAGTAATAGGAGCACTTTTACACCATTGGTGGGAGTGTAAATTAGTTCAACACTGTGGAAAACAGTGGGGTGATTTCTCAGGGATCTAGAAACAAAAATACCATTTGACCCAGCAATTTCATTACTGGGTATCTACCCAAAGGATTAGAAATAATTCTACTGCAAAGACACATGCACACGTATGTTTATTGCAGCACTATTTACAATAGCAAAGACTTGGAGCCAACCCAAATGCATATCAATAATAGACTTGATAAAGAAAATGTGGCACATATACACTGTGGAAAACTATGCAACCATAAAAAATAATGAGTTCATTTCCTTTTCAAAGACATGGATGAAGCTGGAAACCATCATCCTCAGCAAACCAACACAGGAACAGAAAACCAAACACCACAAGTCCTCACTCATAGGTAGGAGTTGAACAATGAGAACACATGGACACAAGTAGAGAAACATCACACACTGGGGCCTGTCAGGGGGTAGACATCAAGGGGAGGGAGGCCATTAGAACAAATACATAATACATGCCCAGCTTAAAACCTAGATGACTGGTTGATAGGAGCAGCAAACACCCATGCCACGTGTATGCCCATATAATCAACATACACATTCAGCACGTGTCCCAGAATTTATATTAATTTTTTTTAAAAAAATTAGAAAATGAGTTCAGGAATAGCAGACATAGGGAGCAGCTACTACTCTTAGTGCTGGGATGGAATGCCCATGGAAGGAATAAACCTAGAAGACCATCTTTCTTCTGGCCCAGACTGAGATCTGGACATTGTTGGAAGGGTCATTATCATGACTCACTGGTTGATAGAGAAGTTAGCTGAGATGCTACACTGAAATGACTCACAGAGAATCTGGGGAAATTGCTTTCTGGAATGCTAGGGGGAATCATTCCTGAAGAGGTACCCTGCTTTGGAGCCTACTACAAAGCTACCTGAGGAGGTACTAGGGGAAGCTATTTATGGGGAGGTGTCCTTCAAGCAACTTTTGTTGGGAAACCACTTGGGTTTTGATAGAGAAGCAGTTTATGGGAAGAAGCTGCACTGATGGCACTCTATGCCTAAAGGGTTGTCAGAGAGAAGCTTCCCATGGGAATATGCTGCATCTGCTTTTCACCATTTATTGAGCAAGGGTGCTGAGATCTCCTGGAACTGAAGGCAATAAACTGATAACTGGCATTTTATCCTTATTATGTGCAGTGCTCTCTGATATCTTTTATTCTATTTCATTTTTTAAAACAAAGTGTGTTGCTCTTAATTGATTTAATTGGTTTTGACATGTAGTTTAGAAAATAATGAGGTAAAATATATAGAGAGATATAAGCAATGGTCCTTGACTTTGGGGAGTATAAAACCCAATATTCCAAGAGAATATTTTCATAAAGAAATGAAATGCAAGGTAATATAGATAGAGGGCTGCACAAATACTATGGTAGGTTTTATGGGCATCCACTAATCAATAGCTTTGAAAGGAATAAATTAGGTAAGTAGATAAATTGGTAGATATAGTAATGAATTAGATAAGTAGAGAGGTTTGTGGAGGGCATTGTGCTTTGACTTAAGCAAGTGTATGGATTGCCATTACAGAATTGTAAATATGGCCATGACTTGGTCAGACTTGCATTTCATTTTTGTTTTAATTTACTTTTTATGTGTATTGTTCTGTGGGTAGTTTTGAGGATGAATTTGAAGAAGACAAGATCAGAGGAAGGGAAATTGTATAGGAGGTATTATAGTTCTTAAAGGAGATGAATGCCTAAACCTGAGTATAGGTAATCGTAATAGAGAGGGAAGAAAGGACTTGGGATTACATTGGTAAAACCATTAGGTATTGGTTCTTGATTTAACAAGAATACATGGATTGAGGTAGTTTTAAGAGTCCCAAGTTCTTGTTTGCAGAGACTGGAGAGATAATGAGCAGATATCACATGGGAAGGACCAAGTAAGACAGAAAGATGATATATTTAGGTTGGTGAATAATAGTAATTGTAATTTGAGCTAACATGAACTGAGCACTTACCACACTGCTGTCATGTCTTAAGCAATTTACATGTATTAATTAATTTAAACCTCATAGCATCCTATAAGGTAGGTAAAATTATTAGTATTTCCATTTTCATATAAGATTATGTAACTTTTTCAGGGTCACACAGCACAAGTTGAAGCCGAGATTCAAACTCATTCTGGTTCCAGAGCCTGTGAAGTGACTATGGAAGACATTCACGTGGAGATGGATACTCATATGAATGTAGGTTGAGATTGGAGATCTAGATATGGAAGCCATTAGTAACTTAGTTGCTAGTTTAAAAAAGAAGAGGTGAATGAGATCACCTGGGAAGTATATTAAAGAGTTCCAAAAGTTAAGAGGTGGCCAGATTAGGAAGGACCTTGACTGAAAAACTTTGCATGTTTAGCTCTTGATAGTGGAATGCTACTAGAACTTCTTAACTCACAAGGAGATGATGTGCAAATATGGCTGTAAATGTAGGCTAAAGCTTTGTAGGGCAGAGAATAAAAGGAAAAAGACCAATTATTAAATCTTGGTAATCAATTATGAGATAATAAAGACCTAGGTCAGTGTTAAAAAAGAAGATATGGAAAAAGGGGTCTCTAGTCATAAGGTGGGAAGCTTTTGAGTACAGTCATGTATCACTTAATTATAGGGATTCTTTCTGAGAAATGGATTGTTAGGCAATTTTGTCATTATGCAAATATAGAGTATACTTACACAAACCTAGATGGTGTAACCTTGATAGGGTTTCGCTATGTGTCCCCAGCTAAATCTCACCTTGGATTATAGTTCCCATAATCCCCATGTGTCATAGGATGGACCCGATAGGAAGTAATTTAATTATGGGAGAATTACTCTCATGCTGTTCTCGTGATAGTGAGTGAGTTCTCACAAGACCTGATGGTTTTATAAGGGGCTTTCCAACTACTGCTTGGCACTTTTCCCTTTTGCTGCCATGTGAAGAAGGATGTGTTAGATTCCCGTTCTATAACACTTGTAAGTTTCCTGAGGCCTCCCCCGGCCCTGTGAACTGTGAGTCAAACCTCTTTTCTAGTCTCTGGCAGTTCTTTATAGTAGCATTAGCATGGACTCATACAAGTCTATTACACAGCTAGACTACATGGTATGCCTCTTGCTCTTAGGCTACAAATTTCTCCAGCTGTGACTATAGTAACTACTGCAGGCAACTGTAACCCAAAGATAAGTGTTTGTGTATCTAAACATAGAAAAGAGACAGTAAAAATATGGTATAAAAGATTAAAAATGGTACACCTGTATTCGACACTTATGATGAATGGAGCTTGCAAAACTAGAAGTTGTTCTGGGTAAGTCAGTGAGTAGTGATCGAATGTGAAAACCTAGGACATTGCTATACTCACTATAAACTTTATAAACACCATATGCTTAGGCTACAGTAAATTTATATTTAAAATTTTCTTTAATAATAAATGAATCATCTTACTATAACTTGTAACTTCCTGAACTGTAAAAATGTTTTAATGTTTTGAACTGTTTATAATAACATTTAGCTGAAAACACAAACACATTGTGTAGTTATATAAAATATATACTTCGTATCCTTATTCTGTAAGCTTTTATATTTTATTTTATTGTTTTTACTTTTAAAAGTTTTTGTTAAAAATAAGACAGAATTACACATTAACATAGGCCAACAAAGGGCCAGGATTATCAGTATTACTATCTTCTCCTTCCATATCTTGTTTCACTAGAAGAGCTTCAGGGGCAATTTCATGCATGAAGCTGTCACCTACTATAGTAACCATACCTTCTGGAATACCTCCTGGAGGGCCTGCCTGAGGCTGTTTTACAGTTAACGTTTTTTAAAAAAAAAAAGTAGAAGGAGTCCACTCTAAAATAACAATAAAAGTATAGTGAAGTAAATACATGAACCAGTAATTTTTTATTATTATTGTCAAGTATTATGTACTGTATTTAATTGCATATGCTCTATATTTGCATGACTTGGAGCACAGTAAGTTTGTTAAAACCAGCATCACAACAAACATTATGAGTAATGCCTTATGCTACAATGTTATCATGGTTGCAGAGTCACTAGGTGATGGGAATTTTTCAGCTCTATCATAATCTTATGGGACCACCATCATATATGTGATCCACTGTTGACCAAAACATAATTATGTGATGCCAAGTATACATATAGTCAAAGTTTTCTGGGTTTGCCCTAGCTTTTGCCTGCAACTTCCAGTTTCACTGCCAGTACTTAGGTGTTAATTTAAATACTAGTACAATTCAAGATAAGCTACCTCCTTCAGCATATTCCTAGAGTACATAAAGACTAAAATACTCATTCCCACCAGGTTATTGTTGCCTTCATTATATTTCACTTCTAGGACAGCTTTACTGAGATATAATTTATGCATCATAAAATACACCTACTTAAAGTGTACAATTTAGTGGCTTTTAATATGTTTGGAGTTGTGATTTCATCATGACAATTTATATTAGAACATTTTGATTACCCCAAAAAGAAATTCTGCATTTTCTAGCCATCATCTCCCAATTAACCCATTCCCTCCAGCCCAAGGCAACCACTAATCTACTTTCTGTTTTAACAGATTTGTCTATTCTGAACATTTCATCTAAATATAATCATAAAATTTGTGGTCTTTTGTGACTAGTTTCTTCTACTTTATATGTTTTTCAGGTCTATGCATGTGGTAGCCTGTATCAGTACTTCATTAATTTTAATGCCTAAAACAATATTCCATTTATAGATACACTACATTTCATTTTCCCTTCATTAGTTAATGAACATTTGGGTAGTTTCTGTCTTTTGGTTGTTATAAATAATGCTGCTATGAATATTTTGTGCAAGGCTTTTTGTTGACACATGCTTTCAGTCCTTATGAGTATATACCCAGGGAGTTGAATTGCTGGGTCATGTGCTAACTTTATATTTTACTTACTGAGAAGCTGTCAGACTGTTTTGCCAAGTAAATGTACCATTTTATATTACTTCCAGCAAATGTATAAAGTTTCTAATTTCTCCACATCTTGATCAACACTTGTTATTACAGTTAATAGCCATGCTAGTGGCAATGAAGTGTATCTCATGGCATTTCCCTGATGAGTAATGATGCTGAGCGTCTTTTGTTGTGCTTATTGGACTACTTTCTATTTTAGCTCGTCTGGTAGGTGTGGAGAGATATCTCATTTGTGTTTTTCATTTGCATTTCCTTAGTGGCTAGTGTTGTTGATCATCTTTTTACATGTGTACTTGCCATCTGTATATCCTCTTTTGCTAAAATGTATTTCCATGCCTTTTACTTTCTAATTTTATTTATTCTTAAAACTCTTGAGTTTTGACAGTACATTCTAGATACTGGTCCTTTACTTGATATGCAGTTAAATATTTCTTCTAGCCTGTAGTTTGTCTTTCATTTTCTTAACACAGTATTTTGCAGAACAAAAGATTTACATTTTGATAAAATTCAGTTTATTGATTTTTTTAATTAATTTTTTCATTTATATATATATTTATTTATTATATATATATTTTATTGCATTTTAGGTTTTGGGGTACATGTGAAGAACATGCAAGATTGTTGCATAGGTACATACATGGCAGTGTGGTTTTCTGCCTTCCGTCCCCTCACCTGTATCTGTCATTTCTCCCCATGCTATCTCTTCCCGCCTCCCCACCCCCATCCCGCCCCCATTTGCCCCCAAAGGACCCCAGTGTGTAGTGCTTCCCTCCCTGTGTCCATGTGTTCTCATTGTTCAACACCTGCCTATGAGTGAGAACATGCAGTGTTTTGATTTTCTGCTCTTGTGTCAGTTTGCTGAGAATGATGGTTTCCAGGTTCATCCATGTCCCTACAAAGGACATGAACTCATCGTTTTTGATGGCTGCATAATATTCCATGGTGTATATGTACCACATTTTCCCTATCCAGTGTATCATCGTTGGGCATTTGGGTTGGTTCCAGGTCTTTGCTATTGTAAACAGTGCTGCAATGAACATTCGTGTGCATGTGTCCTGATAGTAGAATGATTTATAATCCTTTGGATATATACCCAGTAATGGGATTGCTGGGTCAAATGGGATTTCTATTTTTAGCTCCTTGAGGAATCGCCACACTGTCTTCCACAATGGTTGAATTAATTTACATTCCCACCAACAGTGTAAAAGTGTTCGTATTTCTCCACATCCTCTCCAGCATCTGTTGTTTCCAGATTTTTTAATGATCGCCATTCTAACTGGTGTGAGATGGTATCTCAATGTAGTTTTGATTTGCATTTCTCTGATGACCAGTGATTATGAGCATTTTTTCATATGTTTGTTAGCCTCCTGTATGTCTTCTTTTGTAAAGTATCTGTTCATATCCTTCACCAATTTTCGAATGGGCTTGTTTGTTTTTTTCTTGTAGATCTGTTTTAGTTCTTTGTAAATTCTGGATATCAGCCCCTTGTCAGATGGATAGACTGCAAAAGTTTCTTCCCATTCTGTTGGTTGCCGATTCACTCTACTGACTGTTTCTTTTGCCATGCAGAAACTGTGGAGTTTGATTAGGTCGCATTTGTCTATTTTGGCTTTTGTTGCCATTGCTTTTGGCGTTTTGGTCATGAAGTCCTTGCCTAAGCCTATGTCCTGAATGGTTTTGCTTAGATTTTCTTCTAAGGTTTTTATGGTGTTAGTTCTGATGTTTAAGGTTTTAATCCATCTGGAGTTAATTTTGGTGTAAGGTGTCAGGAAGGGGTCCTGTTTCTGCTTTCTGCACATGGCTAGCCAGTTTTCCCAACACCATTTATTAAACAGGGAATCATTTCCCCATTGCTTGTTTTGGTCAGGTTTGTCAAAGATCATATGGTCGTGGGTATGTTGTATTTCCTCTGAGGCCTCTGTTCTGTTCCATTGGTCTATATCTCTGTTTTGGTACCAGTACCATGCTGTTTTGATTACTGTATCCTTGTAGTATAGTTTGAAGTCCGGTAGTGTGATGCCTCCTGCTTTGTTCTTTTTGCTTCGAATTGACTTTGCTATGTGGGCTCTCTTCTGGTTCCATATGAAGTTTAAGGTGTTTTTTTCCAGTTCTGTGAAGAAGGTCATTGGTAGCTTGATGGGAATAGCGTTGAATCTGTACATTACTTTGAGCAGTATGGCCATTTTCACGATGTTGATTCTTCCTAACCATGAACATGGAATGTTTCTCCATCTGTTTGTGTCCTCTCTTATTTCATTGAGCAATGGCTTGTAGTTCTCCTTGAAGAGGTCCTTTATGTTCCTTGTTAGTTGTATTCCTAGGTATTTTATTCTCTTTGTAGCAATTGTGAATGGCAGTTCGTTCTTCATTTGGCTCTCTTTAAGTCTGTTACTGGTGTATAGGAATGCTTGTGATTTTTGCACATTGATTTTGTATCCTGAGACTTTGCTGAAGTTGTTTATCAGTTTCAGGAGATTGTGGGCTGAGATGATGGGGTCTTCTAGATATACAATCATGTCATCTGCAAATAGAGACAATTTGATTTTCTCCTTTCCAATTTGAATACCCTTTATTTCTTTTTCTTGCCTGATTGCTCTGGCTAGAACTCCCAGTACTATATTAAATAGGAGTGGTGAGAGAGGGCATCCTTGTCTAGTGCCAGATTTCAAAGGGAATGCTTCCAGTTTTTGCCCATTCAGTATGATATTGGCTGTTGGTTTGTCGTAAGTAGCTTTTATTGTTTTGAGATACGTTCCATCAATACCTAGTTTATTAAGGGTTTTTAGCATAAAGGGCTGTTGAATTTTATCAAAGCCTTCTCTGCATCAATTGAGATAATCATGTGGTTTTTGTCTTTCATTCTGTTTATGTGGTGAATTAAGTTTATGGACTTGCGTATGTTGAACCAGCCTTGCACCCCCAGGATGAATCCTACTTGATCATGGTGGATGAGCTTTTTGATACGCTGTTGCAATCGGTTTGCCAGTATTTTATTGAAGATTTTTGCATCTATGTTCATCATGGATATTGGCCTGAAATTTTCTTTTCTTGTTGAGTCTCTGCCGGGTTTTGGTATCAGGATGATGTTTGTCTCATAAAATGATTTGGGAAGGATTCCCTCTTTTTGTATAGTCTAGAATAGTTTCAGAAGGAATGGTATCAACTCCTCTTTGTGTGTCTGGTAGAATTCGGCTGTGAACCCATCTGGACCTGGGATCTTAATTGCTGTCTGGACTTCAGACCTTGTTATTGGTCTATTCAGGGTTTCAGCTTCTTCCGGGTTTAGGCTTGGGAGGATGCAGGTGTCCAGGAATTTATCCATTTCTTTCAAGTTTACTAGTTTATGTGCAGAGTTGTTTGTAATAATCTCTGATGATGGTTTGGATTTCTGTGGAATCTGTGGTGATATCCCCTTTATCATTTTTTATTGCATCAATTTGGTTATTCTCTCTTTTCTTTTTAATTAATCTGGCTAGTGGTCTGTCTATTTTGTTGATCTTTTCGAAAAACCAGCTCCTGGATTTATTGATTTTTTGAAGAGTTTTTTGTGTCTCTATTTCTTTCATTTATGCTCTGATCTTGGTTATTTCCTGTCTTCTGCTAGGTTTTGAGTTTTTTTGATCTTGCTCCTCTAGCTCTTTCAATTTTGATGTTAGGGTGTCAATTTTACATCTCTCCTTTCTTCTCATGTGGGCACTCATTGCTATATATTTTCCTCTAGAGACTGCTTTAAATGTGTCCCAGGGATTCTGGTATGTTGTGTCTTCGTTCTCATTGGTTTCAAAGAACATCTTTATTTCTGCCTTCATTTCATTGTTTATCCAGTCAACATTCAAGAGCAAGTTGTTCAGTTTCCATGAAGCTGTGCGGTTCTGAGTTATTTTCTGCATTCTGAGTTCTAACTCGATTGCACTGTGGTCTGAGAGACTGTTTGTTATGATTTCCGTTCTTTTGAATTTACTGAGGAGTGATTTATTGCCAATTATGTGGTCAATTTTAGAGTAGGTGTGATGTGGTGCTGAGAATGTATATTCTGTGGATTTGGGGTGGAGAGTTCTGTAAATGTCTATTAGGTTTGCTTGTTCCAGGTCTGAATTCAGGTCCTGGATATCCTTGTTGATTTTCAGTCTGGTTGATCTGTCTAATATTGAAAATGGGGTGTTACGGTCTCCCACTATTATTGTGTGGGAGTCTAAGTCTCTTTGTAAGTCATTAAGAACTTGCCTTATGTATCTAGGTGCTCCTGTATTGGGTGCATATAAATTTAGGATCGTTAGCTCTTCTTGTTGCAGTGATCCTTTTACCCTTATGTAATGTCCTTCTTTGTCTCTTTTGATCTTTGTGGCTTTAAAGTCTATTTTATCAGAGATTAGAATTGCAACTCCTGCTTTTTTTTGCCCTCCATTTGCTTGGTAGATCTTCCTCCATCCCTTTATTTTGAGCCTTTGTGTATCCTTGCATGTAAGATGGGTTTCCTGGATACAGCACACTGATGGGTTTTGGCTTTTTATCCAATTTGCCAGTCTGTGTCTTTTGATTCGGGCATTTAGTCCATTTACATTTAGGGATAGTATTCTTATGTGTGAATTTGATGCTGTCTTTTTGACACTACCTGGCTGTTTTGTTGGTTAGTTGATGCAGCTTCTTGATTGTGTTGATGCTCTTTTACCATTTGGTGTGTTTTTGGAGTGGCTGGTACTGGTTGTTCCTTTATATGTGTAGAGCCTCTTTCAGGAGTTCTTGTAGAGCAGGTTTGGTGCTGATGAAATCTCTGAGTGCTTGCTTGTTCACAAAGGATTTTATTTTTCCTTCACTTATGAAGCTTAGTTTGGCTGGATAGGAGATTCTGGGTTGAAAGTTCTTTGCTTTAAGGGTATTGAATATTGGCCCCCAATCTCTTCTGGCTTGAAGCGTTTCTGCTGAGAGATCTGCTGTGAGTCTAATGGGCTTCCCTTTGTGGGTAACCCGACCTTTCTCTCTGGCTACCCTTAGCATTTTCTCTTTCATTTCAACCCTGGTGAATCTGACGATTATGTGCCTTGGGGTTGCTCTTCTTGAGGAATATCTTTGTGGTGTTCTCTGTATTTCCTTTATTTGAATATTGGTCTGCCTTCCTAGGTTGGGGAAGTTTTCCTGGATAATATTTTGAAGAGTATTTTCCAGCTTGGATTCATTCTCTTCATCACATTCAGGTACACCTATCAAACGTAGGTTAGGTCTTTTCACATAGTCCCACATTTCTTGAAGATTTTGTTCATTCCTTTTTGTGCTTTTTTCTCTGATCTTGCCTTCTCTTTTTATTTCATTGATTTGATCTTCGACCTCTGATATCCTTTCTTCTGCTTGGTCAATTCGGCTGTTGAAGCTTGTGCATGCTTCACGAAGTTCTCGTGTTGTGTTTTTCAGCTCCATTAATTCACTTATATTCCTCTCTATGCTATCCATTCTCATTAGCATTTCGTCCAATCTTTTTTCAATGTTCCTGGTTTCTTTACGTTGGGTTAGAACATGTTCTTTTAGCTCACTGTAGTTTCTTACTACCCACCTTCTGAAGTCTGATTCTGTCATTTCTTCTCCCTCCTTTTCCATCCGGTCTAGTTCCCTTGCTGGTGAGGAGTTGTGATCCCTTTTAGGAGGAGAGGTGTTCTGGTTTCGGGAGTTTTCATCCTTTTTGCGCTGGTTTCTTCCCATTTTTGTGGGTTTATCCACCTGTTGTCTTTGTAGTTACTGTCTTTCAGATTGGTTCTCTGAGAGAGCTACTAGTTCTTGGATGCTGAAGTTACTTCTTTTATTTATTTATTTTTTTAAGCTTTCCTTCTAACAGTCTGGCCCCTCTGCTGTAGGACTGCTGAGGTCCTCTCCAGGCCCTGCTTGCCTAGGGATCACCTGCAGCAGCTGCAGAACAGTAAGGATTGCTGCCAGTTTCCTCTTCCACTATGTTTGTCCCAGAAGGATGCTCGCCAGCTGTCAGTCCCTTCTCTCCTTTATGAGGCGATTCTTTGGATCTATGGGGGACAGGGAGCTACTTGAGGAGACAGTTTATCTTTTATTGAGGCTTAAGTCCTGAGATGTGAGCTCCGTTTTTCGTTCAGAGCTGCTGGGCAGGTACGTTTAGGTCTGCTGCAGCTTCACTCATAAAGCACTTTTTGTTCCCAGGTTCTCTGTCCTGGGGAGTTGGGGCTTTATGAGTTTCCATTGCACTACTGCCTTTTTTTATTTTTCTTTCAGAGCTGACCCACCCAGATAGCAGCGTGCCTAGCCACTGCCTGCCTGCAGAGGCTTTGCTGAGCTGCTGTGAGCTCTGCCCAGGTGCCCTGTGCTTTTTCCTGCAGTCCTGTTTATATGGGCATAGTTAGAAGTGTCTCGGCAAGGGTGGCCCCGCCTCTGTTATGGCGGACTCTCTCTGTTGTGGCATGTTGCCTTGGCAACGGCGGGTTGCCGCGGCAATGGTGGCCTGCCTCCGTAGTGGTGGAGAGTCTCAGTAATGGCCGACGCCCCTCCGCTACCGAGCCGGACTGTCTAGGGTTCAGCTGTGCTTGGTTTGAAGGGCTCAACCCAGAGGGTTTCCAATTACTGTTTTTGTTTACGTTGTTGTTGGGGGTTGGGGCTGGGACCAACTGAGCCTGATCACCTGGCTTCCTTACTCAGAGTCTTTTCTTTTAAGTTGAATGACCCTGTGTTCCAGCCGCTTGTTGAAAAGGCACCGGGATCTCCTGTGCTGCGACTCACTGAGTCGGCTCAAACAGCGCAGCCAGCTCCTGGTGTATTTTTTGCCTAGGAAAATCCTGGCCTGACTCGCTATTTCAGATGAATGGGCAACTCTGCCGTCTCAGGGCTCTGATCGCCAGCTAAGAGGGCTCCCAGACCAGTGGCTTTTGTATGGAGAACCGCCGTGACAAAGCGTGGTCACAGCAGCCACGCGGGCCAAATCAGCCCCACGGGGGCCAAAACAGCCACACCGGCTGGGACTGTGGCGCTGGCGACCCCTCTGCCTGGGTATCTCCTGGTCTGTGGGCAATAAAAATTCATCTGGAAAAGCGGTAAACACTCACCCTCTGCACTTTCACTGGGAGCTGAAGTTCTGAGCTGTTCTTAGGTGGCCATATTTTCAGCATGATTTTTCTTTTATGGATTTTGCTTTTGGTGTCACATCTAAAAAGTTTGACTATCCCTAAATCTTATGTATTTTCTTCTGCTTTTTTTTCTCCTAGAAGATGTATAGTTTTTTTTTTTTTTAATTGCAATTTAGGTTTTGGGGTACATGTGAAGAACATGCAAGATTGTTGCATAGGTGCACACATGGCAGTGTCATTTGCTGCCTTCCTTCCCCTCAACTGTATCTATCATTTCTCCCCATGCTATCTCTCCCCATCTCCCACCCCCCCATTCTGCCCCCATTTCCCCCCAACGGACCCCAGTGTGTAGTGCTCCCCTCCCTGTGTCCATGTGTTCTCATTGTTCAACACCCGCCTATGAGTGAGAACATGCAGTGTTTGATTTTCTGCTCTTGTGTCATTTTGCTGAGAATGATGGTTTCCAGGTTCATCCATGTCCCTACAAAGGAAACGAACTCATCGTTTTTGATGCCTGTGTAATATTCCATGGTGTATATGTACCACATTTTCCCTATCCAGTCTATCATCAATGGGAATTTGGGTTGGTTACAGGTCTTTGCTATTGTAAACAGTGCTGCAATGAACATTGGTGTGCATGTGTCCTTGTAGTAGAATGATTTATAATCACTTGGATATATACCCAGTAATGGGATTGCTGGGTCAAATGGGATTTCTATTTTTAGGTCATTGAGGAATCACCACACTGTCTTCCACAACGGTGGAGCTAATTTACACTTTCACCAATGGTGTTAAAGTGTTCCTATTTCTCCATACCCTCTCCAGCATCTATTGTCTCCAGATTTTTTAATGATCGCCATTCTAACTGGTGTGAGATGGTATCTCAATGTGGTTTTGATTTGCATTTTGCTAATGACCAGTGATGATGAGCATTTTTTCATATGTTTGTTGGCCTCCTGTATGTCTTCTTATGTAAAGTGTCTGTTCATATCCTTTGCCCACATTTGAATGGGCTTTTTTTTTTTTTTTTCTTGTAGATCTGTTTTAGTTCTTTGTAAATTCTTGATATCAGCCCCTTGTCATATGGGTAGACTGCAAAAATTTTTTCCCATTCTGTTGGTTGCCGATTCACTCTACTGACTGTTTCCCTTGCCGTGCAGAAGCTGTGGAGTTTGATTAGGTCCCAGTTGTCTATTTTGGCTTTTGTTGCCGATTTTTTTGGCGTTTTGGTCATGAAGTCCTTGCCTACGCCTATATCCTGAACGATTTTGCCTAGATTTTCTTCTAGGGTTTTTATAATGTTAGGTCTGATGTTTAAGTCTCTAATCCATCTGGAGTTAATTTTGGTGTAAGGTGTCAGGAAGGGGTCCTGCTTCTGCTTTCTGCACATGGCTAGCCAGTTTTCCCAACACTATTTATTAAACAGGGAATCCTTTCCCCATTGCGAGTTTTCATCAAGTTTGTTGAAGATCAGACAGTTGTAGATATGTTTTATTTCCTCTGAGGCCTCTGATCTGTTCCATAGGTCTTTATCTCTGTTTTGGTACCAGTACTATGCTGTTTTGATTACTGTAGCCTTGTAGTATAGTTTGAAGTCCGGTAGTGTGATGCCTCCTGCTTTGTTCTTTTTGCTTATAATTGACTTGGCTATGTGGGCTCTCTTTTGGTTCCGTATGAAGTTTAAGTTGCTTTTTTCCAGTTCTGTGAAGAAGGTCATTGGTAGCTTGATTGGAACAGCATTGAAGTTCTAAATTACTTTGGGCAGTATGGCCATTTTCACGATGTTGGTTCTTCCTAACCATGAACATGGAATGTTTCTCCATCTGTTTCTGTCCTCTTTTATTTCATTTATTAGTGGCTTGTAGTTCTCCTTGGAGAGGTCCTTCATATCCTTTGTTAGTTGTATTCCTTGATATTTAATTCTCTGTGTGGCAAATGTGAATGGGACTTCACTCTTTATTTAGCTCTTTGTCTGTGATTAGTGTATAGGAATGCTTGTGATTTTTTGCACGTTGATTTTGTATCCTGAGTCTTTGCTGAAGTTGTTTATCAGTTTCAGGAGATTTTGGGCTGAGACGATGGGGTCTTCTAGATATACAATCATGTCATCTGCAAATAGAGACAGTTTGATTTCCTTCTTTCCTATTTGAATACTTATTTCTTTTTCTTGCCTGATTATTCTGGCTAGAAGTTCTAGTACTATATTGAATAGGAGTGCTGAGAGAGTGCAACTTTGTGTAGTGCCAGATTTCAAAGGGAATGCTTCCAGTTTTTGCCCATTCAGTATGATATTGGCTGTTGGTTTGTTGTAAATAGCTTTTATTATTTTGAGATACGTTCCATCAATACCTAGTTTACTGAGAGATTTTAGCATAAAGGGCTGTTGAATTTTGTCAAAGGCCTTCTCTGCATCAATTGAGATAATCATGTGGTTTTTGTCTTTGGTTCTGTTTATGTGGTCAATTACGTTTATGGACTTGCGTATGTTGAACCAGCCTTGCATCCCCGGGATGAATCCTACTTTTTTAGGTAAAGGGGGAAGCAGTGTTGATTCTTTAGTGTGTTCTGATAGCCATTGTCACTACGTACTTCTTTGTGTTTTCATCTTCTCCTGCTGCCTTTTAAAGCATTTCCACTTGATCATCGTGGATACACTTTTTGTTATGCTGTTGCAATAGACTTTCCAGTGGTTTATTGAAGATTTTTGCACCTGTGTTCATCATGGATATTGGCCTGAAGTTTTCTTTTCTTGTTGAGCCTCTGCCGGGTTTTGGTATCAGGATGATGTGTGTCTCATAAAATGATTTGGGAAGGATTCCCTCTTTTTGGATTGTCTGGAATAGTTTCAGAAGGAATGGTAGCAGCTCCTCTTTGTATGTCTGGTAGAATTTGGCTGTGAACCTATCTGGACCTGAGTTTTTTTTCGGTAGTAGGCTCTCAGTTGCTGCCTCGACTTCAGACCTTGTTATTGGTCTATTCAGAATTTCGACTTCTTCCTGGTTTAGGCTTGGGAGGATGCAGGTGTTCAGGAATTTATCCTTTTCTTCCAGGTTTACTAGTTTATGTGCATAGAGTTGTTTGTAATAATCTCTGATGATGGTTTGGATTTCTGTGGAATCTGTGGTGATATCCCCTTTATCATTTTTTATTACATCTATTTGGTTATTCTCTCTTTTCCTTTTTATTAATCTGGCTAGTGGTCTATTTTGTTGATCTTTTCGAAAAACCAGCTCCTCGATTTATTGATTTTTTGAAGGGTTTTTTGTGTCTCTATTTCCTTCAGTTCTTCTCTGTTCTTAGTTATTTCCTGTCTTCTGCTAGGTTTTGAGTTTTTTTTTTTTTTTTTTTTAATCTTGCTCCTCTAGCTCTTTCAATTTTGATGATAGGGTGTCAATTTTACATCTCTTCTTTCTTCTCATGTGATCACTCACTGCTATATATTTTCCTCGAGAGACTGCTTTAAATGTGTCCCAGAGATTCCGGTATGTTGTGTCTTCATTCTCATTGGTTTCGAAGAATATCTTTATTTCTGTCTTCATTTCATTGTTTATCCAGTCAACATTCAAGAGTAAGTTGTTCAGGTTCCATGAAGCTGTGCGTTTCTGAGTTAGTTTCTGCATTCTGAGTTCTAACTCGATTACACTGTGGTCTGAGAGACTGTTTGTTATGATTTCCGTTCTTTTGCATTTGCTGAGGAGTGATTTATTGCCAATTACGTGGTCAATTTTATAGTAGGTGTGATGTGGTGCTGAGAAGAATGTATATTCTGTGGATTTGGGGTGGAGAGTTCTGTAAATGTCTATTAGGCTTGCTGGTTCCAGGTCTGAGTTCAGGTCCTGGATATCCTTTTTGATTTTCTGTCTGGTTGATCTGTCTAATATTGACTATGGGGTGTTAAAGTCTCCCACTATTATTGTGTGGGAGTTTAAGTCTCTTTGTAAGTCATTAAGAACTTGCCTTATGTATCTGGGTGCTCCTGTGTTGGGTGCGTATAGATTTAGGATCATTAGCTCTTCTTGTTGCATTCATCCTTTTACCATTATGTAATGTCCTTCTTTGTCTCTTTTGATCTTTGTTGCTTTAAAGTCTATTTTATCAGAGATGAGAATTGCAACTCCTACTTATTTTTGCTCTCCATTTGCTTGGTAGGTCTTTCTCCATCCCTTTATTTTGAGCCTTTGTGTATCTTTGCATGTAAGATGGGTTTCCTGGATACAGCACACTGATGGGTTTTGGCTTTTTATCCAATTTGCCAGTCTGTGTCTTTTGATTGGAATTGAATAGGCATTTATTCCATTTATATTTAGGGATAGTCTTGTTATGTGTGAATTTGATACTGTCATTTTGATGCTACCTGACTGTTTTGTTGGTTAGTTGATGCAGATTCTTGATTGTGTTGATGCTCTTGTACCATTTGTTATGTTTTTGAAGTGGCTGGTACTTGGTGTTTCTTTACATGTGTAGAACCTCTTTCAGTAGTTCTTGTAGAGCATGTTTGGTGGTGATGAAATCTCTGAGTACTTGCTTGTTCGCAAAGGATTTTATTTTTCCTTCACTTATGAAACTTAGTTTGGCTGGATAGGAGATTCTGGGTTGAAAGTTCTTTTCTTTGAGGATGTTAATATTGGCCCCCAATCTCTTCTTGCTTGTATAGTTTCTGCTGAGGGATCTGCTGTATCTAATGGGCTTCCCTTTGTGGGTAACCCGATCTTTCTGTCTGGCTGCCCTTAGCATTTTGTCTTTCATTTCAACCCTGGTGAATCTGACGATTATGTGTTTTGGGGTTGCTCTTCTTGAGGAATATCTTTGTGGTGTTCTCTGTATTTCTTGGATTTGAATATTGGCCTGCCTTGCTAGGTTGGGAAAGTTTACCTGCATAATATCGTGAAGAGTATTTTCAAGCTTGGATTCATTCTCTTCATCACATTCAGGTACACCTATCAAACGTAGATTAGGTCTTTTCACCTAGTCCCACATTTCTTGAACATTTTGTTCATTCCTTTTTGTGCTTTTTTCTCTGTTCTTGCCTTTTCTTTTTATTTCATTCAGTTGATCTTCGACCTCTGATATCCTTTCTTCTGCTTGGTCAACTCGGCCGTTGAAACTTGTGCATGCTTCACGAAGTTCTCGTGTTGTGTTTTTCAGCTCCATCAATTCACTTATATTCCTCTCTATGTTGTCCATTCTCGTTAGCATTTTGTCCAATCTTTTTTCAACGTTCCTAGTTTGTTTGCATTGGGTTAGAACATGTTCTTTTAGCTGACCGTAGTTTCTTACTGCCCACCTTCTGAAGTCTGATTCTGTCATTTCATCACACTCCTTCTCCATCCGGTCTGGTTTTCTTGCTGGTGAGGAGTTGTGATCCCTTTTAGGAGGAGAGGTGTTCTGGTTTCGGGAATTTTCATACTCGTTTCTTCCCATTTTTGTGAGTTTATCCACCTGTTGTCTTCGTAGTTACTGTCTTTCAGATTGGGTCTCTGAGTAGGCTTCCAGTTTGTGGATGCTGAAGTTACTTCTTTTTTTTTTTTTAAGCTTTCCTTCTAACTCTCTGGCCCCTCTGCTGTAGGACTGCTAAGGTCCACTCCAGGCCCTGCTTGCCTGAGGATCACCTGCAGCAGCTGCAGAACAGTTAGGGTTGTTACCAGTTTCCTCTTCTGCTATCTTTGTCCCAGAGGGATGCTTGCCAAATATCAGTCCATTCTCTCCTTTATGAGGTGACTCTTTGGATCTTTTTGGGTCAGGGAGATACTTGAGGAGACAGTCTGTCTTCTATTGTGGCTCAAGTCCTGAACTGTGAGCTCTGTTGTTCATTCAGAGCTGCTGGGCCGGTACTTTTAGATCTGCTGCAGCTGAACTCATAAACTGCTTATTTTTCGCAGGTGCTCTGTCCCAGAGAGTTAGGGCTTTATGAGTTCCCGTTGTGCTGCTGCCCTTTTTGTTTTTTCTTGCAGGTCTGCCCTGCCCAGCTAACAGCCCACCTAGTCACTGTTTGCCTGCACAGGCTTTGCTGAGCTGCTCTGGGCTCCACCCAGCAGCCGTGTGATTTTCCCTGCAGTCCTGTTTATATAGGCGTAGTTAGAACTGCCTTGGCAACAGTGGCCCCACTTCTGTTATGGTGGACTCTCTCTGTTGTGGCAGGTTGCCTTGGCAACAGCTGGTTACCTCAGCGATGGTGGCCTGCCTCCGTAGTGGTGGAGAGTCTCAGAAATGGCGGATTCCCCTCCCCCACAGAGCCGGACCATCCCGGGTTCAGCTGTGCTTGCTGTGAAATGCTCAACCCAGAGCGTTTTCAATTACTGTTTTTGTTGTCATTGTTGTTGTTTTTGGGGGTGGGGGATGGGACCAACCCAGCCTGGTCACCTGGCTCCCTGACTTTGAGTCTTTTTTTTATTTTTTAAGTTGAACGACCCAGCGTTCCAGTCGCTTGTTGAAAAGGCACTGGGATCTCCCATGCTGCGACTCTGAGTCAGCTTAAGGAGCGGCGCCGAGGCTCCTGGCGGTTTTTTTGCCTAGGAATCTCTTGGCCTGGCTTGCTATTTCAGATGAATGGGCAACTCTGCCATCTCAGGGCTCCTATCACCAGCTAAGAGGGCTCCCAGACCAGTGGCTTTTGTATGGAGAACCACCACAACAGGGCGTGGTCAAAGCAGCCGCGTGGACCAAATCAGCCCTGTGGGGGCCAAAACAGCGCACCGGCTGGAACAGTGGCGCTTGTGACTCCTCTGCCTGGGTATCTCCTGGTCTGTGGGCAATAAAAATTCATCTGGAAATGCGGTGTCCACTCACCCTCTGCACTTTCACTGGGAGCTGAAGTCCTGAGCTGTTCTTAGTCGACCATCTTACCAGCTGTCTCGTATAGTTTGTTTTTTTTACATTTAAGTCTTTGATCCATTTTGTGTACCTTTGTTATAAGACATGAAAATTAGGTAGAGGTTTATTACCTATGGATGCCCAGTTGCTCCAGCATTCCATTTTTGGGATGACAATTTGAATTTTCACCTCTGTCAAAAATTAGGCATATTCATGTGCGTCTATTTCTATTCCGCTAGCCTGTCTCTTCTGGCATTCATTTCATACAATCTTGATTACTGTGACTATATAACTGTTCAAATCAGGAAGAATGTTTCTTCCCACTTTCTTCTTTTCAAAATTGTTTTAACTGTTTCTGTACATTTCCATATACATTTTAGAACAATCTTGTCTGTATCTACCAAATATCTTGCTAGGGTTTTTGTGGCAATTGTCTTAACTCTGTATAGCCTTTTGGCCAAATGATATTGTAAATGGTATTGCATTTTCAATTTTGTTGTTCATATCGTCACTGCTAGTATTTAGAGGTACATTTTATTTTATGTTGATCTTGTGTCCTGAGACTTTGCAGAATTCACTTACTAGTTCTTGGAATGTTTTGTAGGCACCTTGGGGTTTTCTACATAGACAAGTATATCATCTGCTAATAGGGATAGTATTTTTTTTCCAATTTGTATACTCTTTATCCTTATCTTGCCTTATTGCACTGTCTGGAATTACTAGAAGTATTTCAATTAGGAGTAGTAAGAACATATATCCTTGCCTTGTTCCCAGTTGTAGGGAGAAAAGTTTCAGCTTTTCACCATCAAGCATAATGCTAGCTGTAGGCATTTTGTAGATTTTCTTTATCAAGTTGAGGAAGTTCCCATGTATTCCTGGTTTTTAGATAGTTTTTATCATGTACATGTGTTGAATTTTAGTAAATGCTTTTTTTGCACTGAATGATATATATACTTTGTCTTATTTTGCTTCACTTTATTGTCATTTGCAAGTATTGCTTTTTTTTTTTTTTCCAATTGAAGGATTTTTGCAACTCTATGTCAAGCAAGTCTATGGGTGCCATTTTTTTTCAACAACATTTGTCACATTTTGGTAATTCTCACGTTTTTACCTTTTTCATTGTCATTATATCTATTATGGTGGTTTGTGATCAGTGATTTTTGATGTTGTATTCTAATTGTTTTGAGGTGTTACAAACCATGCCCATATAAAATGGCAAACTAAATCAATAAATGTTTATATTCTCCAGGTCAGGAGATTGAGACCATCCTGGCTAACACAGTAAACCCTGTCTCTACTAAAAATACAAAAAAAAAAAAAAAAAAAAAAAAAAAGCCAGGCATGGTGACACATGCCTGTAATCCCACCTACTCGGGAGGCTGAGGCAGGGGAATCACTTGAATCTGGGAAACAGAGGTTGTAGTGATCTGAGATTGTGCCACTGCACTCCAGGCTGGGCGACAGAGTGAGACTCCTTCTCAAAAAACATAAATCAAATTTTTAAAAAATTGAAAACAATAAATAAATGAGTGTGTTCTGATTACTCCATAGACTGGCCATTAACCCACTTCTCCCATTTCCTGCCTCTCTCCTTCTCCTCTTGTCTCCCTGTTTTCTGAGATACAATGGCCTCTAAGTGTTCAAGTGAAAGGAAGAGTAGCATATCTCTCATTTCAGATCAAAGGCCAGAAGGTATTACACTTAGTGAAGAGGGCATTTTGAAAGCCAAGATAGTCTAAAAGCATGATGCTTGCACAAAACAAGCAAGTTATATAAAGGAAAAGTTCTTAAATTCAAAGTGCTACTCCAATAAACACATAAATGACATGACAGTAAAACGGTCTTATTGATGATAGAAAGAAACTTTTAGTGGTCTAGACAGAAGATCAAAGAAGCCACAAAATTCCCTTAAGTCATACCCTAATTCAGAGCAACCCCCAACTGTCTTCAATTATATGATGGCTGAGATTGGTGAAGAAGCTGCAGAATAAAAACTGGAAGCTACCTGAAATTGGTTTATGAGATTTAAGGAATTAAACTATCTCCATAACGTAAAAATGCAAGATGAAGCAGCAATTACTGATGGAAAAGCTTCAGCAAGTACTTCACAAGAACTAGCTAAGATAGGTGAGGAAGGTTGTTACAATAGACAACAAATTTTGAATGTAGATAAAACACCATTCTATTGGAAGGAGCTGACATCTAGAAGTCTGGCTTCAAAGCTCAGGCTGACTCTTTTGTTAGGGGCTAATGCAGATGGTGATTTTAAGTTGAAGCCAATGCTCATTTATCATTCTAACATCCTCAGAAAATTAAAAATAATGCTTAATCTACTCAGTCTAAGCTCTATAGATGGAACTATAAAGCTTGGATGACAGCACACCTGTTTACAGCATGGTTTACTGAGTATTTTAAGCCTACTGTTGAGACCTACTGCTCAGAAAGACTCATCTTAAAATAGTACTGCTTATTGACAATGCCTCTAGTCACCCAAGAGCTCTGATAGAGATGTTCAAGGAGATTAATGTGTTTTTCAGTCTTGGTAACAGAATATCCCTTCTGCAGCCTGTGGACCAACAAATAATTTTGACTTTCAAGTCTTATTTAAGACATACGTTTTATAAGGCTCTAGCTGCCAGACTTCCTCAGATGGATCCTGGAAAAATAAATTGAAAACCTTCTGAGAATGATTCACTGTTACAGATGACATTAAGGATATTTGTACTTCAGGGGAGGAAGTCAAAACCTCAACATTAACAATAATTTTGAATATGTTTATTCTAACCCTTATGGATGACATTGAGGGGTTAAGCACTTCTGTGGAGGAAGCCACTGCTGATGTGATGGAGACAGCAAGACAACTAGAATTATAAATGGAGCCTGACAATGTGACTGA
The DNA here is from genome assembly GCF_048565385.1 of Saimiri boliviensis. Classification (NCBI taxonomy): domain Eukaryota; kingdom Metazoa; phylum Chordata; class Mammalia; order Primates; family Cebidae; genus Saimiri; species Saimiri boliviensis. The sequence continues at coordinate 54,475,464 of NC_133470.1, forward strand.
ATGGCTGCAATTTTGTGATAAAACAATAATGGATGAAGAGTTACTTCTTCAGACTGAGCAAAGAGAGTGATTTCTTGAGATTAATCTACTCCTGGTGAAGATGCTATGAACATTATTTAAATGACAACAAAAGACTTAGAATATTACATAAACCTAATTGATTAAGTAGTGGCAGCATTTGAGAGGATTGACTTCAGTTTTGAGAGAAGTTCTACTGTGGGTAAAATGCTATTAGGCCAGGTATGTTGGCTCATGCCTGTAATCCCAGAAATTTGGGAAGCCGAGGTGGGAGGATCACTAGAGTCTAGGAGTTTGAGGTTGCAGTGAGCCATGATTACACCATTGCACCCCAGCCTGGGTGACAGAATGAGACCTTGTCTTTAAAAAAAAAAAAAAAAAAAAAAAAAAAAAAAAAAAAAAAGTGCTATTGAACAGCATTGAATGCTACAGAGAAATCTTGCATGAGATTTCATTGATTTGGTGTTGTCTTATTTTAAGAAAACACCACAGCACTCCAACCTTCAGGAATCACCACCCTGATCAGTCAGCAGCCATCAACATCGAGGAAAGACCCTCCACTAGCAAAAACATTCCAACTCAATGAAGGCTCAGATAGCATTTTTAACAATGAAGTATTTTTAAATTAAGGTATGTACATTTCTTTAGATATAATACTATTGCACACCTAAGAGACTGAAGTGTAGTATAAACATAATTTTTATATGCACTGGGAAACTGAAAAATTTTACTGTCTCACTTTATTGCTGTGGAACTGAAGCCTCAATCTTTAAGATATGACTATATATATTTTTTCATCTTTAGCCTGGTAATATCATGAAGCACATTGATTTCTTTATGTTTGAATATTAAGCAAGTCTTATACCACTAGAATGAATCCGATTTGGTCATGATACATATTAAAATTTTCTGCCAAATTTTATTTGCTAGTAGTGTGTTAAATATTTTTCTATTTATGTTCATGAGGGATATTAGTCTGCAGTTTTTCTACCTTTTTTTTCTATATTTGATATCAGTGAGATTGTAGCTTTATAAAATGAATTGGAAAGAGTTTTTACATTCTGGAAAATACTATAAAGAATTGGTTTTAATTATTTAAATACTTAGGAGGCTTATTTGTTGAAACCGTCTGTGATTGGAGATTCCTTTTTGGGAGTTTGAAAATTATGAATTCAATTTTCTCTAGAGTTCTAGAGCTATTTTAGTTATATATTCCATATTGAATTGATTGTGAGAGTTTGTACTTAAAAAAAAAAAACAGTTTATTTTACCTAAGTTGTCAGATTTCTGTGTGAAGAGCTCATCATAGTAATACCACATTGTTCTTTTCATGTCTGCAGAGTTTATAGTCACATCCCCTATTTCATTCTTAATACTAATAAGTTGTGTTTTTATTTTTTCCTTTGTCCAACTTGTAGAAGGGTTTTTCTGTTGTTATCTTCTAGAATCTTTATGGCTTCAGGTCTTAGATTTAAGTCTTTGATCGATCTTGAGTTGATTTTTGTATGAAGCAAGAGATGGGGACCAAGACTCATTTTTTAACATATAGCTTGCCAATTATCTCAGCACCATTTGTTTAATAGGTTGTCTTTCTTCACTTTTTTTGTTTGATTTGTTGAAGATCAGTTGGATGTAAGTATTTGGGTTTATTTCTGGGTTTTCTATTCTGTGCTGTTGGTCTATGTGCTTTTTTTTTTTTTGGCTATCCCTTCCCAATTCCTCCACCCTCTACTATTCCACCCCTAGTCCCCCCACCCCCGGTGTGTGATGTTACCCTCCCTGTGTCCGTGTGCTCTCATTGTTCAACAACCACTTGTTAATGAGAACGTGTGGTGTTTGGTTTTCAGTTCTTGTGTCAGTTTTGATGAGAATGATGGTTTCCAGTTTCATCCATGTCCCTGTGAAGGACATGAACTCATTCTTTCTTATGGCTGCATAGTATTCCATAGTGTATATATATGCCACATTTTCTTTATACAGTCTATCATTGATGGACATTTGGGTTGGTTTTAAGTCTTTGCTGTTGTGAACAGTGCTGCTATAAACATACGTTTGCATGTGTCTTTATAATGGAATGGTTTATAATTCTTTGGGTATATAGCCAGTAATGGGATTGCTGGATCAAATGTTGTTTCTATTTTTAGATCCTTAAGGAATCATCACACTGTCTTCCACAATGTTTAAATTAATTTATGTGCCTATTTTTATACTAGTACTATCCTGTTTTGTGACTGGCCTTATAGTATAGTTTGAAGTTGGATAATATGTTGCCTCCAGATTGGTTGTTTTTGCTTAGTCTTGCTTTGGCTGTAGTTCTGTGATGAATGATGATGGTATTTTGATTGGAGTTACATTGAATTAGTAGAATGCTTTTGGCAATATGGTTATTTTCACAATATAGGATGTTTTTATTTGTCTGTGTCATCTATGATTTCTTTCAGCAGCATACTATAGTTTTCCTGGTAGAGGTCTTTCACGTTCTTGGTTAGACATATTCCTAAATATATATATTTTTGCCACTATTGGGAAAGGGGTTGAGTTCTAGGTTTGATTTTTAGCTTCTTCGCTGTTGGCGTGTAACAGAGCTATTGATTTGTGTAAGTTAATTTTTTATCCTGAATATTTGCTGAATTCATTCACCAGTTCTAGGAGCTTTTTGGATGAGTCTTTAGGATTTTCTAGGTATATGATTATATCATCAGCAAGCAGTGATAGTTTGACTTCCTTTTTGCTGATTTGGATGCCCTTTATTTCTTTCTCGTCAGATTTCTCTGTCCAGATTTCCACTACTATGTTGAATAGAAGGTAAAAGTGTGTGCCATGTCTTGTTCCAGTTCTCAGTGGGAATCCTATCAGCTTTTTCCTGTTTAGCATAATGCTGGCTGTGGGTTTGTCATAGATGGCTTTTATTACTTTAAGGTATGTCCATTCTATGCCAATTTTGTTGTAAGTTTTTATTGTAAAGGGAGGCTGGATTTTTTAAAATACTTTCTTTGTGTCTATTGAGAGGATCATGTGATTTCTGGTTTTAATTCTAGTTTTGTGGTGTATCGCAATTATTGACTTTTATATGTTAAACCATCCCTGCATCCCTTGTATGAAACCCACTTGAATATGGTAGATTATCTTTTTCATATGCTGTTGAATTCAGTTCACCAGTATTTTCATAGCTCTGCTTTTGCTGTAACCCAGAGGTTTTGTTAAGATGTGTCACCATTATAATTCAGTTCAAAGAAGTTTTTAATTTTTATATTGATTTCATTGTTAGCCCAATGATTGTTCAGGAGCGTGTTGTTTAATTTCCATGTAGTTGCATGGTTTTGAAGTTTCCTTTTGGTGATGATTTCCAATTTTATTACACTATTGTCTGAGAGAGGTCTTGATATAATTTCGATTTTATTATTGTGGTGAGTCTTGTTTATGTCCTATCATTTGTTATATCTTGGAGAATGTTTTATGTGCTGATGAATAGAATGTAAATTCTGCAGTTTTGGGGTAGAAGGTTCTGTAATTATCTGTTAAGTACATTTGTTGTAGGGTACAGTTTAAATACATTTTTGTTGTTGTTGTTGATTTGTTGTGTTGATGAGCTGTCTAGTGCTGTCAGTGAAGTATTGACGTTTCCCACTGTTATTGTGCTGCCATCTGTCTCATTTCTTAGGTCTAATAGTAATTGTTTTATAAATTTGGGAGCTTCAGTGTTAAATACATATGTATTTAGAATTTTCCTGTTGGACTAGATCTTCATATCATTATATAATTTCCTTCTTTGTCTTATTAAACTGCTATTGCTTTAAAGTTTGTTTTGTGTGATATAAGAATAGATACACCTGCTCATTTTTGGTGTCCAGTTGCATGGAATATTTTTTTCCATTCCTTTACCTTCTCTGTGTGAGTTCTTGTGTTAGATGAATTTCCTGAAAAGAGCAGAAACTTAGCTGGTGAATTTTAATCTATGCTGCCATTCTGTATCATTTAAGTGGAGCATTTAGGTCATTTACATTCAATATTAGTATTGAGATGTGAGGTTGTCATAGCTATTAATTGTGCAATTTGTTGCCTGAATACCTTTTTTAATTGTGTTATTATTATATAGGTCCTGTGAGACTTATCTTTAAGTAGGTTCTATTTTGGTGTACTTTGAGGATTTATTTCAAGACTTAGAGTTTCTTTTAGCAGTTCTTGTAGTTCTGGCTTGGTAGTGGCATATTCTCTTAACATTTTTGTGTCTGGAAAATACTGTATCTTTTCTTTATTTGTGAGGTTTTGTTTGGCTGAATATCAAATTCTTGGTTGATCATTGTTTTATTTTAGGAGAATAAAGATACCACCAAATCCTTTCTAGTTTGTACAATTTCTGCTGAGAAATCTGCTACTAATCTTAGTTTTTTAAATTGTGCTTTAAGTTCTGAGGTACATGTGCAGAACATGCAGGTTTGTTACATTGGTACACACGGGCCATGGTGGTTGGCTGCATACATCACCCTGTCATCTACATTAGGTATTTCTCCTAAAGCTATCACTCTTTGAGCCCCCCAACTCCCAACAGGCCCCTGTGTGTGATGTTCCCTTCCCTGTATCCACGTGTTCTCACTATTCAGCTCCCACTTATGAGTGAGAACATGTGGTGTTTGGTTTTCTGTTCTTGTGTTAGTTTGCTGACAATGATGGTTTCCAGCTTTATCTATGTCCCTGCAAAGGACATGAACTCATCCTTTTTTATGGCTGCATAGTATTCCATGGTGTATATGTGCCACATTTTCTTTATACAGTCTATCATTGATGGGCATTTGGGTTGGTTCCAAGCCTTTGCTATTGTGAACAGTGCCATAATAAACATACGTGTGCATGTGTCTTTATAACACAGTGATTTATAATCCTTTTTATATACACCCAGTAATGGGATTGCTGGGTCAAATGGTATTTCTGATTCTAGATCCTTAAGGAATCATCACACTGTCTTCCACAATGGTTGAACTAATTTACACTCCCACCAACAGTGTAAAAGCATTTCTATTATTCCACATCCTCTCCAGTATCTATTGTCTCCTAACTTCTTAATGCTAGCCATTCTAACTGGCGTGAGATGTTATCTTACTATGGTTTTTATTTGAATTTCTCTAATGACCAGTGGTGATGAGCTTTTTTCATGTTTGTTGGCTGCATAAATATCTTCTTTTGAAAAGTGTCTGTTCATATAATTTGCCCACTTTTTAATGGGGTTGTTTGGTTTTTTTTTTCTTCTAAATTTATGTTCTTTGTAGATTCTGGATATTAACCCTTTGTCAGATGGATAGATTGCAAAAATATTTTTCCATTTTATAGGTTTTCTGTTCACTCTTATTATAGTTCTTTAGTTTAATTAGGCCCATTTGCCAATTTTTACTTTTGTTGCCATTGCTTTTGGTATTTTATTCATGAAATCTTTTTTCACACCTGTGTACTGAATGGTATTGCCTAAGTTTTCTTATACGGTTTTTATGGTTTTAGGTCATAAGTTTAAGTCTTTAGTTCATCTTGAGTTAATTTTTGTATAAGGTGTAAGAAAGGGGTCCAGTTTCAGTTTTTTCATATGGCTAGCCAGTTTTTCTAACACCATTTATTTAATAGGGAATCTTTTCCCCATTGCTTGTTTTTAGTCAAGTTTATTAAAGATCAGTTGGCTATAGATGTGGGTTGTTTTTTCAGAGGCATCTATTCTGTTCCATTGGTCTATATATCTGTTTTGATACCAGTGTCATGCTGTTTTGGCTACTACAGTAGTATAGTTTGAAGTCAGGTAGTTCGATGCCTCTAGCTTTGTTCTTTTTGATTAGGATTGTCTTGGCTATGCAGGCTTTTTGTTTGTTTTTTCGTTTCATATAAAATTAAAAGTAGTTTTGTTTTTAATTCTGTGAAGAAAGTCAATGGTAACTTAATGGAGAGAGCATTGAATCTATAAATTACTTTGGGCAGTATGACCATTTTCACAATATTGATTATTCCTGTCCATGATCATGGAATATTTTTCCATTTGTTTGTGTCCTCTCTCATTTCCCTGAGCAGTGGTTTGTGGTTCTCCTTGAAGAGATCCTTTACTTCTATTGTCAGTTGTATTCCTAGGTATTTAATTATCTTTGTAGCAATTGTGAATGGGAGTTCACTAATTATTTTGTTCTCTGTTTGTCTGTTATTGTTGTATAGGAATGCTTGTGATTTTTGAACATTGATTTTGTATCCTAAGACGTTGCTGAAGTTGCTTATCAGCTTTAGAAGATTTTGGACTGAGACCATGGGGTTTTCTAAATCTGCAGTCTTGTAATCTGCAAACAGAGACAATTTGACTTCCTTTTTATTTCTTTCTCTTTCCTGATTGCCATGGCCAGAACTTCCAATACTATATTAAATATCAGAGTGGTAAGAGAGGGCATTCTTCTCTTGTGCTGGTGTTTAGAGGGAATGCTTCCAGTTTTTGCACATTCAATATGATATTAGCTATGGGTTTGTCATAAATAGCCCTTATTATTTTGAGATATGTTTCATCAATACCTAGTTTATTGAGAATTTTGTCATAAAGGTGTATTAAATTTTGTTGAAGGCCTTTTATGCATCTGAGATAATCATGTGGTTATTGTGATTTGTTCTGTTTATGTGATGGATTACATTTATTGATTTGCATATGTTGAACCGGCCTTGCATCTCAGGGATGAAGCTGACTTAATTGTGGTGTATAAGCTTTTTCATGTGCTGCTGGATTTGGTTTGCCAGTATTTTATTGAGGATTTCTTTGTCGATGTTCATCAGGGATATTGTCCTGAAATTTTCTTTTGTTGTTTTGTCTCTGCCAGATTTTTGTATCAGGATGATGCTGGCTTCATAAAATGAGTTATGGAGGATTTCTTATTTTTCTGTTGCTTGTACTAGTTTCAGAAGGAATAGTATCAGCTCTTCTTTGTACCTCTGGTAGTATTTGACTCTGAATCCATCTGGTCCTGGACTTTTTTGAGTTGGCAGGCTATTAATTACTGCCTCAATTTCAGAACTTGTTAGCAGGCTTTTTAAAATTCTACTTTAAGTTCTGGGATACATGTGCTGAACATTCTGGTTTGTTACATAGGTATACATGTGCCATGGTGGTTTGCTGCACCTATTGATTCATTTTCTAAGCTCTCTCCTCTCGTTCCCCACCCCACAACCAGGCCCTGGTGTGTGTTGTTTCTTTTTTTGTGTCCATGTATTCTCATTGTTTAACTCCCACTTATGAGAGAGAACATGCAGTTTTTGGTTTTCTGTTTCTGTGTTAGTTTGTTGAGGATGATGACTTCCAGCTTCATCCATGGCTGTGCAGAAGACATGGTCTCCTTGCTTTTTATGGCTACATAGTCTGAATATTTTAGTTTTGGTAAATGTGATTAGTAATTATAGAACCACACAGGCTTTTCTATTTTTTAGATCCAGTGCTGTTTGTCTTACCTTCCTGCTTTCCCTTTCTTCCTTGCAGGTGAGATTTGTCTTGATTGGTTTTACTCATGAAACATATTACTACTCTTTCTCTCTTTCAGCATTCTAGTTTTTATAAATCTGGCTGCAAATTGGCTATCTACTCTCCCCTGCATCTTAGTTGTTTTAAATAATAAGCACACAATCACATTTTATTATTGGGTTTTTTAATGATCACGCTGGGGAACAAAGAATTAAAAAATAACGTATAATTATTCATTCGTTCAAGCACTTGTTATTCAATGTTTTTTGACATCAAAATGTAGTCCTTTATAATTTTATGTTTCTATAAATATAAAAAAATAAATTATGCAATTATTTTTAGTGTTATTTAAATTGATGTATAGTACAACTCTATTCTATAATAAACTTTGTTTAAGATTTCTGTTTCTTGTAAAAACAACATCTAACCTACTTTTCAGTAGAATATTTCAAAATGAAGGTTACTTTTCTCCCTACAAATGTAATCACAAACCCAGAAACAAATTTTTCTATAGAAAATCTTAATGCAAATTTAAAATTCATAAAAGTACAAATAAAGACTTAAAACATTTGCTTGACTAAAAATATCTTTCATGCAAAAATATGAGACTTCCTTGTTAATAAAGTTTTTGGAGTAAACCAAGTTTAGGGAAGAAATTGACCACATGTAGGGTATGTTTATTTTGTCAAAATTAACTGTAAATGACAACATCAAATTGTTATACCCACTAGTAGAAAGAAATAAGTGTGTTTAATGGAAAGAAAGCCATCCCTATAAATTTTAAATTTTTGATTATTCCAATTCCCAATGAATCTAGCACTTTCCCTTATCCTTAAATGTGTCTCTTCAGATGTAAACTCATAAGTGATAAAACTGTGTGTTTTTTCTCTTCAATTCATCAACAACGAATATCAAGGGCACAATGGCTTTTTCATCAAAGCTTCGCTGCTTGGAAACCTGAGGAATAAATGGAGAATAATGTCTTAGTCTCAACTGGGTATTTTTTCCATCACTGAGAACCTTTGGATGAGTTAATACTCATCTCTTGAAACCTCTACTCTTCCCAAGATTACTATTTTCTGAATGTTTACTCACACTAAGTTATTTTCTCAAGCACAAAATATATTTAAGAAATAAATAAATTATGACCCAATATACTGCAGATTTTATTTTTTGTAACCATTTCAAGAATTATTTCTCTTTCCTTGAAAACCTAATAGTCCACTAATTTCATGAGGCCAGCATCATCCTGATACCAAAACCTGGCAGGCACACAACAAAAAAAGAAAATTTCAGGCCAATATTCCTGAGGAACATTGATGCAAAAATTTTCATTAAAATATGGACAAACTTAATTCAGCAGCACATCAAAAAGCTTATCCACCACAATCAAATCAGCTTCATCCCTGGGATGCAAGTATGGTTCAACATATACACATCAATAAACATAATTAATCTCATAAACAGAACCAATGACAAAAACCACATGATTATCTCAATAGATGCAGAAAAAGCCTTCAATAAAGTTTACTCCTTTATGCCAAAAACTCTCAATAAACTAGGTATTGATGGAACGTATCTCAAAATATTAAGAACTATTTATGACAGACTCATAGCCTATATTATACTGAATGGACAAAAGCTGGAAACATTCCCTTTGAAAACTGACACAAGACAAGGATGCCCTCTCTAACCACTCCTGTTCAACATAGTATTGGAAGTTCTGACCAGGGCAATCAGGAAAGAGAAAGAAGTAAATGGTATTCAAATAGGAAGAGAGGAAGTCAAATTGTCTGTTTGCAGATGACATGATTGTATATTTAGAAAATATACATCGTCTCAACCCCAAATCTCCTAAAACTAAGTATGGGCAAGGACTTCTTGATGAAAATACAAAAAGCAATGGCAATAAAAACCAAAATTGACAAATGGGATCTAATTAAACTAAAGAGCTTCTGCACAGCAAAAGCAACTATCATCAGAGTGAACAGGGAACCTACAGAATGGAAGAAAATATTTGCAATCTTTCCATATGACAAAAGGCTAATATCCAGAATCTACAAGGAACTTAAACATACTTGCAAGATTAAAACAAACTCATCAAAAAGTGGGTGAAGGATATGAACAGACACTTCTCAAAGGAAGACATTTATGCAGTGAACAAGCACAAAAAAATACTCATCGTCACTGGTCATTAGAGAAATGCAAATCAAAACTACGAGATATCATGTCACACCAGTTAGAATGGCGATCATTAAAAAATCTGGAGACAACAGATGCTGGAGAGGATGTGCAGAAATAGGAACACTTTTACATTGTTGGGGGGAGTGTAAATTAGTTCAACCATTGTGGAAGAAGACGGTGTGGTGATTTCCCAAAGATCTAGAACCAGAAGTACCATTTAACCCAGCAATCCAATTACTGGGTATATACCCAAAGGCTTATAAATTATTCTACTATAAAGGCATATGCACACATGTGTTTATTGCAGCATTATTCACAATGGCGAGGACTTGGAACCAACCCAAATGCCTATCAATGATAGATTGGATAAAGAAAATTTGACACATATATACCATGAAATACTATGCAGCTGTAAAAAAATGGGTTCATGTCCTTTGCAAGGACATGGATAAAGTTGGAAACCATCATTCTCAGCAAGCTAACACAGGAACAGAAAACCAAATAAAGCATGTTATCACTCTTAGGTGGAAGTTGAACAATGAGAACACATGGGCAGAGGGAAGGGAACATCATACACCAGGGCCTGTCAGGGTGTGGGTGGCTAGTGCAGGGAAAGCATTAAAAGAAATTCCTAAAGTAGATGGTGGATTAATTGGTGCAGCAAGCCACCGTGGCACATGTATACCTATGTAACAATCTTGCATGTTCTAAACATGTATTCCAAAATTTAAAGTGTGATTTTTAAAAAGTTGATAATTATTACAAATAAAATTAGAATGACTACTAGCAAAAAATGCAGTCGAACTTTTTTCATGCAAATGATTGTTTTAAAACATATAAAATTGCCTTTAGGCTATGTGGTTAAGGTGTATATGAACTAACATTAAATTTTGTGTTCAATTTTCAAGATATCTCTTTATACATATGTAAATATTCTATAATATGAAAAAATCTGAAACACTTCTGGTTTCAAACATTTTAGGTAAAGGAGGGTCAACCTGTACTATGATTTACTTAATTTTGTTCTTCTTGTTAGATGCCAGGACTGCTCATTTTTTATTTTGCTATTGTAATTAAACCTGTGATAAGCATTGTAGGGCATAAATCTTGACATTTTTTATTTTTTGAGTTTATTCAAAGGCACATATTTAAATTTGTGTTGTCTGTCATTGACTTGCTTAAAGTATTGTTTGAGTTTATACTCTGAACAGTAATGTATATATTATATAAGACAATATTTTTCAAATTTTTATCAGGTATTTATAATTCCTATTTTGTGAAGTTTGTGATCTTTGCTCACTTTTTATTTCAATAGATGTTGGGATACAGATATTTTTTTATTTCCATGAATAATTTTCTTAGTGGTGCTTTCTGAGATTTTAGTACACCAGTCACCTGAGCAGTATATACTGTACTTACTATGTAGTCTTTTCTCTCTCACCCTGTTTTAACCTCCCCTCTTCAGATTCCCCAGAGTCCATTATGTCACTCATGCTTTTGTGTCTTTATCGCCTAGCTTCTACTTATATGTGATAACATCCGATATTTGTTTTTTTATTCCCAAGTTATTTCACTTAGAATAATGGCCTTCAGCTTCATCCAAGTAGCTGCAAAATACATTATTGTGGGGTTTTTTATTACTGAGTAGTATTCCATGGTATATATATATATATATATATATATATATATATATATACCCCACACACACACACAAACATATATACACATGCATATATATGTGTATATATATGTATGTGTATACACACAATTTTTTAATCTACTCATTGGTTCATGGACACTTTGGTCACTTCTGTATTTTTGGAATTGCAAATTGTGCTGCTAAAGAGATGTTTGTGCATTTATTTCATATAATGACTTTTTTTCCCTTTGGGTAGACACCCAGTAGTGGGATTGCTGTATTGAATGGTAATTCTACTTTTAGTTTTCTAAGGACTCTCCATGTCATTTTACAATTATTCCAGCATTATTTGTTGAATAACATGTCCATTTCCTACTTTATATTTTTGTTTGCCTTTCCAAAGATCAGTTGGCTTTATTTGGCTTTATTTCTGGATTCTGGATTCTATTCCATTGGTCTGTTTGCTTATTTTTACACCAGTATAAAATGCAGTTTTTATAACTATGGCCTAGTAGTATAATTTGAAGTCAGGTAATTTGATACCTCTAGATGTGATGTTTTTGCTTAGTCTTGTTTTGGCTATGCAGGCTCTTTTTTGTTGTTTTTGTTCCATATGAATTTTAGGATTTTTTTCTTCTACAAAAAATGATTATGGTGATTTAATAGGAATTGCATTAAATTTGTACGTTGCTTTGGCAAGTGTGCTCATTTTCACAATATTGCTTCTATCCATCTATGAGCATAGGATGTGTTTACATTTGTGTCATCTATGATTTCTTTCAGCAGTAATTTGTAATTTTATTTGTAGCTATCTTTCATCTTCTTAGTTAAGTATGTTGCTAGGTATTTTATTTTTGCAACTGTCATAAAAGTGATGGAGTTCTTTATTTGATTGGTCATATTTGGTCTATAGCTATGGTACTGATATGGTATATTAATTTTATAACCTATGACCTTACTGAATTCATTTTTCGGATCTAGGAGCTTTGCATGTGTGTCTTTAGGGTTTTCTAGGTATATGAACATATTATTAGCAAATAGTGACAGCTTGACTTCCTCTTTTCTAATTTGGATGCCCTTTATTTCTTTCTCTATTTTGATTCTTCTGGCTAGAACTGCCAGTACTTTGTTGAATAAAACTGGCAAAAATGGGCATTTTTGTTTAGTTCCCATTCTCAGGGGGAATGCTTTCAACTTTTCCCCATTAAATATGATGTTTGCTATGAGTCTGTCATAGTTGCCTTTCATTACTTTCAGGTAAGTCTCTTTTATGCCCTTTTTTTGAGGGTTTGTATAATAAAGGGATACGGGATTTTATCAAGTGATTTTTCTGTATCTACTGAGATGATCATGTGATTTTTCTTTTTAATTCTGTTAATGTGATATATTAAATGTATTGGCTTTCATATCTTTTTTTATGCCTTTGGGCTAGTTTAGATAGATAGATAGATAGATAGATAGATAGATAGATAGATAGATATATTTTTTGTTGTTGTTGCATTTTAGGTTTTGGGGTACATGTGAAGAACATGCAAGATTATTGCATAGGTACACACATGGCAGTGTGGTTTTCTGCCTTCTGTCCCCTCGCCTGTATCTGTCATTTCTCCCCATGCTATCTCTTCCCACCTCCACACCCCCCCGTCCCTCCCCCATTTCCACCCAATGGACCCCAGTGTGTAGTGCTCCCCTCCCTGTGTCCATGTGTTCTCATTGTTCAACACCCGCCTATGAGTGAGAATATGCAGTGTTTGATTTTCTGCTCTTGTGTCAGTTTTCTGAGAATGATGGTTTCCAGGTTCATCCATGTCCCTACAAAGGATGTGAACTCATCGTTTTTGATGACTGCATAATATTCCATGGTGTATATGTACCACATTTTCCCTATCCAGTGTATCATCGTTGGGCATTTGGGTTGGTTCCAGGTCTTTGCTATTGTAAACAGTGCTGCAGTGAACATTCGTGTGCACGTGTCCTTATAGTAGAATGATTTATAATCCTTTGGATATATACCCAGTAATGGGATTGCTGGGTCAAATGGGATTTCTATTTTTAGGTCCTTGAGGAATCGCCACACTGTCTTCCACAATGGTTGAATTAATTTACATTCCCACCAACAGTGTAAAAGTGTTCCTATTTCTCCACATCCTCTCCAGCATCTGTTGTCTCCAGATTTTTTAATGATCGCCATTCTAACTGGTGTGAGATGGTATCTCAATGTGGTTTTGATTTGCATTTCTCTGATGACCAGTGATGATGAGCATTTTTTCATGTTTGTTGGCCTCCTGTATGTCTTCTTTTGTAAAATATCTGTTCATATCCTTCACCCCTTTTTGAATGGGCTTGTTTGTTTTTTTTTTTCTTGTAGATCTGTTTTAGTTCTTTGTAAATTCTGGATATCAGCCACTTCTCAGATGGGTAGACTGCAAAAAATTTTTCCCATTCTGTTGGTTGCCGATTCACTCTACTGACTGTTTCTTTTGCCGTGCAGAAGCTGTGGAGTTTGATTAGGTCGCATTTGTCTATTTTGGCTTTTGTTTCCATTGCTTTTGGAGTTTTGGTCATGAAGTCCTTGCCTACGCCTATGTCCTGAATGGTTTTGCCTAGATTTTCTTCTAGGGTTTTTATGGTATTAGGTCTGATGTTTAAGTCTTTAATCCATCTGGAGTTAATTTTGGTGTAAGGTGTCAGGAAGGGGTCATGTTTCTGCTTTCTACACATGGCTAGCCAGTTTTCCCAACACCATTTATTAAACAGGGAGTCCTTTCCCCATTGCTTGTTTTTGTCAGGGTTGTTGAAGATCTGTTGTATTTGCTCTGAGGCCTCTGTTCTGCTCCATAGGTCTATATCTCTGTTTTGGTACCAGTACCATGCTGTTTTGATTACTGTACCCTTGTAGTATAGTTTGAAGTCCGGTAGTGTGATGCCTCCTGCTTTGTTCTTTTTGCTTAGAATTGACTTGGCTATGCGGGCTCTCTTTTGGTTCCATATGAAGTTTAAGGTGTTTTTTTCCAGTTCTTTGAAGAAGGTCATTGGTAGCTTGATGGGAATAGCGTTGAATCTGTAAATTACTTTGGGCAGTATGGCCATTTTCACGATGTTGATTCTTCCTAACCATGAACATGGAATGTTTCTCCATCTGTTTGTGTCCTCTCTTATTTCGTTGAGCAATGGCTTGTAGTTCTCCTTGAAGAGGTCCTTTACGTTCCTTGTTAGTTGTATTCCTAGGTATTTTATTCTCTTTGTAACAATTGTGAATGGCAGTTTGTTCTTGATTTGTCTCTCTTTAAGTCTGTTACTAGTGTATAGGAATGCTTGTGATTTTTGCAATTTGATTTTGTATCCTGAAACTTTGCTGAAGTTGTTTATCAGTTTCAGGAGATTTTGGGCTGAGATGATGGGGTCTTCTAGATATACAATCATGTCATCTGCAAATAGAGACAATTTGATTTTCTCCTTTCCAATTTGAATACCCTTTATTTCTTTTTCTTGCCTGATTGCTCTGGCTAGAACTTCCAGTACTATATTGAATAGGAGTGGTGAGAGAGGGCATCCTTGTCTAGTGCCAGATTTCAAAGGGAATGCTTCCAGTTTTTGCCCATTCAGTATGATATTGGCTGTTGGTTTGTCGTAAATAGCTTTTATTGTTTTGAGATACGTTCCATCAATACCTAGTTTATTGAGGGTTTTTAGCATAAAGGACTGTTGAATTTTGTCAAAGGCCTTCTCTGCATCAATTGAGATAATCATGTGGTTTTTGTCTTTGGTTCTGTTTATGTGGAGAATTATGTTTATGGACTTGCGTATGTTGAACCAGCCTTGCATCCCCGGGATGAATCCTACTTGATCATGGTGGATGAGCTTTTTGATATGCTGTTGCAATTGGTTTGCTAGTGTTTTATTGAAGATTTTTGCATCTATGTTCATCATGGATATTGGCCTGAAATTTTCTTTTCTTGTTGAGTCTCTGCCAGGTTTCGGTATCAGGATGATGTTTGTCTCATAAAATGATTTGGGAAGGATTCCCTCTTTTTTGATTGTCTGGAATCCTTTCAGAAAAAATGGTATCAGCTCCTCTTTGTATGTCTGGTAGAATTCGGCTGTGAACCCATCTGGACCTGGGCTTTTTTTGGGTGGTAGGCTCTTTATTGCTGCCTCGACTTCAGACCTTGTTATTGGTCTATGCATGTTTCGTCTTCTTCCGGGTTTGGGCTTGGGAGGATGCAGGTGTCCAGGAATTTATCCATTTCTTCCAGGTTTACTAGTTTATGTGCATAGAGTTGTTTGTAATAATCTCTGATGATGGTTTGGATTTCTGTGGAATCTGTGGTGATATCCCCTTTATCGTTTTTTATTACATCTATTTGGTTATTCTCTCTTTTCTTTTTTATTAATCTGGCTAGTGGTCTGTCTATTTTGTTGATCTTTTTGAAAAACCACCTCCTAGATTTATTTTTTTGAAGAGTTTTTTGTGTCTCTATTTCCTTCATTTATGCTCTGATCTTGCTTATTTCCTGTCTTCTGCGAGGTTTTAAGTTTTTTTGATCTTGCTCCTCTAGCTCTTTCAATTTTGACGTTAGGGTGTCAATTTTACATCTCTCCTTTCTTCTCATGTGGGCACTCATTGCTATATATTTTCCTCTAGAGACTGCTTTAAATGTGTCCCAGAGATTCTGGTATGTTGTGTCTTCGTTCTCATTGGTTTCGAAGAACATCTTTATTTCTGCCTTCATTTCATTGTCTATCCAGTCAACATTCAAGAGCAAGTTGTTCAGTTTCCATGAAGCTGTGAGGTTCTGAGTTCATTTCTGCATTCTGAGTTCTAACTCAATTGCACTGTGGTCTGAGAGACTGTTTGTTATAATTTCCATTCTTTTGCATTTGCTGAGGAGTGATTTATTGCCAATTATGTGGTCAATTTTAGAGTAGGTGTGATGTGGTGCTGAGAAGAATGTATATTCTGTGGATTTGGTGTGGAGAGTTTTGTAAATGTCTATTAGGTTTGCTTGTTCCAGGTCTGAGTTCAGGTCCTGGATATCCTTGTTGATTTTCTGTCTGGTTGATCTGTCTAATATTGACAATGGGGTGTTAAAGTCTCCCACTATTATTGTGTGGGAGTCTAAGTCTCTTTGTAAGTCATTAAGAACTTGCCTTATGTATCTGGGTGCTCCTGTATTGGGTTCGTATATATTTAGGTTTGTTAGTTCTTCTTGTTGCAGTGATCCTTTTACCATTATGTAATGTCCTTCTTTGTCTCTTTTGATCTTTGTGGCTTTAAAGTCTATTTTATCAGAGATGAGAATTGCAACTCCTGCTTTTTTTTTTTTTTGCTCTCCATTTTCTTGGTAGATCTTCCTCCATCCCTTTATTTTGAGCCTTTGTGTATCCTTGCATGTAAGATGGGTTTCCTGGATACGGCACACTGATGGGTTTTGGCTTTTTATCCAATTTGCCAGTCTGTGTCTTTTGATTGGGGCATTTAGTCCATTTACATTTAGGGATAGTATTCTTATGTTTGAATTTGATGCTGTCATTTTGACGCTACTTGGCTGTTTTGTTGGTTAGTTGACGCAGATTCTTCATTGTGTTGATGCTCTTTTACCACTTGGTGTGTTTTTGGAGTGGCTGTTACTGGTTGTTCCTTTATATGTGTAGAGCCTCTTTCAGGAGTTCTTGTAGCACAGGTTTGATGGTGATGAAATCTCTGAGTGCTTGCTTGTTTACAAAGGATTTTATTTTTCCTTCACTTATGAAGCTTAGTTTGGCTGGATAGGAGATTCTGGGTTGAAAGTTCTTTTCTTTAAGGATGTTGAATATTGGCCTCCAGTCTCTTCTGGATTGTAGGTTTCTGCTGAGAGATCTGCTGTGAGTCTATTGGGCTTCCCTTTTTGGGTAACCTGACGTTTCTCTCTGGTTGCCCTTAGCAAGCTAGATAAAGAAGCAAATCACAACAGTGTGCTGTCTTGAGGACACCTAGCTTCTTATCTATCTTGCCATTATGTGCCTTTTATAACCCCTATAAGTTTAACGTAAAGGGATGGAGAAAAGTCTACCAAGCCAGTGGAAAATAGAAAAAATCAATTTCAGACAAAACAGACTTTAAACCAAGAGAGATCAAAAAAGAGAAAGAAGGGAATTTTATAAGAGTAAAAGCCCCAATTTAACAAGTAGACCTAACCACCATAAATTTATACATACTCAACATCAAGAGCATTCAACTTGATAAACCAAGTTCTAAGAGACCCACAAAAAGACTTCAAAAACCACATAATAGTGGTGAGAGACATTAACACCCCACTGACAGTATTAGACAGCTCATCAAGGCAGAAAACTAATAAAGGTATTTGAGACTTGAATGCAATACTTCACCAAATAAATAGACCTAATAAGCATCTACAGAACTCTTCACCTAAAAACAACAGAATATGTAATCTAATTGTCATATGGCACATACTCTAAAAACAGTCATACATTCTGGCATAAAACAATCATCAACAAATTTTTTTCAAAAGCAAAACCATACCAACTACACTCTCAGACCACAGCATAATGAAAATAGAAATCAGTGTTAAAAATTGTCCAAAGCCATACAGTTACATGGAAATTAAACAACCTGCTGCTTTATGTCTTCTGGGTAAGCAACTAAATTAAGGCAGAAATCAAGAAATTTTTTGAAACTAATGAGAAAAAAAGATACAGCATACTGGAATCTCTGAGACACAACCAAAGCAGTGTTAGGTGGGAAGTTTATAGCACTTTACATCTACATTAAAAAGTAAGAAGATTTCGAGTTAACAACCAAACATCACAACTAGAAAAACAAGAGCAAACTAATCCCATTGCTATCAGAAGATAAAAAAGAACCAAAATCAAAGCTGAACTGAAAGAAATTTTGAAGCAGAAGCAATACAACAGGTTAATAAATTCAGGAGCCTCTTCTTTATAAGAATTAATAGGATAGATAGATGGCTAGCTAAACTAATAAAAACGATCCAAATAAACACAGAAATGACAAAGGGGGCATTACCACTGACCCCACAGAAATACAAAAAACTCTCTGAGAAATACTAAGAACACTTCTATGCACACAAACCGGAAAATTTAGAAAAACTAATAAATTCCTGGAAACATTCAACCTCTCAAGATTGAACCAGGAAGAGATAGAATCAGTGAATATACCAATAACAAGTTCTAAAATTGAATCATTAAGAAAAATTCTACCAATTAGAAAAAACCCAGGACCAGATGGACTCACAGCTGAATTCTACCATACATATAAAGAGAAGCTGATACCATTCCTACTGAAACTATTCTAACAATTTGCAGAGAGGAGACTCCTCCCTAACTCATTCTATACAGCTGTAATCATCTTGATACCAAAACCTGTGAGACATAACAAACAAAAGAACCTTTAGATCAATATCTTTGATAAATATAGATGTAAAAGTCTTCAACAAAATACTAACAAACAAAATCCAGCAGCATGTCAAAAAAGTAATCTACCACAATCAACTCTATTTTATCCCAGGGAAACAAGGTTGTTTCAACATATGCGTATCAAAAAATGTGACTCATCACATAAACATAACTAAAAACAAAAACCGCATGATAATAGATACAGAAAAGACTTTCAATAAAATCTAACATCCTTTCCTTTAAAAAAAAAAAAAACCTTAAACTAGCATTGAAGTTACACACTTTAATAAAAAGCCATCTATGACAAATTCATGGCCAACATGATACTGAATGGACAAAAGCTGGAACCATTCTCCTTGAAAACCAGAATAAGATAAGTATACTCTCATCACTCCTAGTCAACATAATACTTGAGTTCCTGGCCAAAGCAAGCAAGAGAAATAAAGAAAAAGCATCCAAATAGGAAGAGAATCAAACCATCCCTCTTTAGAGACAATATGATTTTGTTTACCTTAACACACACACACACACACACACACACACACACACACACAGAGAGAGAGAGAGAGAGAGAGAGAGAGAGAGAGTCTCTGCCCCACAGCTCTCAGACCTTATAAACAACTTCAACAAGGTTTTGGGATACACAATTATTATACAAAATTAATAGCTTTTCTATACCCCAGCAACAATTAAGCTGAGCCACAAATCAAGAACATAATCCCATTCACAATAGCCACAAAAAGATTAAAATACCTAGTGATACAACTCACAGTGGAGGTGAAAGACCGCCACAATGAGAATTATAAAACACTGCTTAAAGAAATCAGAGATGACACAAAAAAGTGGAAAAATATTTTATGCTTATGGATAGGGAGAATTCTAAGATTTAACGAAAGAGGAAAGAAACACGAAAAGTGGCTCAACAGTCAGGTTTATTTTTGAGAATAAACCTGATAGAGGATTCCAGTTGATTTCAGTCAGGAGAATTCTCTCTTACAAACTAAGAGTATTTAAGGGTCCAGGGCCAGAGAACTTATCATAGGCTTGGAATGTTTCTGTATGAGGGAGAATTTTATTTGTTTTGTTTTGTTTCATTTTCTGAGATGGAGTTTCACTCTTATTACCCAGGCTGGAGTGCAATAGCACAATCTCGGCTCACTGCAACCTCTGCCTCCTGGGTTCAAGCAATTCTCCTGCCTCAGCCTCCCAAGTAGTTGGGACTACAGGTGCACACAACCATGCCCAGCTAATTTTTGTATTTTTAGTAGAGATGGGGTTTCACCATGTTGACCAGGATGATCTCGAACTCCTGACCTCGTGATCCACCCGCCTCGGCCTCCTGAAGTGCTGGGATTATAGGCATGAGCCACCGCACCTGGCTGAGGGATAATTTCATTACAGGGTTGGAATGTCTCTGGTTGGAGGGGAGGTTATCTTGAGACATCCTTTCCTCTGGAGGGGAGTTTATCTTAGGGCTGTCATGTCTCTGGTAAGGGAGAGGTTTATCTTGTGGTTGAAATGTTTCTGGTCAGAGATGTCATTTGTAGTTTATCGTCATGCTGACCTTAGCCATTAGGTTGATGCCCTTTGGATTTAGGCAGTTTTTGATCTAGGTGAACTTTAAAATGGCTGATTTAAACTTTAAAATGGTGCTTGTCCAAAATGACAATTCTCCTGCTCTGTTAATCCAGGCCTTTTAGTTATAAAAAGGATGAAAGGTGGCATGTTCTTTCTG
Source organism: Saimiri boliviensis (assembly GCF_048565385.1). NCBI lineage: Eukaryota > Metazoa > Chordata > Mammalia > Primates > Cebidae > Saimiri > Saimiri boliviensis. The sequence goes on from NC_133470.1 coordinate 54,495,918, forward strand.
GTTACTTCCTGCTGACAAGGGGGCAAGGAGTTTTCTTGTCTTAGATTGAATGTAGGAATAAAACCACTTGTAGATATTTTTGGGTAGTTGTCTATGAAATGGCCAGTATCCTTTCAGTTAAAAATCTTTGAAAAAGTTAATTAGGGATGGTTGGAACATTAGTGCTAGGCATATTATTAGGAGAGGGCCCAGGAATGGGATGATACATGCTACAATTTTATTCCCAAAATGGAGAATCTATTTGTTTGTTTTGGTATTCCCTTTGAAGTTATCCATTGAACTTTAGCCAATATGTTTACTCACAAAATTTCCTTTACAATTAACCTTCCAAAACTTGCTAAAACCTTCAAAACAATTCTTTAACTTTATAATCTAGGTAAAATCCACATTCTCATTCCTCCTTATCATTTTTTTACCAAAAATATATGTAAATAGTTTTTTTTTTCTTTTTTTGTTGTTTAGCTAAACTTTTTTATTTTTATTTTACTTTAAGTTCTGGGGTACATGTGCAGATCTTGCAGGATTGTTGCATAGGTACACACATGCCATGGTGTTTCACTGTCTCCACCTACCTCACCTACATCAGGCATTTCTCCCAGTGTTATTCCTCCTCAACCTCTCCACCCCCTGATGTCCTGCCCCTAGCCCCCTATCTCCTAACAGAAGCCAGTGTGTGATGTTCCCCTCTCTGTGCCCTTGTGTTCTCATTGTTCAACACCCATCTATGAGTGAGAACATGCAGTGTTTGGTTTTTTGTTCTTGTATCAGTATGCTGAGAATGATGGTTTCCAGATTAATCCATATCTCTACAAAAGGCATGAACTCACTCATATATATGTGTGTATGTTTGTATATATATATATATAAAATTGCACTTTAGATTCTCGGGTACATGTGTAGAACATGCAGGATTGTTGCATAGGTACATACATGGCAATGTGGTTTGCTGCCTCCATCTCCCTGTCACCTATCTGGCATTTCTCCCCATGTTATTCCTCAATAATCTCGCTACCCTCTGATGTCCCTCCCCTATTCCCCCAAACAGACACCAGATTTCTCCCCATGTTATTCCTCGATAATCTTGCTACCCTCTAATGTCCCTCCGCTATTCCCCCAAACAGACACCAGTGTGTGATGCTCTCCTCTCTGTGGCTATGAGTTCTCAAGTTCAACACCTGCCTATGAGTGAGAACATGTGGTGTTCGACTTTCTATTCTTGTGTCAGTTTGCTGAGAATGACGGTTTCCAGATTCATCCATGTTCCAACAAAGGACACAAACTCATCATTTTTTGTGGCTGCATAGTATTCCATGGTGTATATGTGCAAGGTTTTCCTTATCCAGTCTATCATCGATGGGCATTTGGCTTGATTCCAGGTCTTTCCTATTGTAAACAGTGCCACAATGAACATGTGTGTACTTGTGTCTTTATAATAGAATGATTTATGGTCCCTTGAGAATATATTCACTAATGGGATTGCGGGGTCAAATGGAATTTCTATTTCTAGATCCTTGAGGAATTGCCACACTGTCTTCCACTATGGTTGAACTAATGTACACTACCACCAACAGTGTAAAAGTGTTCCTATTTCTTCACATCTTCTCCAGTGTCTGTTGTCTCTAGATATTTTAATGATCACTATTGTAACTGGCGTGAGATGGTATCTCAGTGTGGTTTGATTTGCATTTCTCTAATGACCAGTGATGATGAGCATGTTTTCATATGTTTGTTGACCTCATATACGTCTTCTTTTGAAAAGTGTCTGTTCATGTCCTTTGCTCACTTTTGAATGGGTTTGTTTGTTCTTTTCTTGTAAATCTGTTTTAGTCTTTGTAGATTCTGGATATTAGCACTTTGTCAGACGGGGAGATTGTAAAATTTTTTTTTCCCATTCTGTTGCTTGCTGGTTAACTCTAATGATTGTTTCTTTTGCTGTACAGAAACTCTGGAGTTTAATTAGATGCCATTTGTCTATTTTGGCTTTTGTTGCCAATGTTTTTGGTGTTTTAGTCATTAAGTCTTCGCCTATGCCTATGTCCTGGATGGCTTTGCCTAGGTTTTCTTCTAGGGTTTTTAAGGTGTTAGGTCTTATGTTTAGGTCCTTAATCCATCTGGAGTTAATTTTAGTGTAATGTGTCAGGAAGGGGTCCAGTTTCTGTGTTCTGCACATGGCTGGCCAATTTTCCCAACTTCACTTATTAAACAGGGGATCCTTTCCCCATTGCTTGTTTTTGTCAGGTTTGCCAAGAATCAGATGGTTATGGATGTGTGTTGTTGCTCTGGAGACCTCTGTTCTGTTCCATTGGTCTATATCTCTGTTTTGGTACCAGTACCATGCTGTTTTGATTACTGTTGCCTTGTAGTATAGCTTGAAGCCTGGCAGCGTAATGCTTCCAGCTTTGTTCTTTTTGCTTAGGATTGTGTTGGCTATGTGGGTTCATTTTTGGTTCCACATGAAGTTTAATGTGTGTTTTCCAGTTTTGTGAAGGTCATTTGTAGTTTGATGGGGATTGCATTAAATCTATAAATTACTTAGGGCAGTATGACCGTTTTCACAATATTCATTCTTCTTAACCATGAGCATGGAATATTTTTCCATCTGTTTGTGTTTTCTCTTATTTCCTTGAGCAGTGATTTGTAGTTCTCCTTGAAGAGGTCCTTTACATCCTTTTTTAGTTGTATTCCTAGGTATTTTATTCTTCTTGTAGTAATTTTGAATGGGAGTTCCCTCTTAATTTTCTCTCTGTTTGTCTGTTATTTATTGGTGTATAGGAATGCATGTGATTTCTGCACATTGATTTTGTATCCTGAGTCTTTTTCTTAAATGGCTTATCAACTTAAGGAGAGTTTTGGCTGAGATGATGGGGTCTTCTAAATATATAATCATGTCATCTGCAAATACAGACAATTTTACTTCCTCCTTTCCTAATTGAATGCTCTTTATTTCTTTTTCTTACCTGATTGCTCTGGCTAGAACTTCCAATACTATATTGAATAGGAGTGGTGAGAGAGGGCATCCTTGTCTAGTGCCAGATTTCAAAGGGAATGCTCCCAGCTCTTGCCCATTCAGTATGATATTGGCAGTGGATTTGTCTTAAATAGCTTTAATTATTTTGAGATATGTTCGGTTGATACCTACTTTATTGAGAGTTTTTAGCATAAAAGCCTTAGTGTATAGTTGAGCTTTGAAACAAGGATGATATCAATTCTTTCTTAGAGCAAACTCGCTTCATGTCTGTGGATTAGCCTGCCTAATGTCACAAGAATATAAGTTAGGGTATTTTACCAAATAGTTCAAGATGTAGCTATCTTTATTAAACCAATATTAAAGTTTCATTTTAAAATTATACAAAGATAATCATGTTTGAAATAATTTATACTTTTGTAGCCTCCATGCCAAATTTTGACACGTTAAGAGTATTTGGCAGATATAAGTATGAAATTGCTGGATCAATAAATACAAACAAAAATTTATTCTGGCAACTCTTAAGACATTTCTAATCTTACTGTATCAGTAAGTTTTAAATATTAAAGTCATATGAACTGAAAGGTTCCACAGCTTTTACTTTTTCCTTAAAAATATTTGATTTAAGCACATATTTTGCTTAAGCCAATTAATTAGAGCTTTCTTAATAGATGTTGCACATGTAACACATATATAGCCACACAGACAACCAGAAGAAGATTCAGTAATTATAAGATTTTGTTGTTGTTGTTGTTTTGCTAATTTCCCAATCTTATGATTGACCTTTGGGCAAGGGCCTTTAAGAACAAGGTTAGGAAAACAATTTCCAGGGCCTAATAAACATGTGTAGCTGGAAGAAAAAGATTTTGAGAGGAACTTATTTCGCTCTAATTCCAGGGTTTCCATGAGGAAAACACAGATTTTTTTCAAAATGTGATTTGTGGATTTTTTTCTGTTTTCCCAAGGATTCCCATGCCACTAGAAATCATTTCAGGATCTTTTATATGTGCACCAAGAGTGGCAAGACAGAGTGGAGAAAATTAATTCAGTAGACTGAGACAAAAGATTTTTTAGGAAAGCAAAATTTATGAAGAGAAAAACATCAAGGTCTTTTGTATATACTCATAGCTTGGATGTTCATTTTAATTAAGCTGAGTGCTCTTTTTCATCAGGGGTGAGGGTGGAGGTTAGAATTATATAAATGTCATGTCAAGTTAAATTAAGAGATTGATTTATCTGCAGGAATTTCCTAAGATAATAAGAGGGATTTCCAGAGAAAGATCCCAGACACTGTTCGATCTGCGACAAATCAGACATGGAGAAAGGGACATGGGCATGAGCAATGCCTTCAACCCCAGTCACTTATTGGAGAGGGAAAATGGCAGAGGTGGTTTGATTCGTTCGAGTCGTTTTTAATGGGTAACAGGTGGAGAAGGAGGAGGAGCAGGGCTTGGGGCTGAAGGCTTGGGGGCAGGAGGGGCCACCACAGCATTTGGATGGGCAGATGCAGGGAGATAAGTATATGGAGGGGGCTCATCTGCAGGGTCAAAACGGGTTTTAGAGGAAGGGGTTTTGAAGGAAGGACTTTCAGAGGAAGGGGATACCTGAGGAGGGTTTTCATTAAGCAAAAGTATTTCATGAGGGGTGAAAGCTTGACACAGGAGGGTCAGGATCTAATTTAGATGAAAGCCTGAATATAGAGAACCTCTTGCTATTTGCTGTTCCTGGTTGTAAAGTTGTCAAGGTCCCTGAGAATTTCAGTCAAAGGTGCTATTTTTGGGTCATTGGCTGTCATTATCTAATTTGTATTGGGGCGAGGCTGTGTTGCAATAAAATACTAAGTGCTTTGGCTTTATGCTTCCTGTAAGCCAAGTTTGGTAAGATTGTGAAGGAGATAGCCCAATGGAGAAGACATAGGAATGTGGGTTTGTTTAGCACCCATATGGACTGGTAAGGGGAAGCCAAGGTGTCTGTTTTTGTTCTAGATGTCTCCAGACAAAATACAAAAACCCAGAATCCTCTTTATAAAGAGGACAGTCAATCTGAGAAGAATCTGGATATCCCCAAGATTTTTTCTAGCTTAGTCCCTCTGGTCCTCCAAAGAGTGGGACAGCAGACCTGACTTTCCCAGATACCATGAGAAAGCCAGGGGAGGGCAGATTTTACCAGTCAGCTACATTAGTGTCTGATGTTATGTTACTTGGAATCAGCAAATGGCCTCTTGGCCTGGAGAGAGAGAGAGAGAGAGAGAGAGGGAGAGAGGAGAGAGGAGAGAGGAGAGAGGAGAGAGGAGAGAGGAGAGAGGAGAGAGGAGAGAGGAGAGAGGAGAGAGGAGAGAGGAGAGAGGAGAGAGGAGAGAGGAGAGAGGAGAGAGGAGAGAGGAGAGAGGAGAGAGGAGAGAGGAGAGAGGAGAGAGGAGAGAGGAGAGAGGA